>NW_027208392.1:356192-712384 GCF_964237555.1 Oryctolagus cuniculus | reverse complement strand
TGCACTTCTCATCCAGCTCTCTCCTTTGGCCTGGGAAAGCAGTCAAAGATGGCCCAAGTCCTTGGGCCCCTGCACCCATGTGGGAGACCCAGAAGAAGCTCCTGGCTTTGGATTGGCCCAGCTCTGGCCATTTGGGGAGTGATCAGCAGATGGAAGATCTTTCTCTCTCTCTCTTTCCTCTGTAACTTTACCTGTCAAATAAATAAATAAAATCTTTAAAAAGAAAAGATAAAGTCTGCCTGATTTTTTTTTTTTTTGGAGAGGCAGAGTTAGTGAGAGAGAGAGAGAGACAGAGAGAAAGGACTTCCTTCATGGGTTCACCCCCCAAATGACCAATATGTCTGGCCCACTGCTCCAATTCAAAGCCAGGAGCCAGGTGCTTCCTCCTGGTCTCCCTTGCGGGTGCAGGGCCCAAGCACTTGGGCATCCTCCACTGCTTTCCCAGGCCACAGCAGAGAGCTGGACTGGAAGATGAGCAACTGGGACAGAACCAGCCCCCCACCTGGAACTAGAACCCAGTGTGCTGGTGCCACAGGCAGAGGATCAGCCCAGTGAGCCACGGTGGCCAGCCTGAGTAGTAGTTTTACCATTAATTCACATAGTACAACACATTCAGGACAGAGATCCTACATGGGAAGCAGGTGTACAGTGATTCCCATTGTTGATTTAACAATTGACAGTCTTATTTATGATGTCAGTAATCACCCAAGGCTCTTATCTTGAGCTGCCAAGGCTATGGAAGCTCTTGAGTTCACAAATTCTGACCTTATTTAGATAAAGCCATAATCAAAGTGGAAGTTCTCTCCTCCCTTCAGAGAATGGTATCTCCTTTGATGGGATCTCACTCACAGAGATCTTTCATTTAGCAACCTGGTTATTTTTAAAGTAACAAGCTGATATAAGTGCATATGAAAATGCAAAGAATCTAGGATAGCCAAAATAACTCTGAAAAAATAATAAAATCAAAGGGATGATTTTTAAGTGTTATAAATTTATACTAATCTAAAGTGTGCTGTTGTCATACAGAAAGCCAGATGACTGGGAACACAAAAGAGGTTCCAGAGAAGATCCAAACACAAACAGTGAACAGGTTTTCTACAGAGGCACTATTGCAGTGCAGGGGAGAAAGTATAGCCTTTTCAACACATGGTGTTAGCACAATGAGATACTAATTTCCAATAAAATAGCTTCTATTTACAAAACTGAAAAGAAAATATGCCACAGATCTAACTGTAGTACTGAAAACTACAATACTTCCAGAAAAAAAATCATAGAAGAAAGTTTTTTTTCACTTTAACTTAGGCAAAGATTACCTAGATACAAGAAAAAATTAAAATCTATAATTGAGTACAGGGATAATTTACACTTAATCAAAGTCTAAAACTTCTTTTCTTCAAGACTTATTTATTTATTTGAAAGGCAGAATTACAGAGTGGCAGACACAGAGAGAGAGAGAGATTGTCCATCTGCTGGCTCACTCCCCAGATGGCCACAATGACCAGAGCTGGGCTGATCTGAAATCAGGAGCCAATAGATTCTTCTGGATTTCCCATGTGGGTGCAGGAACCCAAGCACTTGGGCCATCTTCTACTGCTTCCCTGGCTATAACAGTGAGCTTGATCAGAAGTGGAGCAGCCAGGACTCAAAGTCTTACCCATATGGAATGCTGGCACTGCAGGCAGCAGCTTTACCCACTATGCCATAGCATGGCCCCAAAAACTTCTTTTCAAAATACTGTTTAAAGAATGAAAGTCAAAGCAAAAAAACCTTGAAAAATATACTGACACCAGCTCTGTGGCATTGTGGGTAAAGCTTCTGCCTAGAGTACCAGCATCCCATATGTGCACTGGTTTGAGTACCAGTTACTCAACTTCTGATTCAGCTCTCTGCTATAGCCTGGGAAAACAGTAGTAGATGACCCAAATCCTTGGGTTCCTGCACCCTCATGGGAGATCTGGAGGAAATGCTTGGCTCCTGGCTTTGGATAGGCACAGTTCTGGCCATTGTGGCCAACTGGGGAGTGAATTAGCAGTTGGAAGACCTATCTCTCTCTGCTTCTCCTTCTCTCTCTGTGTAACTCTGACTTTCAAGTAAATAAATAAATCTTTTTTAAAAAAAGAAAAAGGAAAAATGTACCTGATAAATTAAATTTTATAGTGCAATACATAAGATGCCAACAAAACAACCCTTAATTCTAAAATAGTAAGCATGTTAGAAATAGTTCACCACAGAAGACAGGAGAGGGAGCTGTTGTTTAATAATGGGTTTGAGCCATCTCCTACAATACTGGGATTCTATATGAGTGCTGATTTGAATTCTGGCTGCTATACTTCCAAACCAGTTATAGCAATGCTCCTGGGAAAGCAGCAGTGGATTCCACACATATTCTGACCCCATGGCACATATGTGGGAGACTGATATGCAGTGATCCTCACCAGGTTATCAGCGAGCCCTGAGTACATGCAACTTCCCACAGTGACTGCCCAAAGTCCCAGCCACACCCTGAGCCCTCCCACACAGCATCAGTGTTCTTACAGTCCCAGCACACAAGCCTCCCACAGTCATGAGCACCCAGCCCCCCATCAGTTCTCCCCACCAAATTCAAGTTTCTCTGCTCTGCTGTTTGCTGGGTGTGCAGACACTGGTGCTTCTATTACATATGTCCAAAATGATGCCTGCTCTCTATCAGCTTGTTACAGAATGCCAGTTTCAGGGTGGTCAGGGAGACAGAAACATGGCAGGTACACTGTCCTACCTAGGGCTCCTAGCTGGATTTCCCCCAGGATCTTTCTGCAACTTTATCACCAGTGGCTTGGGTTGCTCCAGTCTGGTCTCACTTCCTGAGCTGCTGCTGAGGTTCTTGGCTGCTGGGTTTCTGAGTTGTGCATGTCCACACCCTGCACATGGTCCACAGTGTCCCTCTAATTTGTGTGGAGTTTCCTCTGCCATTTTTTCCCTAACTCTTCCTTGAGACTGTACTCTCTCCACTTTTTTTCCTTTTGCCACTGGTTCACCCTCCAATGGCCACCACGGCCGGCGCGCTGCAGCCGGTGCACTGATCTGATCCGAAGGCAGGAGCCAGGTGCTTCTCCTGGTCTCCCCTGTGGTGCAGGGCCCAAGCACTTGGGCCATCCTCCACTGCACTCCCTCGCCACAGCAGAGAGCTGCACTAGAAGAGGAGCAACCGGGACAGAATCTGGTGCCCCGACTGGGACTAGAACCCGTTGTGCCGGCGCCGCTAGGTGGAGGATTAGCCTATTGAGTTACGGCGCCGGGCTCTCCACTTTTTTCATACTATCTTCTACAACAGTAAGCTCCCTCTATTCCTCCATCTTAATCCAATCCTTGATTTATTTTTTCTCAAGAAATTCATCAATAGGCTTTTACTCATCTGTTCAATTGTTTATTATTGGGTTCAACAAATACTTATTGAACAACCAATGAATGTCCGTAATAGTCACAGTGGAAAGAAACATGGCTTTTAAATTTTAAAATTTTATAATAAAAATGATAATCTGTGATAGATTGCCAATATTTTATTTTCTAAAGTACATATACCAAGTCTTCTCATTTTCTCTAGAGTATAAATAACTATTATACAGCACCCTGAAAAATCATAGCCATTTATGATAACAGGGTCAATGACACTGTCATATATATAACGCTAAGGAATGGCTACATTTCATCTTTCAAATTGCTTTTATTGGATGCATGCTTGTGAGAATACTACTAGAAAGTCTTCACCCTAAGCTCATTTTCCCGACCGCACCTCCCTCCCTCACACACTGCCCTCTCTAACTTGGATTCTGCATCATCTTCTCTCTCTGAAAAAGAATGCACCTGCCAACTAATGTGAAGAGCAAATCACTTCATCTCCTGTTTAGATGCTGTTTTTCAGACACTTGTGTGCTTCTACCTCCAAAAACAGCCACTCTGTCATTCAACAGTCACTGTTACGTCCTTCAACAAACAGGCACTAAAAAAAAAGACAAGAACAATCCCACACTTCATGAGTTTTGTGTCTTCCCAGAGCCTGTAGATTAAAATTCTCATGGCTAATGTCACCAAGGAGTTGGATCAAGACAGACAGCATAGAGTTCCCTATTAAAAAAAAAGGTCAGGTCTTCCTCTAACACATTTGTGTTAGCCAATTAAAATTTGTTCGATTATTAGATCAGCTACTTACTACATTAGGACAAAGAGATAACATAGCATCATGGAATGAATAAGAAAATGAACTTGGGGTGCTGCTATTTTTTCCTTTTTTCATGGAGGCAGCTGGCAGTTTGAGGAACAAAAGAGTTTGGACAAGAGTGCAAGCTCTGAACCAGCAAAAGCCAACCCTAGCTGAAAGAGTGATGGTCCACACCAAAAGTTCTTGCTTTCCAAAATTCAGAAACAAGCTTCCCAGAAACTGAGATGCCCCAGGAAGAAAAGACAGCTAAAGAATCCAGTTAGGCTGACTCCAATGAGACAAGAAGAGAAACACATTTTTCAACATGATGCTTGAAGTATGTTCTCCACCTCATGAAGCATCTGTCCGGGGTCTGGTGCCTTCTTGGTAATGTCAGCCATCAAACAGATGCCGTACTTCCCCCCTAGCTGAACTGTAGCCATCATCATTCATTGGCTGGCCCCTACCCTGGTCAGCAGCACTGAAGCCTATACCCTATCCCCAAGCCCTACTTCAACATCCCCAGCTTCTGTAGCTGGATGGACCAGAGAGACTGGTAAGCCAAACTCGAGTGAAGACAAGGCACAATAAAAAGAAATATGGAGAAGTGTGTAATTCAGGTTTGAGTAGTAGAGACAACATGTACTTAACTCACCAGTCTTGGTTCCAATCCAGGTCCTACAACATGTTAGTCTGTAACAAGACTTTGAGCCAATTATCTTGCTCCTCAGCATCTGTCTCCTCATCTGCAGAGATAAAACACCGACTTTGCAGAGCTACTATGAAATTTAAATACATATGAAGTTGGCCTTCAGAAAACAGTAATTAAAATTCTTATTTCTTTATTAAAAGACAATCCCAAATGCATGTGATGCAAGAATCAGATTTTACTAGACACAAATCCTACAGTATAACTCTGAGAATATAAAAAAGTCAAATCTGAATAACACATAGCAGCTACTTTGATGCAGCAAAATACACATGCACATGCAACAGTTGTACAAATTCCCAGCTTAGGAAATCAGAATTATCTAAACAAAACTGATGTTAATAACCAAAATGTATGATGAGTTCTGCTTATTTCTTCACCACAAATAAAGACCTTCCAGGATGTAATCAATGTCCTCATTTGCTTTCTCTAAGTTTGGGGGTGGTTAGAATCACTTCATTGGCCTCCTGGGGTTTCCAAGGCAACTGTTAGGGTAATCCTCAAAAGGAAAAGAACACCAAGTCTGTAGCAACTACTCTAGAGACACTCATACAGTAATAGACATTATTACTAGAAATGCAGTGCTCTCAACAGCAGCTATCTCCTTTGGATTATTTACTACATTGAAAGCTCTAAGTAAGTAAACTTACACTTCTGCATAAAAAGGAATAATTATTACTACAAGAAACCATCAGAACTCTAAACAGAAAATAAAATTAATTTCATGAAAGTGAATTACAAAACCTAAAGCCCAAATTTGCAGCATAACCCAGTACTGTCTTTCCAATAAAAAAAAATAATTTTCAAGTGTCTACACCGAAGAGATTCCCACAGCTGCCTCATGTCATCCTTTTCCAGGAGTCCTAGGGAGGGAAAGAAATGGCTAAATTATATTCAGAATGTCCTTAGTGTTTCTGTTTATTATCACATAAATTTATGATAGGTCAACTTTCAGTTCAGCATTTCAGTGTTCAGTTGTGCTAGAATATTTCATTTGTGGAGCAGGTATGTAACCTAGCAGTTAAGATACCTGCATCCCATGTCAGAGTACCTGGGTTTCATTTCTGGCTCTAGAACCTGGCTCAAGCTTCCTGATAATCCAGACCCTGGGAGACAGATGACTGCTCTTGCTACTCACCTAGGAGACCTTGATTGAGTGCCTTTTCTGCTGACCTAACCCCAAGTGTTTAGGCACTCATGGAGTGGACATGAAGAGTTTAGCTCTCTCATTACATTCCTATCTCTTTGTCTCTATGCCTTCCAAATTTAAAAAATGACAGTAATTCTATTTCTGAGCCATTTAATAAAGAATCACATCTAACCATGAACTATAAAGCAATTGAAGTTCTAAACAGAATTCTTTTTTAATTTTTTATTTACATAAGGTGAACAAATCCCATGCATTTCATATGTACAGATTTAGGAGCATAGTAATACTTCCCACCAACTCTCACTCTTGCCCTTGCTCCCATCTTCCCTCTTCCTTCTCTTCTTAATTTTTCTTTTAATTTTTACAATGACATACTTTTAAAACTCCACTAAGTAAAGAATTCAATAGATATCAAGTAAGAAAACCACTGTTCTTCAAGAGTATAGACAAGGGCAGTAAACAATATGCACATTTTAAAATCTCAATTTTGCTAACATATGTATATTTTGTCACAGTAAATTTATAAAATATGTATCAAGACTTGTACTGCCTACACATGCAAACAAAAGTATATAGAATAGACACAGCCTTCTCTACCAGATCACTTAAAGCACTGTAAAAACATATTGTAATTGATTAATTTTTAAAAGAAAACTTAGAATTCCACATTCCTCAATTATCACCCACTTTTCTATTGCCTTTCTTAGTAAAAATGTTTTAAGTTCTCTGAACTTAACCATATCAGTCAAAATTCTATAGCAACCATCTATTGAAATGGTTCCTTAACAAATTCAATTATCAGCTACCTGTAAAGCATTCAAGGTCATTGATATAGTGAAATATTTTCTTGCTATGACCCAGGGAAGATACAATCCTGTTTTATTTCCAGAAAAGTTATCACTGCTAACATTTTTGCAAAAGAAAATGATGGATTTAGTTTACCTTTTTTTATCCTGATCACATAAACAGTTTTCATCATTCACTTGTAGCAGACTCCTGTATTAAAATCAATTAACTGAGTATTTCATTTAAAAAAACAATGAAGAAAAGCAATTAGCCTACTAATATAGACTGCATCTGTTGGTGAACTAAAGGTAGATATTTCTCGCCTCTGGAAACATTTTTGAGGTAAACTTGATAGGATTTGTTTACAGACAAGAGAGGAGTTGTGAAAGAGAGATTAATCAAGAATTGCACTGTGGGCCAGTGCTGTGGCTCACTAGGGTAATCCTCCACCTGCAGCGCTAGCAACCCAGGTTCTAGTCCCAGTTGGGGTGCCGGATTCTGTCCCGGTTGCCCCTCTTCCAGTCCAGCTCTTCGCTGTGGCCCAGGAGTGCAGTGGAGGATGGCCCAAGTGCTTGGGTCCTGCATCTGCATGGGAGACCAGGAGGAAGCACCTGGCTCCTGGCTTTGGATCAGCACTGCACGCCAGCCATAGGGGCCATTTGGGGGGGTGAACCAATGGAAGGAAGACCTTTCTCTCTGTCTCTCTCTCTCACACTGTCTATATCTCTCTCTCTCTGTCTCTCTCTCTCTCACTGTCTACTCTGCCTGGCAAATAAATAAATAAATAAATAAGTAATTGCACTGTGGATCTCAGCACAGCAACTGCAGAAGTTGCCATTAACTCACATAGGGAAAACTACCTAAGGGACAGGTATGAGAAAGAATAACATTAATAATATTTTGGACCTGTTGGGATTTAAATAAACAATAGATAATCAAAGAGAGGTCTCAAGTAGGCAGTGTGATATACCGATCTGAAATTAAGGAGGGGTTCCTGGGCTGGAGATACAAATTTGGAAACCATTAGTACAAACAAGGATGTAAAAGTCATTAGAAAGAATATCAAAGATTGAGCTCTACAGCATTTCTGTTTAAAAAGGAGATGAGAAAAAATCAAAAGAAACAGGCTATTATGGATACACTAGAAAAGCAATAGGAAAACTAGGTGAGTGATAGTTTTAATGCTTATTTCAGAATGTTTATGAGTGATAATGACCAGCATTTTCCATTTTTAATTTTTGAATGACAGCTGTTCTAACTGGGGTGAGGGGACTCACATTGTAATTTGTATTTGCATTTCCCTGATGGCAGTGATCCTGGAGTTTTTTCATCTGTCTGTTGGCCTTTTATTTTTTTAAGATTTATTTATTTATTTCAAAGTCAGAGTTACACACAGAGAGAAGGGGGGGAGGCTTCCACCCACTGGTTCACTCCCCAAATGGCTGCAATGGCCAGAGCTGAACCAGTCTGGAGCCAGGAGCCAGGAGCTTCTTCTGGGTCTCCCATGTGGGTGCAGGGGCCCAAGGACTTGGGCCATCTTCTACTGCTTTCCTGGGCCATAGCAGAGAGCCAGATCAGAAGTGGAGCAGCCAGGACTTGAACCAGCACCCATATGGAATACAGGTATTGCAGGCGGTGGCTTTACCTGCTATGCCACAGTACTGGCCCTATGTTGGCCCTTTTTTTTCATCCTTTGAAAGTGCTGGTTCCTGCCTTGGCACATTTTTAACTGGATTATGTTGTTGTTGTTGAGTTTCTGGAACTCCTTATATATTCTTGATATTAATCCTTTATTGGATGCATAGTTTTTAAATATTTTCTCTCATTGTTTTGATTACCTCTTCACTTTATTAATTATTTTCTTTTTTGTGAAACAATTTCTTAGATTGATGTAATCACATTAGTCTATTGGTGTTTGTTTTGTTACTTGCGCTTCTGCTATCTTATTCAAGAATTCATTGCTTAGGCCAATAGCCTTTCCCATATGTTGTTCATCAATAATGTGATGGTTTCAGGTATTGGGTTTAGATCCTTGATCCATTGTGATTCTTGTATAGGGAGTAAGATATAGGTTTGATTTTGACCTACAGCAGTGGAAATCCAACTTTCCAAACATCATTTATAGAAGAGACAGAATTCATTTCTAAAATATTTATTTATTTATTTAAAAGACAGAGATACGGGGTGGGGAGAGATAGAGAGACAGAGAAAGAGATTTTCAGTCTGCTGGTTCTCTCCCCAAATGGCTGCAATGGTCAGGGCTGGGCCAGGTAAAATCCAGAAGCACAGAGCTCCTTCTGGGTCTCTCACATGGGCGCAGGGACCCAAGGTGCATTAGAACAAAGGTGGATTGGAAATGGAGCAGCTGAGGCTTGAACCAGCACCCAGATGGGATGCAGAAACTGCAGGTGGAAGCTTGACATTCTATGCCCCAGAGCCAGCCCAGAAGCAGCTGAATTTTATCAAACTTTGAAGGAAGAACTGATTCCCCATTCTTAAATTATTCAAAACAATTGAAAGGGATAAAATCAATCCAAATCTATTCTTTGAGACAAGAATTAGCTCAATTACAAAAGCACAGAGATGCAATAAATAAGAAATACATACCAATATCCATAATGGACATAGATTCAAAATCCTCAACAAAATGGTATGAAATACACCAATAAAATCATCAATAATATATCAATAAGACCCCAAGTAGAATTTATTCAAGGGATTCAGGTGTAGTTCAACATATGCAAATAAATAAATATGTTATTTAAAATCAATAAAATGAGAGATAAAGTCATTTGATTTTCTCGATAGATGCAGAGAACCATTTGATAAAATGACATCCTTTCATAATAAAAACTCTTAAAATTCGGGATAGAAGAAGCATACATTGATACAAAGCAATATATGACTAAAGCACAGGCAGCATCATATTGAATGAGGAAAAGCTGTGAGAAATTTCACTAAGTCTGGAACCAAAGATGACCATTTTCATTATTATTTTTTCAGTAGACTTCTGAAAGTTTTAGTCAGGTATCAAGCAAAACAAACAAACAAACAAACAAACAAAAAAAACAAAGTGATACAAGTTGGAAAGGAGGAATTCCAATTATCCCTGTTTGCAAATAATATAATCCTTTATATAACAGGAACCAAAAGACTCCATTAAGAGACTATTAGAACTCACAATAGAATTAAGAAAATTTTCAGGATGTAAGATCAACACACAAAAAGCCAGTGTCATTCTTGTACATGAACAATTCTCTGCCTGAGAAAGAACTGTAAGATTAGGCCCATTCACAGTAGCAAAAAAAAAAAAAAAAAAAAAAAGCAAAAAAAACCTTGGGATAAATTTAATCAAGAATGTGAAAGATCTCTACAATGAAAATTATAAAACCTTAATTAAAGAACAAAAGACATAAAAATGGGAAAAATCTCTCATGTTCATATAACGGAAAAAGTAATATCATCAAAATGTCCATACTACCCCAAGTAATTGATTGAGTCAAAGCAATCCTAATCAAAATACCAATGACATTCTTCACGATTACAGAAAAAACTGATTTTAAAGTTCATATGGAAAAAAAGAAGACCCCAATTACTCAATTTTAAGCAGAAATGAAACTGGAGGCATCAGAATACCAGATTCCAAGACATAGTCAAGGTCTGCTGTAATCAAAACAGCCTAGTACTGGAACAAAAATAGACATGTAAACAAATGGGACAGAATAGAACCCCCAGAAATGAACACACACATTGACAACCAACTAACATTTGACAAATGAGCTAAAATCACTCCCTAGATGCAAATATTTTGGAAGACAAATGAGGAAGCTATTTTGGAGAAGAGTTTTCTGTTGAGAACAATACTACTGACAGGTTATATTAAATGACATTGAAGAAATGACCTCTAATTTTATAAAAATAACTGTCAACCTGGAGAGAACAAATTTTGAATGGTCAGGGGAGTGGAAATTACTGGAATCAGTTCAGGAGTAAAGGAAAAGGATATTTGAGACAATGCGTAAAGACAGTCCTTTCACAGTCATTATTGCTGAGTGACATAATCATACACAATCTAATTTTACTTTATCTGAGTTTTCTAATCCTTAAATAACAGTTACAAATTATATTGGCAATACTTCAAATCTTTTAAACTATGAAATGAATATATAGCAGTAACAGGCAGATCAAGGTACTAATTGATACACATCTAAAACTAAAGAATAAAATGACTTCTTCAAAATTCCCAAATATATATTATGTATACTATTTATCATCTTGCTTAGATTTGTAGATACCATAAAATGTTTGAAATTCTTAAAGACTTGGTAATTCTACCCTAGTCAAATATAAAATTTCTTAATCATATTTAAATTTTGAATTACCTAAAAATAAAAGAAAAAAGGCAAAAAGAAACCTTATTTTGTAATTAAAGATTTGAAAGTTTTATTTGAAGTTTCACTTGAAAAATGTGGTATGGCACACATTGGTATCCATAAAATGGGTAATAACATGCATGCAAGATATTCTGAAAAAAACAAGATTCACCTCTTTTTGTAAATAAAGATTCATTGGAAATCAACCACATCTATTTACTTAAATCCCTTTATCTCAGGAACCTCATAGTACAAATGTTCTCAGATGTTGTCACAGGCTTGTTCTAGCTTTACTTGCAGCTTTGTATAGAGAATTATAATTCATTTTTTAAAAGATTTTATTTATTTGAGAGTTAGAGTTACAGACAGTGAGAAGGAGAAACAGAGAGGAAAGGTCTTCCATCCACTGGTTCACCCCCTAGATGGCCACTGCAGCTGGAGCTGTGCCGATCTGAAGCCAGGAGCCAGGAGCTTCCTCTGGTCTGCCAATGGGTGTGGGAACCCAAGGACTTGGGCCATCTTCTACTGTTTTCCCAGGCCACAGCAGAGAGCTGGATAGGAAGTGGAGCAGCCGAGACCTGAATCAGCACTCATATGGGATGCTGGCGTTTCAGGCCAGGGCATTAACCCACTGCACCACAGCGCTGACCCAAGAATTATAATTCTTAAAAACATAGAGCTGCTGAAAACCCAATGAGAGCATTTCAGGCATGGAAAGCAAAGACACTGTGGCAAAAAAAAAAAAAAAGATCTACATGAAGAATCTCTGTGAGTGAGATCCCAGTAGAAAGAAGGGGCCATCAAAGAAGGATGTACTTTTCTCTTAAGGGAGGAGAGAACTTCCACTTTGCTTATGGCCTTGTCTAAATACTGATGGAGTTTGTGGACTCAAAATGCTTCCATAGCCTTGGCAGCGCATGACAAGAGCCTCAGGTGATCACTGACATCATAAATAAGAGTGTCAATTGTTCAATCAACAACAGGAGTCACTGTGCACTTGCTGCACATGTAGAACCTCTGTCCTTAATGAATTGTACTATGAGAATTAATAGTAAAACTTGTCTTCAAACATTACTTTGTACTTTGTGTGTCTGTGGGGGTGCAAACTGTTGAAATCTTTACTTAGTATGAAGTTGATCTTCTGTATATAAAGATAATTAAAAATTAATTTTAATGATGAATGGGATGGGAGAGGCAGTAGGAGGTGGGATGACCTAGGGTTGGGAGGGTGGGTATGGGGGGAAGAATTGCTATATTCCAAAAGTTGTACCTATGAAATTTATATTTCTTAAATAAAAGCTTTCTTAAAAAATAAAGATATAGTGTGTGTTCCCTAAGAAGCTAAAAGGGCCTGATATCTTTCAGACTAACCTTAGCATTTAAAGCTTTGACTTTGAAATTGAATGATGACTACATGTGCTTGAAGATCCTCCCTCTTAGTTCCTTTTCAGTACATGTGGCTCAGGTAATCCTTGAGTGGGAAAAGAGAGTTTTAAATTCTAACTTTTTCAAGTTGGATTGTGGAATTGAGGGTTGCCACTGATCTGAAAATAACTGCAGTGCAGCTGTCATCCTACCACTGATTGTTCAGTATCAGTCAAATCCTGCACTTGGAGACTACATGTATCCAACGTTCTCCCTTTGTGTATCTATTCCTTTGGGTAAGTGCAGCCATATCTGTCCCTCTTTTTTTTAAAGATTGGTTTACTTACTTAATTGAAAGGCAGAGTTACAAAGAGGGAGGGGGAAGAAAAAGAGACAGAGATCTTAAATTAAAAAAAAAAAATACAGCCCCAATGAAATAGATCCACTATGGCCTTTTTTATGAAATGCATTTCTCATTCTCATAAGCTCCATATTTCTCAAGATTTTTACAACTGTTAACCTGTTTATATTTTCATAGTATAAAAATCATTGGTGTTCATTATTTTCTTTCCTTGAGTTCAGATCCAAATACTTGAAGAAAGAAACTATTATGGCAAATTAGGTACAGTTTTCAGGCTTGAGAGATTTCAGTATGCTGTGTATATTCAAATTGTTACAGCTTCATGCCTCCTGCTTCTGAAGCAGTGTGTGGTGACTGTTTGAGAGAGACTGGAATGCATTTGCATGTGTATTTTAATATAAATATGTAACTTCCTTTACACTCTATGTTGCTAAGTCATGATTCACATGTGTTGTTATTAATAATGGGCCTTGTAATCTTTGAACCATTTGCAAATAATAAATATGTACTGCTGCATATTAGTAATATTTACTTTTCTTATATTTACTTCTCTTTTGTAAAGACTATTATACATTCTTATGTAATATTTGATGCATACAAAAGAATATAATTGATATGCTGAGATATAAAACACAATAAACTAGCACTCCAAATCACTTAAGATTGGCACTGTATTTGTTTTTGGCAAGTGCTTGTTCTTTTATTATATATATAATAAAATAAATATTACAAAATATATTAATATAATAATATAATGAATATAATATAATATAATTCTATAAATATAATAAAATATATTATATATATAAAACCTTGTACATTTGGGAAAAAATTCCTTAAATGACATCTGATTTCCTGTTTATTCTACTTTACTGAGCTGGCATTGAAAGGGATCTCAGCATTTATTCAATCCTCCCATTACTGGCACTTGTGAAGAGCATTGTGGTTATAAAATGAAAGCAGCATTCCCACCTGAAAACATAAAATGTTGCAAAAAAGGAATCTTTTCTGTAATGGAAACAAATCTGGGAGACATCTGCTGGAAAGGAATGAAAAGCACAAGCGAGCTCCACCTCTTACTGAACTGGGCAGGTTTTGCTATTGAGTTCCTCAGTTTTCATGAGCTTACAGTGTCAGCAGCAAATGATAACATCAGTCACAACACCCATTTTATATTATATGAATTCATGGTTGAAAGAACTCTCTACAAAAGTTTTGTCAAAATATTGTGGTTTCTACCAAAATTAAGCATCTAAAAATGAAACCATCTAAACCTTGAATTATGTATTTAAAATAAATACTCAGGTGAATTTTTACAAACAGCATTTCAGTTACTCTGGGTAAATACAGTAAATCTCTATAATTCCATAGCATCTGGTTTCAGAGTCAACACAAAGTCAGAAAATTAAGCTGCCATGTACACAATATTGAATCCATTCAAAAAACCAGGGCTGCTTGCTATGAGGCAAGTGGTGGGAGCAAGCCAGGAGTGGGGGCAGGGACACATCAGCACCCTGTCCTGCAGCACAGACTTTGGCACCTGGGGAAATCTGGCAGAGCCTGGCAAGATGAGGCACCCTCAGCCTCCAGGACCTGCTTGGAAGCTGAGATACCTCGGCCAGCCCCAGAGTTCTCGGGTCTAATCTCAGAGCTGGACCCCATTGCTGATCTTGATGCCTTCAGTTCCAGCATCTAAGGCAGCCCACAAGGTGGCCAATGGTCCAGGTGACTTCCTGTGCCCCCATGCCAACCCACTTCCCAAAGCCAATGCACCACAAGAAGATAAAAAGATAAAAGTTATTTTAAAATGGGCAGTTTTGAGAACAGGTGCAAAGTCACAGCACCATTAAATCACAAACAGATTTAGGTTTGCTCATTGTTTCTCAGTCCTACCTTTCCTCTCTGCACCCATGACTGCATATTTTGCTGCTATTCTGATGGGGAAAAATGCAAAATGCCTGTTTTCTCTTTTGTGGTTTGAAGAGTTATTTAGGGCTGGTGCTGTGGCTCACTAGGCTAATCCTCCACCTTGCAGCACAGGCACACCAGATTCTAGTCCCGGTCGGGGCACTGGATTCTGTCCTGGTTGGCCCTCTTCCAGGCCAGCTCTCTGCTGTGGCCCAGGAATGCAGTGGAGGATGACCCAAGTCCTTGGGCCCTGCACCCCATGGGAGACCAGGAGAAGCACCTGGCTCCTGCCATCGGATCAGTGTGGTGCACTGGCTGCAGCGCACCAGCCACGGCGGCCATTTAGAGCTGGACTTGGGATCAAATTCAAGGTTTTCTTTTTCTGTGGAGTGTTTTAGCCATTACATCTAAATGCTTGACTGTGAGCATCACTTTTCCAGGCCTCCCTGAGAAGGTGCAGTTTATTTTCACAAGCACTACTCAGATATTATCTTTCATCATAGAGCACATCCACTGTTGGCATTCAGCTCATTTTTTTATCTGTAGACAATAAAATTCATTTAATCTGCCTTCTATATTTGATTTTTCCACTTAATATGTTTCAAATGATACATTTTCAGCATTTTGTTTGCTTTCCTCCTGTACAAATTTTACACTAGGACTGGAGAGCCAATCCATGGCAGTTATTCATAAAGCCTCTATTAGACTTCAATAACTGACTGATGTTTTCTGAATTTTTTTGCCAAGTTGCAGTTTTTCCTCATCCTAAGCCACAAGCCTTCCCATATGTATCACCACAGTGACACCTAGAAGTTTAACAACAATTTGCTTGAAAATGGGGTGTTTTCAGAATTGGTGACTAAGGATGGCACCATTCAAACACAAAAGGGCTTGGGCTCTCTTTCTGTTTCTCTGACCATTTCAGTTACTCAAGTGTATATAAACCCTGACAGTTCATGTGAATGCAAATTCTGCCATTTAGGGTTAGAAGTAAGTGTAGGGCTAGATATAGAATGAGTGTTAGGGTTAGTATTAGGACTAGGGTGAGAGCTAGGATTGGTGTTAAGGTTTAGAATGAGTGCTATTATTAAGGCTATTGTTAGGGTTGGGGTTAGGGTAAGATTTAGAGCTAGGTTTATGTTTAGTGTCGGTGTTAGTATTAGGCTTATGGCAAGAGTCGGGGCTAGTTTTAGGATTAGGGTTCTGTTAAGTTTAGGCTTAGGTCTAGGTTAGATTAAAAGCCATGGTTAGGGTTATGGTTAGGGCTACACATAGAGTTATGTTTAGCTTTAGGGTTAGAATAAGGATTAGGTTTAGGACTAGTGTTATATTTAGGATTAGATTTGTGATTAGAGTTATAGATAGGGTTAAGACTATTGTTAGGCCTAGGCATAGAGCTAGGATTAGGGATAAGTTTAGGTGTAGGGCTAGGGATAGAGTTAGAGCTGTGGTTTTATATACATTATATATATATAATATATTTTATATATGGTTATAAATATATATGGTTATATATCTATATATAATATATAGAGAGAGCTGTGGTTATATATAATATACAGTTATAGTTGAAGTTAGGGTCATCATCACTAGGATGAAGCTTAGTCTTTGGTTAGCATGATGGTTAGTTTAAGGCTGGTGTTAGATATAGCATTAAAACTAGCTTCAGGACTATGCTCAAGTTCACACTGAATGCTAGTTTGTTTTAGGGTTAGGCCTAAGCAGAAGGATAGGATTAGTGTTGGGGAGAGATTTAAAATTAGGTTAAGATTAGGGTTATATTTAGTTCTATGGTAAATTTTAGAGTTAGAGCCAGAGTTAGGAATATGGTTAGAGCTCGTGTGATAGTTAAAGTTAGGACTATGGATAGGTTTTAGGCCAGGGTTAGGGTTAGGGTTAGGGTTAGGGTTAGGGTTAAGGCAGGGTTAGGTTTAAGTTTTGGTATTAGTGTTAGGGTTAGAGTTGGGGCTCATATTAGGATTAAGGTTGATACTTGAGTTATTAAGGCTAAAGTTAGGGATAGGATTAGAGTTTAGATCAGGTTAAAGCACCATGTTGGGATACAATTAGGATTTTGGCTAAGTATAGAGTGAAGGTAAGGTTATGGTTAAGATGAGGGCCAAATTTAGGGTTAATGCTTTGTCTAGGGATAGACCTAGTATTAGGCTTCAGAATTGGTTTAGATCTAGGATTAGGTTTAGGGTTAGGGTTAGGACAAAGGCTAGGGCTAGGGCCAGGGTGTCGCTCCCCCTCTTCATGGAGGAGCAACACAGGACCCTGCGCTGTTCTTTCGTCTGCTCGGCCCTCCCCGGGTTTTCTGCTGGTTCTTCCCGGGTTGGCTACTATCCCTTCCACCTCCGTGGAAGGGCAGCTCCCCCTGGCCGCATTCCCCACTTCCGCAGGGGAGCGGCACACCGCCGGCCGGCTTTCTCGGGGGCTGCACGGGTTCCCTTAGATGTTCCCCATAGATGTTCCCCATAGATGTTCCCCATAGATGTTCCCGGTGCATGCCGTCTCTCTCCTCCTTTATAGTCCTCCTCTGCCAATCCCAACTCGGCTGCCCACACGCCGAGTATGCTGCTCTCCTCCAATCAGGAGCAAGTCCTACAGTTTATTGGCTGAACTGGAGGCACCTGTGTAGAAGCTGTTTACTTCTCTCCCAACGCCACATTGTGGGAGAGCAGATGCATAGAATAAGTCTTAATTCGAGTAACTTAGTCTAGTCCGGATTGCTCCCCACAGATCCCCCTTTCTTTTTATTTTTTAGCGTTGATACGCGCCTGTCTTCGGTGTCCCGCGGCACACACTCTGCTCTACTTGCTAGAGTTGCCACAGGCTCTTACAAGTCCTATCAGGCAAACCGAATCCGGGTCCTCTCTTCGCCATGTTGTGAGGAGGTTTTTAGGCACTGATGCATGCCTGTGTTCGGTGCCCTGCAGCGCATGCTTTGCTCTGCCTGCAGGGGCTTACAAGCTCTATCAGGCAAACCGAATCCAAGCCTTCTCATTGCCTTTTTGTGGGGGAGACTTATTAGTGTTGGTTCGTGCCTATCTTCGGTGACCTGCAGCTCATACTCTGGTCGAGCTGCTTGCTGGCGCTTACCGCCTTAATTAGGCAGACCGAATCCAAGCTTTCTAATTGTTGCGTTGTGGGGAAGCCTTACTGATGTTAATTCGTGCCTGTCTTCGGTGATCTGCGGCGCATAAGCTGCTAGCTGCCCGCAGGTGCTCATCGTGCTCATCGCCTCACTTAATCAGGCAGACCGAATCCAAACTTTCTCGTTGCCATGTTGAGGGGAGGCCTTTCTATTTCTCTATTTCTCTATCTCCGGGCATTCCTATTTCTCCCATTTTACTTCTGTCTGCCAACATTCCCATTTCTCTCACTCCACTTCCAAACTTCTGTTTCTCCCCGCAGCTTCCCGGCGCCTCGCCCTGCCGGCAGCTTCACGGCTCCGCGCAGCTTCCCGGCGCCTCGCCCCGCCGGCTCTGAGCCGCTTCAGCCCGCGCCTCGGCTTTGCGCGGCTTGGCTTCGCGCGCTCCGCGGTCTCCACGCCCTTCGCGTCTGCACCACGGCCTCGCGCCAGCCCCGTTCCCTATCTACTTATGCCCCGCACGCTCTCTCTGCACGCGGCGGCTTCCGCGAATGTTTCCGCCACCACCGGCATTTAGTCCAAGTTCCCCGGACTAACCTGGCGAATTCCAACCTGGCGGCCCACGTCTCTGCCTCTGGTTCCAGATCTTCGCCTCTTGCTCCCCGGGGTGATTTGAAGAATTCCAAGGTGGCTTATGTCTCCGCCTTGGCCTGCACTCGCGGCTTCATCCTCCCTAACATTTTTCTCTACCCGGTATGTTTCCTTAAGTTTTCTTCCAACAATATTCCTCTCATTTCTCCTGGCTTCTCCCCACAGTCCGTATCCGAGTCCAAGTTTCCTCTAGGTTTCACTTTCACTTTTAACCTGCAGTCCGTATCTAAGTTTCTTCTTGCTTTCACTTTAAATCCTAACTTCTTTCCCACAGTCCATATCCGAGTCTCTGCCTAGGCTTTCAATAGCTTCTTCCGGCACCTAGGCTCTTTGCTAGTCTCTCTCTCCGGTATTTTTCCCAGTTCTTCCCGTTTCTTCCCTCTTAAGTTTGCTATCCGACCTAGGTTTCCTATCCAAGCTAGGTTTCCTATCCGAGTCAGGTTTCCTATCCGAGCTAGGTTTCCTATCCGAGTCATTTCTTCCCTCCTAAGTTTCCTATCCGTCCTAGGTTTCCTATCCGAGTCACGGCACCATTATGTCGCTCCCCCTCTTCGTGGAGGAACGACACAGGACCCTGCGCTGTTCTTTCATCTGCTCGGCCCTCCCCGGGTTTTCTGCTGGTTCTTCCCGGGTTGGCTACTATCCCTTCCACCTCCGTGGAAGGGCAGTTCCCCCTGGCCGCATTCCCCACTTCCGCAGGGGAGCGGCACACCGCCGGCCGGCTTTCTCGGGGGCTGCACAGGTTCCCTTAGATGTTCCCCATAGATGTTCCCCATAGATGTTCCCCATAGATGTTCCCGGTGCATGCCGTCTCTCTCCTCCTTTATAGTCCTCCTCTGCCAATCCCAACTCGGCTGCCCACACGCCGAGTACGCTGCTCTCCTCCAATCAGGAGCAAGTCCTACAGTTTATTGGCTGAACTGGAGGCACCTGTGTAGAAGCTGTTTACTTCTCTCCCAACGCCACATTGTGGGAGAGCAGATGCATAGAATAAGTCTTAATTCGAGTAACTTAGTCTAGTCCGGATTGCTCCCCACACCAGGGTAAGAATTAGGGCTTGGACTAATGTTATTAATTTGGTTTATTTTTATAAAATGAAAAGCAATAAAGACATAGTAATATGAATAGCAATCATATTTTTAAAAATTCCTCCTAATAAATATCATATTGATTCTAAAACTGAGGTGAAAGACTGGAATTTAGGTGGATCTACAGAACTGGACACAGAGACAGACCATATCATCCCAAACTGGCTACTGCCTAAAAATTGGTGTTCAATTACAAGTTTTAAAGGACATTTTAAAACTAACAAATGGCAGAGACATCTAGGTTAACATATCCCAACTATTATTAAACTAAGGAGAGAATTACTTGGTTACTTCCCAAGAATCTTTAGTAAACTGATTTTAGTTGATCTTTCTTAATATTTGCTCTTCATTATGGTAGTTCAGTTATTTCCTTATGAACTAGAAAACATTTGTTGAACCAGATAAACTAGAAAAGATAATATAAGGGCAGTTCAAAAGGTTTGCAGAAAATGGAGTTAAAATTTGTTTATTTTGTGAATTTTTTAATCTATGCAGTTTTCTCAAAATAAACATTTCCATGAACTTTTTGAAGCATCCTCATACATCTTAAGATACTCTTCCAGAATGATACATCAACTCCACTGACTCATGTTACATATCCACATGAGTGGAGATGCAATCTGTAGGTTGTATCATCTTGATGTTTCTGTATGCCTTATACCACACAAAGAAGATCCCTGTCTGTCTCTGACAAGATAATATTAATCTTATTCTCCAAGTGGGCACCCAGAATATCACAAAGGTCAGAAAGAAAGCCTCATTCAGTGTTACTGTGTTCACAGAGGATGGCATTTATTCCTTAGGAAGTAGCATCCAGACCATCATAATGGGACATCCCACCCATGAAGTACAGGTCTGCTTCCACATCCTGCAGGATGCTGCTCCCAGAACCAGCACACAGAGCCACAGCTTTGACTCACGATGCTAAGGTCCTTCCTACCCCAAGAACTAATATGAGTTAGTTTGAGGTGTCTTTTGATTTGCTCAATCATGGTTGCCAGGGCAACAGATTCATCCAGGGTGCATGATCGACCTATTCCAGTATGCAGAGCAAAGGCTTCTGCAGTGACACAATTTCAGTTCTCTGGTAAAGTTATCTGTTTTGAGAGAGCTGAGCCACCACCTGTATCAAAGACTTCTCAGTACAATTCAGGCTGATCCTTGTTTTTCTCCTCATCAATCCTAGCAGAAAAAGAAGTGACAGGAGCACCTTCAACTTTCACTGCAGACACAACTTTGTCCATATCTTGGGTATGCTTAATGTTGAATTGCACTCAGTGGTTCCCTCTATAGGATAGCCATGAGCTTTGGAAGGATATATATGCCTGGATGTGCAGGCTCCAAGCCCTTTGGAAAACCAGTTTTTCAATCCCTGGGGTGCAGCATCATAGGCTGTGTGAAGAGAGTAGATGCCAACTCTGTTCTCCAAAGCCCAGAACACTGGGCGCTCCTTTCAGGACATCCAGGTAATATGCTTTATGTGTAGGAAGATAGGTGGAAGGCAGGAAAAGATGAGATCTGCCTTCTTATGCAGAGCCTCCTCCATCACCTGCTCAGTCAAGTCATTGGTCAGGAAGAGTGTATTTATAGTTTGTGGTGGGCTTGGTTCCACCAGCAATCCAACATTGTCCCAACTCTCGGCAGAAGACAGGGATGCAAAGTCATTCAAGGAGGAAATGAGAGTCTTCAGACCCATGAAGGAACAGGAAGAATTGCAGTTCAGAGATTACACAAACCAGACTGTCATGGGGACCAGGCGTAAGCAAGATGACAACATACAGCAATTTTTGGACAAAACTCAATTTGAGTCCAGGTACATCTCCATAGCCTTTAATATGTCTTTTTACATTGGCTTTTATTTTCTAAACATCATTTTTCAAGTTGTATATTTGGATTGCAGAACAGTTTGTAAGATGAATTTTTAACGTGCATTGCTAAAAATGTTCTGAGTGAAGCTAATTGTCAACTTTATTAAGAAGGATTGCTTTCTGTCCACCTAGTGTAAAAATAAAATCAAGTAATGAAAAAAATTAGTTTACAAATTTAAAGGCAAAGAAACAGAAAGATCTGAAATTAGACCTGATAGAAAATGAGGAGTCCAACAAAAATCCCATTATGTTGATTTAAGACATGGCTGGCCTGTACTAATACCATATACAAATAAAAAAGAAGAATGAATGCTGCAGGTTTCATTTGAGATTCATCAAATGTGAGGTATTATTTGAACAGCTACAAAGAAGCATTCAAGATGGAGAAGGAACTATAGTCTAAAGGTCATGGAAGACATTCATACTGGAAAGAGAAGTGTCTGATTACAGATGGCAAAATCAGTCAGGCAGAATCAGAGATTGGGATGAATGGGAGATTAGAGGGAATACCTAGGTGGGTAATGTTAAGGTGAATGCAGATGGCTTCAGAAGGAAAATACAAGAAACCAACAGTAGAGTTATGATAGAAACAGAGAGGAATTACCAGGGGAAAATCATGTATAGTACTCTCAAATATGACAAAGAAAAACATTTAAATGGGCATTATGCATTTAGTGTAGTCATTATGATGCCTTTTTTTTTTTTGACAGGCAGAGTTAAACAGTGAGAGAGAGAGAGACAGAGAGAAAGGTCTTCCTCCCATTGGTTCACCCCCAAATGGCCACTACGGCTGTCGCACTGTGCCAATCTGAAGCCAGGAGCTAGGTGCTTCCTCCTGGTCTCCCATGTAGGTACAGGGGCCCAAGCACTTGAGCCATCATCCACTGCCTTCCCAGGCCACAGCAGAGAGCTGGACTGGAAGAGGAGCAACCAGGACAGAACTGGCACCCCAACCAGGACTAGAACCTAGAGTACTGTTGCCGCAGGCTGAGGATTAGCCTAGTGAGCCACAGCACCAACATATGATGCCTATTAAGATACCCTAGTTCTACTTTAGAGTGCCTAGATATGACTTCCAGAATCAATTAACTAGGCTTCTATCACACCTCTGAGAGACTGGGACAACATTTCTGGCTCTTGTATTCAGTCTTGGCCCAGGTCTGGCTGCTGTGGGTGTTGAGGAATGAATTAATGCAAAAAAGTGTTCTCTCTACCTATATGTCTCATTCTTTCTAGCTCCCTTTCTCTTGAAGATAAAAATATTTTTTAGACATGACAAAAGGTTCAATCAATGCAATGATTAGAGAATAGACTTTGGCTCTGACTATAATTTATGTTACTGGTAAGGGTTTCAGGGCTTCGATTTTTTTTAACTTTTATTTAATGCATATAAATTTCCAAAGTACGACTTATGGATTACAATGGCTTCCCCCCCATACCGTCCCTCCCACCCACAACCCTCCCCTTTCCCACTCCCTCTCCCCTTCCATTCACATCAAGATTCATTTTTGATTATCCTAATATACAGAAGATCAGCTTAGTATACATCCAGTATGGATTTCAACAGTTTGCTCCCACACAGAAACATAAAGTGAAAAATAATAGATGATTTTTTTAAATGATGATGAAATCAGAGCAGACCTATTGTCATGTTTAATCCCAGTGAGAGTCAAGTTGGGAATTGATAATTTTTTTTTTACAGAGGATCAGTTTAGTATGCATTAAGTAAGGATTTCAACAGTTTGCACCCCCATAGAAACACAAAGTGAAATATATTGTTTGAGTACTCGTTATAGCATTAAATCTCATTGTACAGCACATTAAGGATAGAGATCCTACATGAGGAGTAAGTGCACAGTGACTCCTGTTGTTGACTTTACCAATTGACACTCCTGTCTATGGCATCAGTAATCTCCCTATGCTCCAGTCATGAGTTTCCAAGGCCATGGAAGCCCTCTGAGTTCTCCGACTCTTATCTTGTTTAGACAAGGTCATAGTCAAAGTGGAGGTTCTCTCCTCCCTTCAGAGAAAGGTACCTCCTTCTTTGATGACCTGTTCTTTCCACTGGGATCTCACTCGCAGAGATCTTTTGCCAGAGTGTCTTGGCTTTCCATGCCTGAAATACTCTCATGGGCTTTTCAGCCAGATCCGAATGCCTTTAGGGCTGATTCTGAGGCCAGAGTGCTATTTAGGACATCCGCCATTCTATGAGTCTGCTGAGTATCTCACTTCCCATGTTGGATCACTCTCCCCTTTATTTATTCTGTCAGTTAGTGTTAGCAGGTACTAGACTTGTCTATGTGCTCCCTTTGACTCCCAGTCCCTCCACCATGACCAACTGTGAACTGAAACTGATCACCTGGAACAGTGAGATGGCTTTGGTACATGCCACCTCGATGGGATTGAATTGGAATCCCCTGGTATGCTTCCAACTCCACCACTTGGGGCAAGTCAGCCTGAGCATGTCCCAAATTATACATCTCTTCCCTCTCCCATTCTCACCACCATGTTCAACAGGGATCACATTTCAGTAATTTGAGTAGGTTAAAATTCAAATGTATAATAGAATGATTTGCCTGAAAATATAACATTAAAAAGTGTCTGTGCAACCTACATTAATAGACTGAGAGAAATGAATGGAGAATTATTTAAGGCCACACAATAGATTCTGTCCTCCACACATTCCTGGTCTTATCTATATATAAGTACAGGCTCCAAAAAGCTCTCAAAGATCATACTGTTTTAGCAATTCCAAAATAACCTAAATAACCGGTTTATGCTTTTTTTTTTAATTTGACAAGTAGAGTTAGACAGTGAGAGAGAGGTCTTCCTTCTGTTTGTTGGTTAAGCCCCCAAGTGGCAGCTACGGACAGCACTGTGCTGATCTGAAACCAGGAGCCAGCTGATTCCTCCTGGTCTCCCATGCAGGTGCAGGGGCCCAAGCACTTGGGCCACCCTCCACTGCCTTCCTGGGCCACAGCAGAAAGCTGGACTGTAAGAGAAGAAAC
Source organism: Oryctolagus cuniculus (assembly GCF_964237555.1). Classification (NCBI taxonomy): domain Eukaryota; kingdom Metazoa; phylum Chordata; class Mammalia; order Lagomorpha; family Leporidae; genus Oryctolagus; species Oryctolagus cuniculus. The sequence goes on along the minus strand of NW_027208392.1, from coordinate 687,849 downwards.
CAGGACTAGAACCATATGGGTTCTAGTGCCCATATGAGATACTGGCACCACAGGTGGAGGATTAACCAACTAAGCCATGGCACTGACCCCTGTTTATGTTTTAACACTAGGTAATTCTTGGCTCTGCAGCATATTGAGTGTTTATTTCCAGCCTTGAACTAAAACACTATGCACAACATCATCTTTATGACTCATAAAGGTTCTGTTTCAGAATACATCTCATAGGTATTTAGCAAATTTCCTCTTAATTTTTAATTTGAAATGTAACAAATATGTCTTTTTGCTATAGCATCAGAAAGACAAGAGACTGTCTAAAGCCATACAACCCTGAACCTCCCACCCCCAATCTCATCTGATCTTGGAAACTAAGATGGGTCAGGCCTGGTTACTGCATGGATGGGAGAAAGACAAGATACTAATTTGCTCTCAGCTTACATGGCTCTATTGTCTTATAACCATGCCAACTTTATCTTGTTCATGTGCATTCTCTAATGATGAATGTTGTGTTTGCCTTTCCATTTTAATTAACAAATTTTCATAAAGGTCCTAAAGCACAATGTAAAATGAGCTGAGGAATGATGAAGTAAGCAAGTTACTGAGATATATTAATTTCTCTGGTCTTAGAAACATCTAGACATGTAGAAGTCAATAGATCTATACCTGGAAGAGAAAATGAAAGAAGGTGGTAGTGAGAGAACTGGTCAGGATTGTACCTACATTCTACTGTGCAAAACAAGATTATGATAGAAATGTATACAGAATAACAGATATATAAGCTGGAAGAACAAAAACAATAAACCTTCCTCTGCAAGAATAGTCTTTTACCCATGATTACAGGCTGGAAAGACATTCTTGAAAGGACACACAATTTATTAATTGGTAAAGATTAAACACAACTTAGTTTCATGAAGACATTCATTTGCTACTGATTTTTTAAAAAATTTAAGTTAGTAAAGATAATATAATTTTAAGAATTATTACCCAAATTAATTACAGAATTTCAAAGAAAGATCATGTGTCACTAACTACTGAACAGTGGAAAAATAAATCAATGATATTAACTATGTTCCTCTTAATACAGGTATCCCCTTGGGATGCCACGTTAGCATGTTTCAATAGAGTATCTCCAGATTTTATATACCTAAAATTCCATAAAAAGCATGCATGTTGGAGGATTCCAAGATGGTGGAATAGGGAAGCACATATACTAGTGGTAACTAGTTTCAAAAAATGTTGGAAGTACATTATTGGGGAAGAGTTAGAGAAAACTGTGGTGGAAATTCTACAGGAGAGAACGCCATGGATCTGTGTGGAAGATGCAGACATGCAGCATGAACACAGACACAACATGATGCCAGCAGCCAAAGGAGAAAGCACCAGCTTTGGAGAGTGAGGTGAGATCAGACTGCAGCAACCCATACCACTGGTGATACAGACAGAGGGAGACTTTGACATGAGCCTGGCCTGGAGCTCTGAGGGGGAAAGTGTACCCACTGACCCAGTAAAAAAACAAGGGGGCATGTTTCTCTCACTACATTCACTAAGCAATGGTGCCCAGTATCAGTTGAGAGAAGGTGGACACCATTTTGGACAGAAACAGAAGATGCAGAAGTTCTTGTGCACGTGCTCAGCACCTGGCTGAGACAAGATGCCATCTACTACCAGTACCAGTGGCAGCAGCTTGAATACATGCAACTTGGAACTGGTGGGGAGAAGGAAGCATTTGGTTGGTGGCTATTGTGCATGTGTGAGATCCAGAGATTCTAACAGAAGGAAAACTCCATGTTTCCCACTGACTTTGAGTCTGGCTGGGCAAATTGACTAGAGTCTGTGCACCCACATACTACTGAGGTTCCCCCAATCTCTCAACATGTCACAGGCTCCAGTGCTCAAACTGTCGAGGCTCTGGGAATGTCTGCCTCTCTGTGAATGAGACAGTCTAGCAAGGTGGAGCAAATCCTCTGCAACCCTTGACAGTGGGAGCCCTGTGTGCTGAGACTGTGGAAATTCTGTGACTGCATAAGAAGGCACAGGATATAGCTGGTTCTCTGGGCAACCAATGTGAGCTGCTCTACAGGCACTTATCAAAAGAGAAAATTTTAAAAACCACAGGCAAGTGAAAAATGCTCACTATCACTAGTCACCAGAGAAATGCAAATCACAATCACAATGAGGTTTGACCTCACCCCTGTCAGAGTGGCTCTCAAACAGAAATCAACAATCAACAAATGCTGGCCAGAATGTGGGGAAAAGGCATCTTAATCCACTATTGGTGGGAAAATAAACTAGCACAGCTATTGTGGAAGATGTATGGAGACACCTCAGAAACTTGAACGTAGATATACCATATGACTCAGCAATCTTAATCCTGGGAATTAATCTAAGTGAAATGAAATAGGCACATGAGGGGCCAGCACTGTGGTGCAGTAGGTTAATGCCCTGGCCTGAAATGCTGGCATCCCATATGAGCACCAGTTCTAGTCTTGCCTGCTCCTCTTCTGATCCAGCTCTCTGCTGTAGCCTGGGATAGCAGTGGAAGATGGCCCAAGTTCTTGGGCCCCTGCACCACATGGGAGACCTGAAGGAAGCTCCTGGCCATTGCAGTCATCTGGGGAATGAACCAGTGGGTAGAAGACCTCTCTCTCTGTCTCTACCTCTCTCTGTAACTGTATTTCAAATAAATTAAATCTTAAAAAAAGAAATAGGCATATGAAAGAGCTATCTGTATCCTCATGTTCATTGCAGCTCAATTAACAATAGCTAAGATATGGATTCAACCTAGATGTCCATCAACTGATGACTGGATAAAAAATGTGATACATATATATATATATGTACATACATATATATGTATATAAAATAAACAACTACTCAGCTATAAAATATAATGAAATCCTTTGTTTTGCAACACAATGAATACAATTGAAAACCATTAAATTTATTGAAATAAGCCAATCCCAAATAGACAAATTCCTATGTTCTCCTTGATCTGTGGTAACTAATAGAGCAGCAAAAAATGGAATGTATAGGAGTGAAATTGATATTTTGAGATTTTATGATTGTTTACAGCCCTTGTCTCTACTTCTGAACAACAGTGCTGTACTCTTTACTTAGTATAGGGTGAATCTTAAGAGTAAAAAGTCCACTGAAAGTAGATCAGTGTAGAAAGTAAGAGAAGTAGGGCTGACACTGTGGTGTAGTGGGGAGAACTGTGCCCAGTTTCAGTCCCAGAGGCTCCACTTCCAATCCAGCTCCCTGCTAATGTGCCTGGAAAAGATCAGATCACTCAGGGGCTTGGGCCCCTGCAACCACGTGGGAAACTGGGAAGAAGCTCCTGGCTCCTGGCTTTGGACCAGCCCATCTCCAGCCATCGCAGCCATGTGGGGAGTAAACCAATGGATGGAAGATCTCTGTCTCTTCCTTCCTTTGTCTTTGTAACTTTGCCTTTCAAATAAAAAATGAATAGATCTTTAAGGAAAAATAAGACAGGGAATTAGAGAGAAAGGATGAGAGGGGATGTGTGGGTGGGAGAGAGGATAAGGTGGGAAGTATCACTATGTTCCTAAATCTGTATATATGAAATACATGAAATCTGTTTACCTTAAATTAAAAAAATTAAAAACTGACATTTAATTTCAATAGATGTGAAATAGAATAACTACAATAAAAAATTCTACTTGTAGGCCAAATAAATTGGAATAGTAATAAAAATGCAATATAATTTTAAAAATGGTCTGACTTTAACATGTATCATCCCAGATGATGTATTGAAAACCTAATAATACCTGGGACTGGTGCTGTGGCACTGAGGGCTGAGCCTCTGCCTGTGGTGCTAGCATCCCATATGTTACCAGTTCATGTCCTGGCTGATCCTCTTCCAATCTAGCTCTCTGCCACCTGAGAAAGCAGTGGAGAATGACCCAAGTGCTTTGACCCCTACCTTGATATAGGAGACCTGGAGGAAGCTCCTAGCTCCTAGGTTCAGACTGGCCAAGCTCCAGCCATTGTCGCCATTTGAGGAGTGAACCATCAGATGGAAGACCTTTCTCTCTGTCTTTCCCTCTCTCTGTCTGTAGCTCTACCTCTCAAATAAACAAAATCTTAAAAAAAATCCCCAAGACAATAGTTTCAACCCTCAGGAATAGATTGACACCAATTTTGAAAGGACCTTGAGGTGATAAGTTTTATCTCTTACATTCTCTCTCACCATGTAATGACTTCTGCCAAGTTAAGTTACAGGAATATGGCCGTCTCCTGATGGGGCCTCTTGATCATGGACTTCTCATATGACTGTAAGATACACTTTTTCTTTATAAATTACACGTTGTACACTGGTTTTGTAACAACACAAAATAGACTAAGACTGAAAATAGATCAATACATATTTTCTCCTCTTTAGGAAAGAGAGAAGGAAAATGGAGAGCCAGCATGTGGCTTAGCAGGTTAAACTGCTGCCTGGAGTGCTGGCATCCTATTTGGGCATTGATTCTAGTCCTGGCTTGCTTTACTTCTTTTTTTTTTTTTGACAGGCAGAGTGGACAGTGAGAGAGAGACAGAGAGAAAGGTCTTCCTTTGCCATTGGTTCACCCTCCAATGGCCACCGCGGCCGGCACGCTGCGGCCGGTGCACCGCGCTCATCCGATGGCAGGAGCCAGGAGCCAGGTGCTTTTCCTGGTCTCCCATGGGGTGCAGGCACCTGGGCCATCCTCCACTGCACTCCCTGGCCACAGCAGAGAGCTGGCTTGGAAGAGGGGCAACCGGGACAGAATCCGGCGCCCCAACCGGGACTAGAACCCGTTGTGCCGGCGCCGCTAGGCAGAGGATTAGCCTAGTGAGCCGCGGCGCCGGCTTGGCTTGCTTTACTTCTGATAACTCCTTATTAATATGCCTGGAAAAGCAACAAAAGATGCCCTAAGTACTTGAGAGTGTGTACTCATGTGGAGAATTGGATGAAGATCCTGACTTCTGGCTTCAGCTTGACCCAGCCCTGGACATAGCAGCCATTGGTGAGTGAACCAATGGATGGAATATTTTCTCTCTCTCTCTCTCTCTCTCTCTCTCTCCCTCTCTCTCTATTCCCCCCCTCCTTGTCTCTTCCCCTCTCTCTGCAATACTGCCTATTAAATAAATAAATCTTTAAAACAAAACAGAACACTAGCTTCTGGAGGATATCATATTAATTTTAAAAAAGAGAAGGAAAATGCACAGAACTTTAGAAAGCCATGAGACTATTGAGTTTTTATTTTTAAAATTTTTTAAAGATTTATTTATTTATATGAAAGTCAGAGTTACACAGAGAAAGAAGGAGTGGCAGAGAGAGAGGGGTCTTCTACAGGCTAGTTCACTCCCCATCTGGCTGCAACAGCTGGAGCTGCACTGATTTGAAGCCAGGAGCCAGGAGCTTCTTCCAGGTTTCCCAAGCAGGTGCAGGAGCTCAAGGTCTTGGGCCATCTTCTATTGCTTTCCTGGGCCATAGAGAGAGCTGAATTGGAAGTTCAAGCTGGGACTTGAACCGGTGCCCATATGGATGCCAGCACTGCCAGCAACAGGCTTACCAGTTGTGCCACAGTACCGGCCCCATTTTTTTTTTTTTAATTTAGTTCATGTCTGTTCTCTAATGAGAATAGGGAAGGATTTTCTTAATATTTATTTTTTTATTTGAAAGGCAGATTTACAGAGAAGCAGAAGGAGAGGGAGGGAGAGAGAAGTCTTCCATCCACTTGTTCACTGCCCAAATGGCTACGAACAGCCAGAGCTGAGAAAATCTGAAACCAGGATCCAGAGCTTCTCCTGGGCCTCCCACGTGATTGCAGGGTCTCAAGGACTAGGGACATCTTCCACTGCTTTCCAAGGCCATAGCAGAAAGCTGAGTGGGAAGTGAAGCAGGCAGGACTTGAACCAGCATCTATATGGGATTCCAGCACTGCAGGCAATGGCTTTACCCACTATGCCACAGTGCCAGGCTCATATTATTTAGCAACCAACATAAGAAGCATACTTCAAAAAGTTTGCAGAAAGTTGAATTAAAAATAAGAGAAAACTGAAAATAAGCTGAAGAATAATTAACTAATCACCTTACTGGAGAAAAATTAATTTTCTTTGATCTTGGAAATATATAGATGTCCTTATGATCATAACTGGAAGAGAAGATGAATGGAGAGAGTGGTGGTTGGGTTCACCCTTCGATTCCAATGTGCAAAATAAAATTATTATTGAAATGAATTGGAAGTGGAGTAGCCAGGACTTGAACTGGTTCCCATATGGGATGCTGGCACTGCAGGCAGTGGATTTACCCACTATGCCACAGTGCCAGCCCCTATGTATAAATCTTATGACATCAGTAGAGACATTATGTCATATTATCCATTCCACATGAACAGGGAATGGTGATGTGAATATGTGAAAATATTCAATCTATGCATGATGATATGAAGTATTCATGGACAAAAAATTGTGTAACTTTTAGATATAGACAGATACACATATTAAGTGATTTTGTAAAGATGAGTTTAATTAGACCAATATAAATACACTAGTCATATGCTCTGTCAGATGCAGCCACAGGATCTGCAAATGTTTGGAGTTACCAAGTTTACATCCTTAACCAGAAGACATGGTGAATGAGAATTTAGAGTCTTTTTCAATGTATGATTAAATGAATATCTACAGTGAACTGGAAAATATGAATAAGAGGTTGGTGTTATTGGAAGTGGGTCCAATAGAGGGGGAATCCCCTTGCAGTACTACAAATGAGTCATATAGAACAATAGTGTGAATAATCTAGAAGGTGATATTCCAGATAAAATTTGCATCTGGGTGCCACCATAGCTCAATAGGCTAATCCTCCACCTGTGGCGCCGGCACACCGGGTTCTAGTCCCGGTTGGGGCAACAGATTCTGTCCCGGTTGCTCCTCTTCCCATCCAGCTCTCCGCTGTGGCCCAGGAGTGCAATGGAGGATGGCCCAAGTGCTTGGGCCCTGCACCCACATGGGAGACCAGGAGAAGCACCGAGCTCCTGGCTTCGGATCAGTGTGGTGCGCCAGCCATAGCACGCCAGCTGCAGTGGCCATTAGGGGGTGAACCAATGGAAAAGGAAGACTTTTCTCTCTGTCTCTCTCACTGTCCACTCTGCCTGTAAAAAAAAAATTGCATCTGATATGTACCCCTAAAGATGTACATGTTTAGGATTCTGAGCTTTGAAAAGAAGTACACATGAATGCAAATTCTTGCCATTTATATTTTGCAAGGCAATTTTGTTGTATTACTAAAACTTTGACCTACATTTCTCCTCACATGGAATTAAGAATTCAATCCATAAGTAGAGGTGTACTTCAAAGATTAAATAAGAAAAAATATACAAGACCCCATGGATATGCTTTTAATTAAACAGCATTTGAAAAACTTGTTCTCTTGCCATAGGTCATGTGACTCCAAATCCTATTAAGTTGACATTTACCAATGCCATTTTGCTAGTTAAAGTGATCAGTTTAAGTTCATAATTGATTATAGGATTAAGTGTCAAAGGGCTTATATAAAAAAGATCCGTGCCTGCTAATAATAATTGATAGAATTAAAAAGCAGAGAATGATCCAACATGGGAAGTAGGATACACAGCAGACTCATAGAATCACCAATGCCCTAAACAGCACTCTGGCCTCAGAATCAGCCCTTAAGACATTCAGATCTGGCTAAAAAGCCCATGAGAGTTTCTCAGGCATGGAAAGCCAAGACACTGTGGGAAAAAAATGACCTAAATGAAAAATCTCTGTGAGTGAGATCCCGGTGGAAAGAACAGGCCATCAAAGAAGGAGGTACCTTTCTCTGAAGGGAAGAGAGAACTTCCACTTTGATTATGGCCTTGTCTAAATAAGGTCAGAGTTTGTGAACTCAAGAGACTTCCATAGCCTTGGCAGCTCATAACAAGAGCCTCAGGTGATTACTGACATCATAAATGAGAATGTCAATTGTTAAATCAACAACAGGAGTCATTGTGCACTTGCTCCCCATGTAGGACCTCTGTCCTTAAAGTGTTGTACTATGAGAATTAACTGTAAAAGTAATGTTCAAACAGTACTTTATACTCTCCCTGACTCCCTCTCTCTCCTTCTCCCTCTCTCCTGAAAAGTCTGACTTTCAGATAAGTAAATCAATAATTAAAAAAAAAAACTAAGAAAGCAGAACAGATTCAAGAAAAAAATAAATATTTTAATAAGGACTCCAGAACAGGCTATAAATGTGGTACTACTGCAGTTTTGTCACTATGATGTACTAAAAGAAAAATAATGTGTATTATCATGTACTAATTTGAATGATTGATTATTGGTAATTAGAATTTAGTTTTAAATGAAAACATTTCAAGTGACAATATTCATCAGCCTAGTAGAAAAAGGTTGAAACAGGTCAGCGCCACAGCTCACTAAGCTAATCCTCCACCTGTGGAGCTGGCACTTTGGGTTCTAGTCCTGGTTGGGGCACTGGTTCTGTCCCAGTTGCTCCTCTTCCAGTCCAGCTTTCTGCTGTGGCCCGGGAAGGCAGTGGAGGATGGCCCAAGTGCTTGGGCCCTGCACCTGCGTGGGAGACCAGGAGGAAGCACTTGGCTCCTGGTTTGGATCAGAGCAACGCCAGCTATAGCAGCCATTTGGGGGTTAACCAATGGAAGGAAGATGCTTCTCTCTGTCTCTCTCTAACTCTGCCTGTCAAAAAAAAAAAAGGTTGAAACAAAACACTCTCAATCTCACAAAGTCATGTGAATAGAAGGCATATCTGATTTATTCTAATAGGTCTTCCTAAAATTCACTAATTATTTTCTGACAATAGTGAATTTGGCTCATCATAGAAAATTCTTTGAAGGCTCTTGTTAAAATTGTCCCTCTTTGAAAAAGTAAATTTTACTGCATGAATCTACAAGAGGTAAATTTTTGTTTTATAGAACATTGGAAAACCAATGATGCTTAGTCTTCTAATTTCTGATTTACTTTATAGAACAGAACTTATATAGAAAAAATTTCACTTTATCTATTTTTTTTAAATATTTACTTATTTGACAGAAAGTCAGGAGAGAGACAGAGAGGTCTTCCCTTTGCTGGTTCACTCCCCAATGGCCACAATGGTCAGAGCTGGGCCAATCCAAGGCCAGGAGCCAGGAGATTTTTCTGGGTCTCCCACATGGGTGCAGGGGTCCAAGCACTTGGGCCACCATCCACTGCTTTTCCAGGTCATTAGCACAGAGCTGGATTGGAAATGGAGCAGCCAAGACATGAACTGGCACCTGTATGGGATAGCAGAGCCACAGGCAGAGGTTTAATGACTGTGGCACGCACCGGCCCCCACTTTATCTAAATTTATGGTAAACCCATGAGTCGCATCACAACACAATTTTTTCTTCCTTCCCTCCTTCCCTCCTTCCCTCCTGCCCTCCTGCCCGCCTGCCCACCTGCCTGCCTGCCTGCCTGCCTTCCTGCCTGCCTTCCCTGCCTGCCTTCCCTGCCTGCCTTCCTGCCTGCCTGCCTTCCTTCCTGCCTGCCTGCCTACCTGCCTTCCTTCCTTCCTGCCTGTGGGGAAATTAGGCACAGGAGACAATTCAAAGATGGTGGCTGAAGGGAAATTAGGCACATGTGGCAATTCAAAGATGGTGCCCAAAGTCATTTACCACCAAAGCTGATTGGCCGCGCAGCATCAGGGGAGGTGACAACTGATGATGTATACAGACATATGGCTGGTCCTGTAAAAAGTTGCCCTGTAAAATGACCTTTTAAGTAATTGGTTGGCCCTTATGCCCTGCCCCAGTAATCATGTGGTCTTGTGCTTTAAAAGGCTTTGCCATGTGCCAATAAATGGAGTTCTTGCTTGCTTGACTTGACTCACCACTGCGTCTTACTGTCTCCGGGATCGGGAGGCTGGGGAACGGGCGAGCGGCGCACTTACCTTTCTTTGGACCCAGTCCATCCTCCTTTGGGTGGACTAAGACCCAGCACCTGCCTTCCTTCCTGCCTGCCTGCCTGCCTTCCTTCCTGCCTGCCTTCCTTCCTGCCTGCCTGCCTTCCTGCCTGCCTACCTGCCTTCCTGCCTGCCTGCCTGCCTGCCTTCCTGCCTGCCTTCCTTCCTGCCTGCCTGCCTTCCTTCCTTCCTGCCTGCCTGCCTTCCTGCCTGCCTACCTGCCTTCCTTCCTGCCTGCCTGCCTGCCTTCCTGCCTGCCTGCCTTCCTGCCTGCCTGCCTGCCTTCCTTCCTGCCTGCCTGCCTTCCTTCCTGCCTGCCTGCCTTCCTGTCTGCCTACCTGCCTTCCTGCCTTCCTACCTGCCTGCCTGCCTTCCTACCTGCCTGCCTGCCTTCCTGCCTATCCTTTTCTCCCTTTTTCTTTCTTCTTTCTTTCATTCTTCCTTCCTTTCTCTTTTTTCTCTCTTTTTCTTCTTTCTTTTTTCTTCTTCCAATTTATTTCTTTTTGTTTTCTTCATTATTTTTCTTTCTTTTTTTCTTTTTCTTCCTGTTAATTTTTCTGTGTCATGATTTTTGCACATTGCATCCAAGGACATGGACCAGGGATAGAGGCTTATGATTACTCTGTGCAAGAACTCTCCTCTTGGGGGTCAAAGCATCTGACAAGGAAGCTCTCCTAGATTAAGTCCTCAAGCGCCTCTCTCAATAACAAGTGAGAGAAGGTGTGCTAACTGGAGATAATCTTTAGTTTAATTGACTCTGGGAGGTCTGAGTGTTGCTGGGGTCCTCATTGGGATATAATAATGGGTCATGAATCATGTGAATGTGACTATTCACCACTAGAGGGCTCTGTAGGGTCAATTACATTTTCACTATCATTGACATCTGATTCCCCACTGTTGTCTCCAGCTGCTCTGCTGGGGAAGAAAATCTGCTTCACTTGCAGGATACTTAAGTCCAGCACTGGCGGAAGCATAATTGAAAGAGCCCACAGCTGAGATAAAGGCAAAAAGACACTTGCTTCCATGTGAGAATGACTAAGAATACTGTCTTGATTGGATAAAAGTCATCATGAAGAGGATCAGGGACCTCTGCATCTCCAAGTGTATTTCTACCTCCCAGCTGCGAACCCAGACTAGGGCATCCATTGAATATACAATGATTCCATACTTCTATTTGGTGCTTCTCTGCTTAACATTGCCTGCTGAAATCTTGTTCCCATATACTTTTACCCAGCATGATTTGTCTTAATTTTCTCACTTCTCCCTGACAATATTCAACAATTTGCACACTGTGCTCTGCATTTAACAGACTGACAACACTTAATTTTTGTGTGTACTATAAACCTGATAAATTGCTCTAATGATTTTTATTATTTCATCATTGTAAAAATTCCTGTATCATGTTCATTAATAAGTTTGGCATAATACTGAACGGTGTTTGACACTGAAGACACTGTGTTTTTGCTTGCTAGTATTACCTAGATTGGGAGTAGTGATATCCTCTGATTATACCTTCAAATTGAACTAAAGAGAGACTAAATTCTAAAGCAGGAATAAAATTGCTGATAGTGGAGGTGAAGCTGATGAGAAGGAAGACAAGATTGGGTACTCTGATGGTGTGAGTGAGCTGTTTATGGGTGATCTGTTCCTTATATAAAACCTGCTGCTGTGGGTTTGCCAATTTTTATGTACCACTCAGTAACCTTCTTTCACGTATCTTTAAGAATTCTGTCTCAAATCTCTCCCTTAATTTCACTTTCACAGTTATGGAAAACAAAGTTTTGAACAAAGCTGATGGTTATGGATTTAAATTATTTGCAGAAATTCTGTCTTGCTATTGCATGGATCACTGATGCTGAAAGTTTCCTCTTATCTCTCCCAGCAAGAATCCTTAATGGCCCACACTGCTGGTGGTACTGTAGAAACTTACAGTGCTGAAGGTGTAGTCCAAAATGGAGGCTGTCATGATGAAATTCTCTGAGTGCACTATTTTAATATCAGGCAGTGGGTTAACACCCTGGCCTGAAGTGCCAGCATCACTTATGTGCACCACTTCAAGACCTGGCTGCTCCATTTGTGATTCAGCTCTCTGCTATGGCCAGGGAAAGCAGTAGAAGATGGCCCAAGTCCTTGGACCCCTGCACCCACAAGTGAGACACAGAAGAAGCTCCTGGCTCTTGGCTTCCGACTGGCACAGCTCCGGCTGTTACAGCCAATTGGGGAGTGAACCATCAGATGGAAGACCTCTCTCTCTCTGCCTCTCCTCTCTCTGTGTTAGTCTGAGTTTTGAATAAATAAATATTTTTTAAAAAGTTATTTGGCATATAACCTTTACTATAAAAATCACATCTGAGCAAGGTTTTGGCTCTGGATGCAACAGATGGTCACTGGCTAAGCAGTAATTACAGTGCACTGACCTTGTCCAGATGGCAGCAGAACCCACCAGAACAGCCCCTTTTCTGTGCTGACACCACTCCACGTGCCCACTGCTCTCCTGCATGCTGCTCTTCAGCTCTAGCCTTTTAGTTTGCAACCAACCAACCACAGTTGGCTCTAATCACACACACACACATCATGCTGCAAATACCACATGTTTGAGAAAGGACTTACTATTACAAGCCCACTGGTGTGTGGGGATGGGGATGGCTGAGCACACCCTGGCACCTGCTCCTAAGAAGTGACACAAAGGGCCCCAGATCTCAAAGCTTGCCCTTTGAGTGTTTACAGCATCTCTTGATTTGGTTTGAAGAGGTCAATTATTTCTGGGTTTTCGGTCCAGCGATCTGACAGCTACAAAGAAATTAATTCTCTCATTCCTTAATCAGGCATTTGAAACTTATTAGCAATATGTGTATTTCTACATCTTTGAATAATGACTACTTCTCTGAAGGAAACAGTGAGAGACACCAGGCAGGTTTTCTCTGGTAGGGTAAATCACATTTAGTAATATATGATTTGAATTAGTAGATCATTTTCCATTTTGACTTAAAGATCCTACCAGTTTCTGCTCACTACATTGTACTTCAGAACTCTTTCACATTAAATATGACTAATATGCATTTCCATATTTTGAAAGAGAGTATAAAAACATCTCACAGCTTTTAATAAAACTTTCCATTTCCCTTTTGCAGCAAAGAGACAAAATCAGTTCAACACACCAGTATGAGAGGGGGAGAAAAACTCAACAAATTAAAATAATATTCAAATCACAGCATTAAGTATATCTACATCCAGCTCAACATCAACATTTATAATATATCTGTGATTTTTATCAGATTTTCTCTGTAGGGAACCTTTATTAATATGTTCTGATTATTTACAACTGTACAAGCAAAGCACACTCCCAAAGTGCACATATTTAATACAGTATCAACTATTTGCATTTACAGGATTTTTAAACAATCAGAAAAAAGATCAACTGTTTAAGATCCTTAAGGTACATTACAAAAACTACTGCTAGTTCTTATATTATGGTATGCTTACTCGGTAAAACTAGCAACAAAATATCCACACAGTAACTGAGTAATTCTGATCCACTCATGCCAACCTGGGGTGTCTCCATGAACTCTAAGCTGTCTTATACAAAAGTTAAGGCAAAGTCATTTTCAAGTTTAAATGCAATTTAGGCCTTTAAATATTGGATGGAAATAATTTTTTTTTTAAAAAAACTCAATCTTGTTAAATAACATTTCATGGAATAAACTGTATGGTTACTTGTAGCAGGAAATATTTTAATGTCTGTTGCTTAGAATAATTAAAGAAAAATGTTGGGGGCCAGCACCATGGCTCACTTGGTTAATCCTCCACCTGCAGCAATGGCACCCCATATGGGCACCGGGTTCTAGTCCCGGTTGCTCCTCTTCCAGTCCTGCTCTCTGCTGTGGCACAGGAAGGCAGTGAAGGATGGCCCAGGTGCTAGGGCCCCTGCACCTGCATGGGAGACCAGGAGGAAGCACCTGGCTCCTGGCTTCAGATTGGCATAGCTCTGGTCATGGTGGCCATTTGGTGGGTGAACCAATGGAAGGAAGATGTTTCTCTCTGTCTCTCTCTCACTGTATACCTCTATCTGTCAAATAAATGAAAGAGAATACTTTTAGGCATTTTAAAACAAAATAATTTATATTGTTCTTCAGAAGTACAACACTTCTAGAAGTGAATCAATGAGACCCTCATCTTGGAGGTAAAAAGAGCAACAATTTTTGTCCTCCACCAGCCAAAGAGGGGAATAAAACCACAAACACCATTCTCTCACCATTACATAACTTAAATCCATGTGCTGATGCAGAGGTTCAGGAAGACATCCCCGTGGAGTTAAGATGAGGACTCTTCTGAGAGAGTGCCTGAGGGTGGGGGAACATGGACAGAAATGTGCATGGAACAGGTGCACTAGGCCAAGAGCCAAAGCAGCCAGCTCACAGGGATCAAAACCATATCATGATACAACATACTGGCAACATGTCAGTGGCCAAAAAAGTATATTTTCATTTAGGTTCTATTCACATGTTTTGAATTGATTTTAGTTAATAGCCACTTGCAATTGAGGGGAGAAGCTGGGTACTTGCTGGCAGAATGTCAAAGCTCAAAGCTTTCAGGTTTCTCTAGGGTGCGCTCTGCAGGTTCTTTCTGCCCGCTGGATCCAAAAAGGTCTATATGTACATTTATATGTATTTTTAAATGCTGGACTCACTTGTTAACAGTTTAGATGAAAGCACAGCTCCTATGCCAGTGTGTCAGCGACCTGACACTGCCAACCCCCTTCCAGCTTGAGGCCAAGGTTGCCATCTGCTGGAGCATCTGAGATATGCACTTGTAGATCAATATTATTTTAAAAAATAAAGCAGCATAGTTCCCTTAATTTAGAAAAATTTACTATATATAGCTTGCATTCAGAACCACACAGAGGCTTAATAAAAAACATGAATCTGTTGGGATAAATGCATTTTCTATATGAAAAAATCAGACTTACACATCACCTCCAGTTAAGCACCAACCAAAAATAAGGTTTATTTAATTAAATCCTGAAAAACAATTTTTTTTAGAGGGGGAGAATCTGACTCACAGAAGAAAAAATAACTTGCAGGCATTCCATGGGGCTCACAGACACTGCAAGTGCCTAACCAGTGGCTCATTCTCATACTGAGTGGGAAGTGTTTCACTTGTGGCTAATACAGCTCTATGCAACCCCTCCCAGACATAGGATTTTCACTGAGGAGACTTGGGGGGAGTGTCCTGTCCTCTGTGAAGACACTTTCCAACAGCTGGGGGTGAGAGCCAGTGCCCAGGCTGCCTTCCCTTGTCTTTGGAGACTCTGGGAGTGGACTTGAGGGCAGGGGGCTCCCTCTATTTCTCCACAGGTGCAGTGAGCTTCTCTTCCTCCTTCCTACAACTGCGGGGGTTTGACTTTTGTTCTTTTGGGGGTTGCAGTGGGGAAGAAGGTGGCTCTTTACTCGTTCTCTGACAAATCTCCACGTAGCTGGGCTTTCGCAATTCTTTGGCAGCTCCATTCACCTGCACCGATTTACACACAGTTGTAGTAAGGACAGGGAGAGTGTCCACACTATGGGTTTCCTTCTGCTTTTCTACCACCTTGGGATCCTCAGGTAAATGGGCTGGTGGGGGGGGATCATTCATATGTTGCTGATACAGCACAAGAAGCCAGCAGTGAGGGCTCTCTGGGGACCACTACAGGAATAGCGTTCCTACTTGCATCTGCATGGAGGCTCCTTTCCTTTGATAATCCTATTACCGAGCTAGATGGCCTGTTTTCAAACAAGTCCTGTCATCAAATTGCCTGCAGCTCCAGGTAATGGGGGGAAGTTGGACAGCCCCAGTTCAAAGTTTGTGATGGAGGCTTTGGTCGTGTTGGAGACTGAGTTTGGCTGCTTGTATTTTCTTCCTATAGCCAAAGGAATTTTTCCTGCTTCTGGGAGGATACTGTCTGAGTGAAGTCAGAGGAGAGGCTGCAGGCTTGAAGGTTGGAGACCTGAACCCATGTATAAATCCAGTATTTGGAAATAGAGTTACCAAGGGTGGATCGAAATAGCTACACATTGTTGACAATGTCTGGGAGCAGTCAGGCTGTGCAGAGGAAACTGTTGTTGGGGACTGTATACTGGAGGTAAATAAATGATGTGTAACACTGCTGTGTATAAAGGTTCATGTCGAGAGACCTAAATCCATTCTTTGGCAGAAATGGGTTTATAGCTATTGCCTTTCTTTTAGCTGCACCTTAATTGGTTTTCCTTGAAAAGTTTTGACTTTTCACGGGTATTTGTAAGCCTGTTGTGCATCAGCTTCTGCTTCAAATATAATAAATCAATTATCATTATGGGCAAATTCACAGTTAATAAATTTCAGTAAATTATTTCCTTTGAATAGTGGTTCTACTTCTTCCCCAGGGGTAGATTCAGATATTTCTCACAATATTACTATGCAACAATTTTGATTTGGCCTTACTTTTTCTCCCTTCTCACCCACCTGGACTAAAGGTAAAGATCTTAGCTCATCAACAATCGAATCCACACTAGTACTGAGTTTCTTGATATAGTCAAGGGTAGCTACCATTGTAATTAGAGCATACTGCTCACTGTCCATCTGTGAGGTAAGATACACGGCACTAGCAAGAGTCTCCCTAGATAAACAGAATTCCAATTTTTTTAAGTACTTCTTGAGAGTCTTCCTGGCTTTCTGGTTGAGATTCATTTCCTCCTGTTTCACTATTTTCAGGTAGAGATTCGTATTCTGCATGATCCAGAGCCAAAGCGTTCGTGTCTGTTTTGACTCAGGTAAATCTGGTAATGCTGCATTCTCATGACTTTTGTCACCATCACCATTGACATCCAATCCCTGCGGGCTGCAGTCTGCACCATGGCCAGCTGTCTCCTCCCATGTAGCACTCAAACCGACAGCTGCACTACTTGCTTCCAAATGTAACATGAGTCCCCCACACTTTCGCATTAGGGTTTAGCTCTGAAACCTTAGTTGTTGGTACCTGACTCAAAGCTGGGATGGAATTTGAGAAGTGGTTTGAGATACAGGACCATTCATCAGATGAGAGCTGTCCTTGCCCTCTTGGCCTCGCTGTGCCTGCAGTTCAGCCACAACTTTAGCGTTCTCATCAGAAGTCATGGGTTCCACTCAGAGAAGTTTAATGTAAACTTCAGGATGTTGCCCGCGCCACCTGCCCCGCCCGACCGGCCTCCGGCAGGCTCCTTGCCACAGCCCAGGTGCCTGGTGACCCCGCAACATGCAGGGAGAGCCAAGGAGGGAGACTAGGAAGAGGTGGCGCTGCGAGGCCAGGCTGGATGTAGGGAGGAAGGGCTGGCATGGGCCGGTGCAGTGGCAAAAGCGGATTCTTCCTCTTTGGGGCCGAAAATGTCTCAACCTTGAGACTCTGGATCCCCAACACTCCTTCCCTTCACATGAGAACACACCTAAATAAATCCTTAAAAGGTTGAGTGCGAATCAATCTGGCAGAAATTCACTAAGTACCAAGTTGATAGCACCCATCATAGAGTGGATGGGAGACTGAGCAGAGCCCAGCGTTGAACCATAGTGCTTCTGATGAGAACACAGGGCCTACATTTTCTCAGAAAGGAACACTGGAGGGGCCCAGCTTGAGGTGGGTCAGAGGCAAAAGTGCTAAAAGTATAATAACTGGGCATTCTCAATGAATGGGACTCACTCATGGTATTTCTGTAAGTTTGAAATAATTTCAAAATTAACTACTCTTAAAATGATGTCAATACTCTTAAAAAGATGTCAATATCCATATCATGTTAGTAAAGCAGGGACAGCATCAAATACTATAAAGGCTAAACCTTACCCAATTACTATTAGGCCGAAGTTGTAAAACTTGTCCCCTTCTAAGCATCTACATGTGTGGAGACTGCACAAAAAATAGAATAATATTCACAATACATTTTTTTGTGAATATATTTGTGATAATTTGTAAACAGCTTGATCTTTCTATTTTAAAGGTTTGAAAACCCTGTTGCTCTTTAAAAATAATTATTTTATTTTTGTACTTGAAAAGTAGAGATGGGGTGTATCTCAAATCTGTTGGTTCACTCCCCAACTTCATGCCACAACTGGGGCAGGACCAAGCCCAAACCAGCAACCTGAAACACAATCTGGGTCTCTACAAGGGTGGCACAGACTCAACTCCTTTAACCTTCATCACCGTCTCTCAGAATGCACACCAACATGAAGCTGGAGTCAGAAGCAGAGCTGGGACTTTTCCCAGGCTCTCTGACATGGGATGCAGGCATCCCAAGCAGTGGTCACACCACTATGTCAAATGGCCACTCCTTCATTTTTAAATTAATTTTTATTTGGGAATCAGAGAGATTGATAAAGACAAGCAGCAGAAATCACTCATCTGTTGGCTTACTACACAATGCCCACCACAATCAGGACTGAGTTAGATGAAAGACAGGAGTCAGGAGCTTCATCCAGGCCTTCCATATGGTTGACAGAAATGCTTGGGCCATTATCCACTGCTATCTCAGACAAACTAGCAAGAATCTAGATTGGGAGAGGAGTTGCCAGGACTCAAAGCTGCACTCCAGTATGAGATGCCAATGTCAGAAGAGCAGCTTAACTTATTGAATCACATGCTAGTCCCTGCATCAATTCAAACCAGTGCACTCACCCTACCCTGTATATATTCAAAGAATGCAAAGCTGGACATCCCCTCCCTTTCCTTATTATAAAAGCCTCAGTCCTGCTCCACCTCAGAAGAACCGTGGTTCACTTTAAACTGAATCTGTCTCCCAATTTGCAATCCTATTCTGCATCTGAAAAACATCTCTCTGATTTTATTTTAATCTCATTTATGACCTTTTGCTTTATATAATCCAGGACTCTCTGGTCTTGTCTCCTTGCCTACTGGCAGATTTGGGAAAATGTTTTATAATATGTATTTTCACTACCACAGGTGAATACCTGAGGGTTAAAATGTTAGATAAGTGAATGCTACATTTTTTTCCTAAAAAGTCTTTGTTGAATTAGAATCCATATGTCTTAGTACTCATGAAGCAGATGTTCTTCAGAATCACATCCTCTACAGCTTTCCCTCAGATGTCTCAAGCAGGGCCTGAACTTCATTGGTGACATCCATAATCATATCCTTGAATGTGACTCCTAAAATATGGACATCTTTGCTCAGCCAAGGCCATCTGTACCAACGTCTAGGAGAGAAGGTCATAACTGTACCAAGGGAGTGGCTCTATGGATAGAAAATTTAAACCATGGTTGGGATTACCCTCAAGTATTTCCCTGTGCTGGCCTTCCACATGTCTTTCCCACACAATTACTGGGATAGGTACACAATCTGAACAGTCAGTAATTTCAATATATGGGAGTGTCACAGCTATGCTATGAAATAACCTGTAGATGTCTGAGTAAAGTGGGAAATTATACATGATTATAAATTTTTGAACTTAAGAATACAAAACTATTTCCTTATCAGCTTCAAATGCATCTCCTAACTCATTATGTGGCAGCAAAACATGAATTAATTCTGACGTATCAACTATGACCATGAGTGAACTATTCTCTTATATGAACCTTAGGTTACTCCACAAAATGACTGAACATTGGAAGAGCTAAAGTATATGGTGTTGCTTATGTAGCAAATAATAAATGGGATTTATGTCTGTTTGTGTTAAGGTGGAGAGGATGATGAAACAGTGACCAGCACTATTCAGATTGAACAGTAGAAATACAAAACCTGGGGTTCAGCAGGTGCAGCTCTTTCACCTCTATCTCCACTGTGTTCACTGCCACAAATAAGAAGCAGTTCCGGACAGGCTCAGATTCCTGAATTGCTGCAATATGATGGTCTTAGCCTGATTTCTTTTGTGGTGAGGACTCACTTCTCTCTTCTCTGGGGTTTCCAATCATCAGTTATCATTTTCCTTCTATCTGTTACTATTATTATTTACTTATTTGAGAGGCAGAGTTTTAGACAGAGAGAAGAGAGAGGGGCCTCTTCCATAATCTGGTCCATTACCCAAATGGCCACAATGGCCAGAGCTGGGCCAATCCCAAGCCAGGAGCCAGGATCTCTTCTGGGTTTCCCATGTGAGTGCAGGGGCCCATGCACCTGAGCCATCTTCCACTGCTTTTACAGGCCATTATCATGGAGCTGGATTAGAAGTGGAGCAACCAGGAGACCAACCAGTGCCCATATGAGTACCACAGGAGGAGGATTAGCTTCCTATACCATAGTGCCTGTCCCATCTCCTTGTCTCTTAATCCAGTCTATCTGCTAAATGGGAAACAGAATATTTCCAATTTAATGTCATCTCAACAGTCATTAGAAAAATTGTCATTTAGCATTATTTTTTATTGTTACATGCATTTTAAATCTACAGCTAGGGGGCCAGCATTGTAGCATAGTGGGTAAAGAAACTGCCTGTGACACCATCATCCCTTATGGGTGCTGGTTCAAGACCTAGCTGCCCTAATTGCAATTCATCTCCCTGCTAATATGCCCAGAAATACAGTAGAGGATGGTCCACGTGCTTGGGCCCCTGTACCCATGTGAGGGATCTGAAAGAAACTCCTGACTCCTGGTTCCAGCCAGAGCATTGTGGCCATTTGAGGCATGAAACAGTGGAAAGAAGATCTCTTGCTCTTTCTCTCTCTCTTTTTCTCTCTCTTTTTTCTCTGTGTAACTCTTTCAAATAAATAAATAATTATTTTTAAAATACATATAATATATGAAGAGTAATTTTATTTACTTTTAAATCCACAGCTAAAAGTAAATAAAATTACTCTTCATATATTATATGTATTTTAAAAATATGGATAAGAGAAGCAGGCAGGTCTAGTAGTTAGGTGCCTGAATCCTACATTACAGTGCATAAGTTTGATATCTTCACCCAGAACCATACTCAAGTTTCCTGTTACTGCAGACCCTGGAAAGCAATGGTGATGGTTCAACTAACTGGGTTCCTGTCACCCATTTGGGAAACCTATATATAGTTCTTGACACCACCTTAAGTATTGGCACAATCTTGACCAATGTAGATATTTGGGGAGTGAACCAGTGACAGGGAGCTTTAAGCCTAATAGTCAATTTTATTCTGCAGCCAATCTTTTACAACTACTTTGACACACAGAAATCTTTTCAAAACCAGACCATCCCTGAAATCTTTAGTTTGCATACTCACATGCTGATGCTTAGATGTTCCAATATCTAATTTGGTCACAGTAGTCTGGATAACCAAGGTTACATGTTGGGGTGTGCAAATGAAAGGAAAAACAGGACATGGGGTCCCTTCCTCCAGAAAGTGTGCACAGACTAACCAGGTGTGGTTTCTTTACTGATAAGGATTACAACAGCCTATTGTAGAGCACATGCATGTGTTCATAGAACTAAGGATTCTCTGAAACACGTTTAGCAAGATATAGTAGATAAACATTGTGAGAGTCCTGAATCCACACTGGCCTGAGGCATCTCCCCCACTCTTTCTTGGCATCAGAAAGCAAAAGCACAGAGGTGCTGTGCTTATGGAGAGCCTCATCTTTCCCACAAATCAGGCCTGAGAGACTTTCTGTGCCTCACTGTTCCCACAACTGCCCCTAGTTATAAATCAGGCAGACATACTGTACCTCCTGGTATCAGGTATCTTCTCCAGCTGCTCCAGCCCACATCCCACATCCATTTGTTTGGCTGCTCCAATCCACCTCCCACCTATCTCCCACCTCCCTTGGTACAAGTTCCCTATGAAACCCCAGCCCTACACCTGAGCACAGAGTGCCTCTCCCTCTGAGGATACTCCTGGCAGTTCTTCGCCCTAAAACTTTTTCTTTGCTCAGCATGGTCTTGGTTGTAGTTCCCAGTCATGGTTGCAAACCCTAACAAGCATGTCTGAAAAAGCAGTTGCATGTTCTTGTGAAGCCTACGTTCTCACAGGGCTCAATGCTCTTCTTGTTAGTAGGTCATAAGCTATCCTTAATCAGTACCTGAGGTCACACTCTGTGTACTAGGAAGAAAATGTCTTCACTAAGAGTGCTCTGGCAGAAGTCTTATTCTCCACAGTCACACTTTATCATCTTTACAAATATGCCTGGAAACAACCAGGTTGACCAGATCTGAGTCCACTGTGTGTGTGAATGAACGTGACTTTTTGCTTCATATCTAATGCTGTTCCTCTATTTTGGATTGCATATATGTTTGTGGGCTTATGTTTTGATTCATAGTAATTCCCCATGTTATGGAATTGATTTGCACTGAATACAAACTGCAAATAAAATAAATGAAATGTTGAAAGAGAAAAAATGAATTTATCCAAATGTTCCTATACATCCAATAAATTTTTTAAGTTTAAATTGGTGAACACAAATGAATAACTCCATCTTGCTCTTCTATCCAACCCTCTCATTTCTCCCTCACTCAATGTTGTTCAACCTCTCCCAGTCCCTCTAACACTGATTGTGCTCCCTGCAGGAGTGTCTGTCTCCCCACTGCACTATGAGCTTCTGCCTTCACTCAGCTCTATCTCCTGCGTGCACCACTCACTTAAATTCACTTCGATCACTCCAATGGTTAATGAGGGATTATTTCCTTAGCAATTCCATGACATAGAAGAGAAAATCACAGTCTTTCATGTTTTTTCTCTGTAGGAAAATTCTTCATGGAGAAAGAAATGCTAATGTAAATGTTGGAAAGATATTATTGATCATCCTCTTGCCTGATAAACTTGGACAAACGTCCTACAAAAATAAAACTAGAACTTTACTTATTGGATGCATTTCAAAGTCTCAGGCCAAGATGAGAGGCTGTCCATTTTCTTACAAAGGAGGATCCAATCACAGACTGAACTGCATTTGCATCATCATAAACTCAGCAGAGACTGGTGTATCTTCCTGTATTCTCACCCAAAGAGAGTGTGATAACTAAGGAGACCAAACTGGAGAGAGAAAGGAGACATCATTGCAGTCTTCCCAACATTCCTAGATAGCACCAGTCATGAATCTCCACTCTTTTGGGAATAGCCTGCCACCAGCCCTACTCACAAGCATCTGAAGAGTGACATATGACCAAAACAGGGAGCCCTTTTCTTACCCAGGGTCACGTAGAAGAGGGCTTGAGTACTGTATCTCACAAGGGCAGGTGTCATTCTAAGGTAAGTGACATATACATGTGTCTAGACACATACACACACACCAGATCTCTAGGATTTTTTTAATCTAAAAATTCCACTTCCACTGAATAGCATACCCTTCCTACCATTTATAACCACTCTTCTACTTTCTGTTTCTAGTATTCTATTTTACTTATTTTAAAGGTTTATATTATTTATTTGAAAGACAGAGTTCCAGAGAGTGGTAGAGCCAGAGACAGAGGTCTTTCATCCACTGGTTCACTCCCCAAAACACTGAGATAACCAGAGCTGAGCCAATCTGAAGCCAGGAGCCAGGAGTTTCTTCCAGGCTTCCCACTCAGATGCAGGGGCCCAAGGTCTTGGGCCATCTTCTCCTGCTTTCCCAGGCCATATCAGAGTTCTGGATCAGAAGTGGAGCAGCCAGGACTAGAACCAGCACCCATATGGGATGCTGGCACTGTAGGCAGGAGCTTAAACCCACTGCCCCACAGTGCCAGTCCCTCTGACTACCTTATTTATTTCATATGATTAGAATGTTGCAGTATTTTTCCTTTGTGGACTGATACTTATGGCTAATTTCATTTAGTAAAATATATTCAAGGTTCATCCATGTCACAGGATTTCCTTTTCTTCTGTGCCTGCATAACTTTTCACTGTGAGTACAGGCCACACTAGAAATCTTGGCTACAGTGAATTATGCTGTGGTGAATAATATTTATATGTTGCTTATACTGAACTTTCAATACTTTTAGATGTATACTCAG
The DNA here is from genome assembly GCF_964237555.1 of Oryctolagus cuniculus. Classification (NCBI taxonomy): domain Eukaryota; kingdom Metazoa; phylum Chordata; class Mammalia; order Lagomorpha; family Leporidae; genus Oryctolagus; species Oryctolagus cuniculus. Next base: position 664,030 of record NW_027208392.1, on the reverse strand, counting down.
AAGTGAGAGTATTAGATCACATAAAAATTCTATTTTTAATTTAATTAAGAGACACTGTTTTCTTTGGTGGTTGTGCCATTTTACATTACCACAAACAACACACATGTGGCTGAAAATCTTTGTATCTTCACCAACACAATTGGGTATTTCATTTTTTTTAAAGAACAGGAGCAGAAGATCTTATTGGCCATTTCCAGGCCATGGTTATGAAGATCTCTTTGCATGTGCACTCAAAGTGATTCAGCATTGGGCTTCATTGTCAATGTGGTGCAATTGCTCCTCACCCAGGGAAAAGTATATGACTCTGTTAAGTACATTTTCAACTACGTGCAATGGTTCTTTTTTAAAAAAAAAGATTTATTTATTTATTTGAAAGTCAGAGTTACACAGAGAAAGGAGAAGCAGAGAGGGAGAGAGAGGTCTTCCATCCAATGGTTCACTCCCCAATTGGCCCCAATGGCTGGAGCTGCACCGATCCAAAGCCATGAGCCAGGAGCTTCTTCCAGGTCTCTCATGTAGGTGCAGGGGCCCAAGGACTTTGGCCATCTTCTACTGCTTTCCCAGGCCATAGCAGAGAGCTGGATGGGAAGTGGAGCAGCCAGGACTTGAGCCAGCATCCATATGGGATGCCAGCACTTCAGGCCAGGGTGTTAACCCTCTGTGCCACAGCGCTGGCCCCTGTGCAATGGTTCTAATGGTAGGTCTGGTGGTATCATAACTCCATCTGGCTATCAATACTGTTTCTGTTCCAGATAACTTTCTATTAGTAAGGCCAAACACAGATTTCTGTCTGAACATTTCTCTAGCTTAGGATTCACATAAAAGATGAGCACCATCACATCATTCTTCCCATTCTGTCTGCCATGATCTAGAGTGTAGACCTATCAGGCTGACCCATATTTTAACTCTTCCAATAAATTGTTCCTATATGGGACAGAACACACTACATGAGGCTCCCAAAAAACAGACACAAAAGGGGAAGTAGTGTTGCAATGCCCAAGTGGGATCAGAGTGGTGACCTTGCCTAGAGTTTAATTCTTTGGGACAACCCATGTCACCATGGGGTCCTTCCTGCCCAAATGTCCGAGGTATCAATAGTGAGAGCTGAGCCAATATCTGCAGGATTTCTTGAGTCTGGGCACCTGGAAAGTCAGGACAGAGCAGAACAGATGGCTTTCTCCAGTGGGTCTTCAGCAAAGAAAGCTTGACACAATGAGTTCCAGGTTCTATTGTTGACTTTCATCAAGAAATTGATTTCATTTCTTGGGATCTACTTTCATAGGATTCCTCAGCAGAAAAGACCTCTCCAAAGTCTCATCCTCCTTCTGGCTCATGCCATGTCCATAATCACATAGCTGAATCCCAAAACCCCAGGGAGTGCTGGGTACAATCAGGACCCAGCTTTGCACAGACAGAACTGAGTTCCAACATGGTTCCCTCTAAATGCTCAGTGATGTGACCCTGAAAAATCACTGTACCTCCTAAAGACTCTGTAGTCTGGGCAATGGCAAGTAGAATGGCAGTTACTGGGAGTTAGGGATAGTGGAATTATAGGAAATTTTCATTCATTGGGTAGAGTTTCAGTCTTATAAAGAAAAACAATTCTAAATATTGGTCACACCACAATGTGCTTATCCTCAACATTGCTCAACAAATACAGCAATGTGCTCAACATACACTTAGAAATGCTTAAATGATAAAATTCATCAGCTATACTTTGTTTTGTCAGTACCACACTAACAGTACATTTAAAAAGTGATCAAATAGGGGCTGGAGCTATGGCACAGCTCCAGCCTGTGATGCCTACATCCTATATGGGTGCCAGTTTGAGTCTTGGGTGCTCCACTTTCCATCCAACTCTTCACTAATGTGCCTGGGAAAGCAGTGGGAAATGTCTCAAGTACTTGGCCCTGGCACACACATGGGGTACCTGGAAGAATCCCCTGCCTCTTGGCTTCAGATTGGCCCAACTCAGGCCATTGTGGCCATTTTGGGAGTGAACCAGTGGATGGAAGATCTCTCTGTCTCTACCTCTCTAACTTTGTGTTTGAAATAAACAAAACAAATCTTTAAAACAAAAAAGAACTCTTGATGTAAAAAAGGCAAATACACATCTCATAAAAGTTAACATGTTATGCTTTCTCAGAAGTGCTGTTAATACTTACCAATTTTGTAAAATCTCTTATATTTGCCCATTTCCACAATAATATTTCTGATTCTGATTCTGTTGATTTTTTTTAATAGGAATCAGCAGATGCCATCTTCTCTCACTAAGGTCACTGATGACAGAGTGCAGAAGCCATGTTCAATGTGAGTGAGGCCTGGATCCCCTCCCTCCTGGCTGTGTTTGAGGGAAACATAATTTGGTCACCCCTGGCATCTTACACTAGGTGGAAGCAGGTGTGCCTTGTTATGAACATAGAGACCATTTGTTCACAGCCAGGGCTAAATCCTGGGGCCTGTGCATTCCCTCATAAGATGTGCACACTTGAGACCCAACTCCTCATGCACCAACAATGCCACAGCAGGAAGAACAAGCATGACCCTTGCCCCTGCAACAGGAGCTAGTTCTATCCTCACTTACCACTTGCACTGACAGGTAGGATAAAGTCCTGGGATGATGCTCTCAGTAGAAGTCATGGATTTGTGCCAGGGAAAAGCATCAGAGCTTGAGGATCATACAAGCCCAACCCCATTTCTGCATAACAAAATATTTTTTCTGTTGTGTTTCCTTGGAGTAGAAGTTTTTATTTTTTTTCTTTTTATTCATCATTTTCTACATCTTGAAAATTTATTGATTCTTCTTCAGGGTTCTATGTATATTTTGAATTCCTCATTTTGTTCCCATATTATTCTTGATATTAAGTTGTTCACCTGTGTACTTTCCTAGGTTGAACAACATGTATACTCAACCACAGAGCACTACAATATGTAAAGCAAATGTTGACAGCTCTGAAGGGATAAACAGCAATGGAACAAACAGAAGAGGCCAATACTCCACTTTCAAAATAAAAGAGAATATCTAGGTGGGAAATCAATAGAGAGTGGTGGATTTGAACACTGTAAATCAACTTTTCCTAACAGTTACACAGAGAGCATTCTACCTGACAGCAGCAGAACATGTGTTCTTCTCAACAGCTGTCAAAAATTCTCCAGGTGGGATCATCTAATTCAGAAAAAAAATATGTCAACAATTTTTAGAAAATTGAAGTCATACCACTGTCATTCATAACCCCAATAGAATAAAAATAGGAATCTATTTGAGAAAAACTGGAAAAGTCACACATACGTGGATCTCAATCCACACTGTCAAAGAGCCATTGGCTTGAAGAAGAAATGAAAAAGGAAATAAAAAATATTTCAGTGAGTACATTTTGAGTTTTTTTTTAAAGATTTATTTATTTATTTGAAAGGCAGAGTTACACAGAGAAAGAAGGAGAGGCAGAGAGTCAGGTCTTCCATCTGCTGGTCATTCCCCAGATGGCCACAATGGCCAGAGCTGAGCCAATCCTGAGCCAGGAGCCAGGAGCTTCTTCTAGATTTCCCACATGGGTGCAGGGGTCCAAGAACTTGTGCCAACTTCTGCTGCTTTCTCAGGCCACAGTAGAGAGCTAGATCAGAAGTGGAGCAGCCGGGACTTGAACCAGTACCCATATGGAAAGCTAGTAGTGTAGGTGGTGGCTTTACCCACTACACCACAGCACCAGCTCCTATTTTGAGTTTTGAGCTGGGATCCATATCAACAATCACAATCCTCAAGTCCAGGCTTGGGTACAAAGAGAAACCAGGTGGACATGGAAGGTCACCAGTAGAAAAGCTCTTTGAACACTGAGAACCATGGGGATCTTTAAACAGAGCAGACAGAAGTCTTCTTACTGCCCACAACAAATTTAGGAGACCAGGATGCTGATGCTTATGACCAAGTTCAAAGGCAGACTGCAAAGTCATATATATTTTATATAAAATATAAACATTCCATAGTCTGCTGAGCTTTATTTTATAAATGGATTGATTATACATGAGCTCCCCCATAACACTTAGTAAATAGCTCAGTTTGCTCATTCAGCATATGTTCTTTACACATCAGGCACTAGACACTATTCTAAGTATATGGGATGGAGCAGCAAAAAGACACAATCAGGAAGGCTGCTTTTTAATAGGTCACAGACTAGATACGAGAAAATGAATGAAAATTCACACTGATGCCATAATAAGTGCTATAAAAACATAAGTGTGTGATATAAAAAAGCTGCTTTGAGCACTCTGAACAAATCAATCCATTTCCTCCTAAAGTGTAGTATCCCCAAATGCTTGATCATGATGGGAGATTATATTTTGCTGAAAGGCAGAGTAACAGGGAAGGAGATTCACATACATGAAGGAGGAGTGCAGAGAGAGAGAGAGAGAGAGAGAGACTTCCATTCACTGGTTCCCTCCCCTAAATGGCTGCAACAGTTGGGCCTGGGCCAGACTGAAGCTAGCAGTCAGGAACCCCATCTGAGTATTTCATGTGGGTGGCAAGGAGTCAAGTAATCGAGCCATTATCTGCTAATTCCTAGGTACAGGTTTAGAGGATTGGATCAGAAAGAACACAGCTAGGATTCAAGTTGGCACTCTGATAGGGGATGCAGGCATCATAAGTGATAGTTTAATGTGCTGTACCACAATGCCAGTCCCAGCAACTGAGTTTTATGTATGTTTATATTCTTGATGATTATTTCTTATTCCATTTTTGCATTGGAACCTGTGAACTAAACTGCAGTAGAAGACAGAGAAAAGTTTATTTTCCTGAGAACAAATGTAGGTTTCACTCAGACTTGTTCCTGGAGGATATTTAACACATCTCAGGTTGTTTCTTTGGTTGACTTTTCTTCTAGATGTTCCAGTGTCTCAGGGTCTTTCACATATTGGTCTCCTTGTGCTCCCCTCTCTGGATTGTCTGTTCCAAGGGCTCTTGTTTCCTCACCTATTAACATCCTCCCACTGTCTCTAACTCTCCTCATTGTGTAAATGAGGGCATAGGCTTTTGGCTTGGTGCAGGAAAAGTGCCACACATGCCACCTTAGCAGCCTCCATGTGATATCACTTATCACTTCCAGCTTTTGCATGACATGGGTAAGCTCCAGTGCCACAAAACAGCCCAACATGGACTGACCCAACAAAAAAGCCCACAGACAAGTCACACACCAGTCAGCTGAGATGTGCAGATTTGTGGATCAAGAATCTAAGTATATTACAAACCCTCAGCAGTTATGTCACTGTTGCATCCCAGAATCCTTTCAACAGAAAGATAAGACTAAGGTAGGTGCTTTAATTCAAGCTGTTGAAAGCATGTATCTTTCTTAGACAAATACTAAAATTACAGGAATTTCTACTATCCAGATCTTTATCCTTCACCAACATTCATCAACTTTTCAAAGCTTGGTTTACACTCTAAATTGCTTAACATCCATTGTAGTGTCATAGTAAATGTTACTATTGTCTGAAATTCTGTGACAGTGGGCATACTTGATGTGAGATTTCTAGTACATCCAGATCTGTATGACAGATTAGCATGGTGTCTTTGGAGTGACTGTCTAACTGCTTGTTTCCAAGAAAATAAGCATTCTATGTGACATCCATCGTGACCAATAGAAATCTGTGAAAATCAGGGCCAGCACTATGGTGCAAATATTAGGCCTCAACCTGCAATGCCAGCATCTTGTATGAGCATTCATTTGAGTCCTTACTGCTCCTCTTCCAATCCAACACCCTATAAATACATGTTGGAAAGCAGTGGAGTCATCACCCAAGTACTTGGGCCCCTACACCCACATGGGAGACCTGAATGAAGTTCCAGGCTCCTGGATTTGTTCTGGTCAGCCTCAGCTATTGTGGCCATTTGGAGAGTAGACTAATAGATGGAAGATCTCTCTCTCTCTCTTTCAACTATCTATCTTTCTCCTTCTCTGTCACTCAGCCTTCTATATTTTAAAGATTTATTTGTTTCTTTTGAAAGTCAGAGTTGCACAGAGAGAGGAAGAGACAGAGACAGAGGGAGAAATCTTCCATCTGCTTGTTCACTCCCTCCAGATGGCTACAATGGCTGGTGTTGGTTCAGGCTAAAGCCATGAATCAGGAGATTCTTCCAGTCTCCATGTGAGTGGCTGGAGCTCAAACACTTGTGCCATCCTCTGTTGCTTTTCCCAGGCCATTAGCAGGGAGCTGGACTGGAAATGGAGCAGCCAGAACATAAACATATAAGATGCCAGCATCACAGGTGCTTACTTTACCCATTACCCCTCAAAGCCAGCCCTTCTGCCTTTCAAATAAATAAATAAATCTATTTTTAAAAAATAAATCTTTGAGTATCTCCCTGGTTGTGTCTGAAATCATCTAGCCAACAAATGCAATGGTGTGATAACATCACTACAATGAACGGGGACCCAGACACTGGGAACTGATCCTGTGCCCAGCATGTAGAATGTTTGGTAGGTTGTTTTCTAAGTCTTTTTAAAAATCTATTTATTTGAAATAGAGCTACAGAGATAGAGAAGAGACAGAGAGAGAGAGAGAGAGAGAGAGACCTTCCTTCCACTGGTTCACTCCACAAATGCCTGCAATATCCAGAGATGAGCCGAGCTGAAGCCAGAAGCCAGGAGCTTCATCCAGGCCTCCCACATGGCAGGCAGGGGCCCAAGTCCTTGGGCCAGCTTCTTTTTTTAAGATTTATTTTGCTTATTTGGAAGTCAGGGTTACACAGAGAGAAAAGGAGAGGCAGAGAGAGAGAGAGAAAGGTCTTCCATCCACTGGTTCACTCCCCAGTTGGCCACAATGACCGGAGCTGCACCCATCTGAAGCCAGGAGCCAGGAGCTTCCTGCAGGTCTTCCCATGTGGGTGCAGGAGCCCAAGGACTTAGGTCATTTTCCACTGCTTTTCCAGGCCATAGCAGAGAGCTGGATCAGAAGTGGAGCTTCCAGGACTCAAACTGGTGCCTATATGGGATGCCAGCACTGCAGGCTGTGGCTTCACCTGCTATGCCACAGCACTGGCCCCTGGGCCATCTTCTGATGCTTTCCAAGGCACACTAGTATTGAACTGGATCAGAAATGGAGCAGTCAAGTCTCAAACTGGTACCCACATGGGATGCTAGAATCACTGGAAGTGGCTTAAGCCACATGCCACAACAGTGCCCCCCCCACGATGTTTTGAGAGTGCTCCTGGGATGGCAAGTATTTGTCAAGGGGTTTGTATGTGTCAGACTCTACATGTACCTCAACATGTTGTGAGTGTCCCTTGTATTCAGAAACCGAGTCATCACTCCTCCAAACCTGTTTCCTCTGAGACTGAGTTTCTGAACAGGACACTGTGCCACAAGAGCCCATCCATCCTCCAGGTCACAAGGGATGCTGAGATGACAGCAGCTGTCAGCTAGCAAGGGGTTATAGAACACTTCAGCACTGTCTGGGGGTGCAAAAGAACATTTCAATTTTGTAGAGACCTGAAATCTGGGGCCTGACCCTGGAGGAGAGAAGCAGCCTCTGTGCTACTGGGAGGAAACATCACAAGATTTCCCTGCTGGGACCCCAAGTTACAGAAAGGTGCTGCTGCTGCTTTTCTGAACCTCCAAATGACAGGTTTGCCAGCTGCAGTCTTTGCAGCCTTCCTGTGGCTTCCTTAACCCACATGAGTAGGCACAAGACCCAACAGACAGGTGCCAACCAATCACTGGATTTGGAGTTTTACTGCATGTCACTATTGCTCCCTAGAGAGTCCAGTTGACACATTTCAGTAATTTCTCTCTGTGGGACATTTGAAGCTAGTTGACTCATCAGTGCAGTATATAAGCCCTCTGAGAGTGGTTCTGAATTGGAGTGCTGAGGAGCCATTGATGTTTAGCTCTACCCAAAAGGTAAGGATGAACCCTGGGATGTATGTCATTTACCTGTGTGTTTACCTATTCAAATATCCCCAAGATATCAAGCATTACAGTTATTAAAAATATATCTTGGGTCCTGTCTGAAATGATGACACCCTATATAGGCACTGCTTCATGTACTAACTGCTACACTTTTTTCTTTCTTTTTTTTAAGATTTATTTACTTATTTGAAAGGCAGAAATACAGAGAGGCATAAACAGAGAAAAAGAGGTCTTCCATCCAGTGATTCACTCTCCAGATGGCTGTAATGGATGGAGCTGAGCTGATCCAAAGCCAGGAGCTAGGAACTCTCTCTGGATCTCCCACTCAAGGGTAGCTGCCTGATGACTTGGGCCATCTTCTACTGTTTTCCCAGTCAGAGAGCAGGATCAGAAGTGGAGCAGCCAGGACTCAAACTGGCATCCATATGGGATGCTGGTACTGTAGGTGGTGGCTTTACCTGCTACACCACAGCACCAGCCCCTTCTGCACTTCTGATCTAGTTCCCTGCTAATAGGCCTAAGAATGCAGTGAAAGATGACACAAAGCTTTGGGCCTCTGCACCCTTGTGGAAGACCCTGCTTGTGGAAGCCTCCTGCTTCAATCTGTCCCAGACCTAGCCATCACTGATAGATTCTGTGTGTGTGTGTGTTTGTGTGTATGTTTGTAATTCTGCCTTTCAAATACATATATGTATGTATGTAAATATATATATATATATATTACATCAAGCTACTGCCTATAAAAAAAGAAAAGAAAAGAAAAACACTCAAAATCAATGGCTACCCTTGTGGCACAGTGGGTTAACCCACCAGCTGTGATGCTGGAGTCCCATATCAGAGTGCTAGATTAAATTCTGAATGATTGACATTTTGCCCAGTTCTCTGCTGTTCCACCTGGGAAAGCATCAGAAAATGGCCCAAATACTTGAGTCTCTGACACTAATGTGTGAGATCCAGTTAGTATTCCTGTCTGATGGCTTCAGCTAAGTCCATCTTGGTTGTTGTCATCATGTGAGATGTGAACCAATGGATGAAAGTTCTCTATCAATATGCCTTTCAGATAAATCATTAAAAATAAAAGAATAAAATGCATAAATATTTAAGCTTAATGCTAGAAAGCATTTGATTAAATTCAGCATCTAAGCTTTAAAGAAACTGTTAGCAGAGAAGTAAAATATTAGAATTTTTTATTATAATCAAAATTGTCTCTGAGGAGCCCATAACAACCAGTATCATTAAGATAAGACAATGAAAGCTCTTTTCCTGGGAGTTTACCCTGACAAAGCTACCTCCTTCCATTCTATTTCTGCAACATTGTACTAGAAGTGTAGTCAGGAAAAGGAAACAACAAAATGGAAACATTAGATAAATGGATCAAATTTTAAACAACAAAATTTTATTTTGTTTTTAGAAAACTTTTATTTAATAAATACAAATTTTGAAAATACAACTTTTGGATTATAGCAGTTTTTCTCCCCATCACCACCCGCCCACCTGCAAAACATCCCATCTCCTACTCCTTCTCCCATCCCATTCTTCATTAAGATTCATTTTTAATTATATTTATATACAGAAGGTCCACTTAGTATATACTAAGGAAAGATTTCAACAGCTTGCACCCACACAGACACACAAAGTGTAAAGTATTGTTTGAATACTAGTTTTACCATTAATTCACATAGTACAAAACATCAAGGACACAGATCTTACATGGGAAGTAAGTGCAGGGTGACTCCTGTTGTTGATTTAACAATTGGCACTCTTATTTATGATGTCAGTTATCACCCGAGCCTCTTGTCATGAGCTGCCAAGGCTATGGGAATCTCTTGAGTTCACAAACTCTGACCTTATTTAGACAAGGCCATAATCAAAGTGGAAGTTTCCTCCTCCCTTCAGAGAATGGTACCTCCTTTTTTGATGGTCCCCTCTTTCCACAGGCATCTCACTCACAGAGATCGTTCATTTAGGTCATTTTTTGCCACAGTGTCTTGCCTTTCCATGCCTGAGAAACTCTCATGGGCTTTTTAGCCAGATCTGAATGCCTTAAGGGCTGATTCTGAGGCCAGAGTGCTGTTTAGGGCATTGGTGATTCTATGAGTCTGCTGTGTATCCTGCTTCCCATGTTGGATCATTCTCTCCTTTTTAATTTTTTCAATTATTTTTAGCAGGCACTGATCTTATTTATGTGATCCCTTTGACAATTAATCCTATCTTTATGATCAATTATGAACTTAAACTGATCACTTTAACTAGTAAGATGGCATTGGTACCTGCCAACTTAATGGGATTTGGAGCCCCATGGCATGTTTCTAGCTCTACCATTAGGGGTAAGTCCAAGTGAGCATGTGCCAAAATGTACCTCTCCTCCCTCTCTTATTCCCACTCTTATTTTTGACAAGGATCAATTTTCAGTTGAATTTAAACACCTAAGAATAATTGTATGTTAATTAAAGAGTTCAACCAATGGTATTAAGTAGAAAAAGGAAATTCTAAAAAGAATAAAATAGTAAGCTACTCCTCAACAGTTAGGACAAGGGCTGATCAAGTCATTGTTTCTCATCATGTCAGTTTCACTTCTACAGGCTTCCTTTTAGGTGTTCAGTTAGTTGTCACAGATTAGGGAGAACATATGATATTTGTCCCTTTGGGACTGGCTTATTTTACTCAGCATGATGTTTTCCAGATTCCTCCATTTTGTTGCAAATGATCAGATTTTTAAAAAATTGCTGTGCCATATTCTATAGAGTGCATATCCCATAATTTATTTATCCAGTCTTCTGCTGATGGGCATTTAGGTTGATTCCATGTCTTAGCTATTGTGAATTGAGCTGCAATAAACACTGAGGTACAAATAGCTCTTTTATTTACCAATTTAATTTCCCTTAGGTAAATTCCAAGGAGTGGGATGGCTGGGTCATGTGGTAGGGCTATATTCAGATTTCTGAGGAATCTCCAAACTGTCTTACGTAATGGCTTAACCAGTTCACCTTCCCACCAACCATAGATTAGTGTGCCTTTTTCCCCACATCCTCTCCAGCATCTGTTATTCGTTGATGTCTGGATGAAAACCTTTCTAACTGGGGCAAGGTGAAACCTCATTGTGGTTTTGATTTCCCTGATGGCTAGTGATCCTGAACATTTTTTCATGTGTTTATTGGCCATTTGGATTTCCTCTTTTGAAAAATGCCTGCTTAGGTCCTTAGCCCATCTCTTAAGTGGGTTGTTTGTTTTGTTTTTGTGGAGTTTTTTTTATCTCTTTATAGATTCTGGTTATTAAACCTTTATCAGTTGCATAATTTGCAAACATTTTTTCCAATTCTGTTTGTTGCCTCTTTAATTTTCTGACTGTTTCTTTTGCAGTACAGAAACTTCTCAATTTGCTGTAATCCCAATTGTTAATTTTAGCATTGACTGCCTGTGTCTCTAGGGTTTTTCCCAAGAAGTCTGCCTGGGCCTATATCTTGCAGGGTTTCTCCCATGTTCTCTAATAATTTATGGTGTCGGGTAGTAAGGTTAGATCTTTAATCTAAGTTGAGTGGATTTTTTGTGTAAGGTGTAAGGTGTGGTTTTGCTTCATACTTCTGCATGTGGAAATCCAGTTTTCCTAGCACAATTTGTTGAACAAACTGTCCTTGCTCCAGGAATTGGTTTTAGCTCCTTGATCAAATATAAGTTGGCTGTACATGTTTGGATTGATTTCTGGTGTTTCTATTCTGTTCCACTGGTCTATCCATGTGTTCCTATACCAGTACCATGCTGTTTTGATTACAACTGCCCTGTAGTATGTCATGAAATCTGGTATTGTGATGCCTCCAGCTCTGTTTTTGTGTACAAGATTGCTTTAGCTATTCGAGGTCTCCTGTGCCCCCATATGAATTTCAGCATCATTTTTTTCCAGATCTGAGAACAATGTCTTTGGTATTTTGATTGGCATCATATTGAATGTATAAATCGCTTTTGGGAGAATGGACATTTCGAAGATATTGATTATTCTAATCCATGAACATGGAAGATTTTTTCATTTTTTGGTATCCTATTTCTTTCTTTAAAGTTTTGTAATTCTCATCATAGAGATCTTTGACATCCATGGTTAAGTTTATTCCAAGGTATTTGATTGTTTTTGTAGCTATTGTGAATGGGATTGATCTTAGAAGTTCTTTCACAGCCATGGCATTGCCTGTGTATACAAAGGCTGTTGATTTTTGTGCACTGATTTTATATCCTGCTACTTTGCCGAACTCTTCTATGAGTTCCAATAGTCTCTTAGTAGAGTTCTTTGGATCCCCTAAATAAAGAATCATATTGTCTGCTAGAGGGATAGTTTGAGTTCTTCCTTCCCAATTGGTATCCCTGTAATTTCTTTTTCTTGCCAAATGGCTCTGACAAAAACTTCCAGTACTATATTGAATAGCAATGGTGAGAGTGGGCATTGCTGTCTGGTATCAGATCTCAGTGTGTTGTGTTCCAGATTGCCCAGATAGAAAGAACCAGTCAGACTCACCATAATGCAAAGAATGAAGGGACTTTATTTGTAGGTCCAGCATGCTGGGGCCCCAGCCTCCCATGCAATGCAGTGCTGGGAGACCAAGACCCCCTTCTCTTTGTTCTCAGGGCTTTTATAGTTCCCAGGCAAACAAGTATTACATCTGCATTCCTTCCTTCCCCTGGGCCTGCAGGAGCAAGGATGGCCCACCTTATTGGTTGCCTCCACCTGTCCTGCAGACAGGACCAAGGACTGCCCGGTGTCAGGTTTCATCTTCTCACACCAGGGGCATCCTGGGCCTAGTCAGTTTTTTTGCCTTGTGAGAAGCCTGTCATGGCATGGCTCTGGCCTCTCACAAGTGGAAATGCTTCCAACCTTTCCCCATTTGCTATGATACTGCCTGTGGGTTTTTCATCAATTGCCTTGATTGTATTGAGGAATGTCCCTTCTACACCCAATTAAACAACAAAATTTTCAATATATGTGGTTGACTCTACAATCTACAGAGGTAATCCAAAACAAACTATAAACTGACAAGAGAATTAAGTGATATTAGTGAATATAAGATCAATATATATCAAGTGGCTTTCCATGTAGCAGCAGGAAAAAATAGCCATTTTAAAGGACAAAATACAGACTAGAAAACATCTATAGAGCATATTTAAATATTTTTCAAATCATTAAAAAAGCAAAATGACCTAAACCAAAATTAAGTCAAAAAAATGAAGAAAATGAAAACCTCAGAATTCATTAAATTTTGAGTAAATTTCATCTCTTGTAAAGGAGTTTATTGGAAGCTCCAGGTCATAAGATCCCAGCAGAATCACAGACATTGGAGGGTGGGAGAGATCCCCACTCTCATGTGGTTGAGTCATCATGAAGGTGACAGCAGCCCCTGCTCTTAGGAGAGCGAGGCCCAAGGAGGGTGAGCACCTCCAGACCTGAGCCCAATACTCAACCCTCACTACCCCCACCAGCCACAGCCTGGATGAATGGCACCCCTTCTCCCCAACTGTCACAGAAATCTAGTAGGTGTGACTCTGATTGGCTGCATCTTCTCTGACATGATGCCTTCTCATTGGCTTAGCAAACTGTCCAATCAGACACACTGGATCAACAATGAAGAGCAACATGGGGTCTTTTTCTTCATGCTGCTAAATACAGCTTCTCCAGTCTGCTGCTTATAGTGGTTCCACGAGGCTCATTCTTTGTCATCTGTGAAGTTCTCTCACTACAAAAACCATCAGAAGGATGCCTGGAATCTGGAATATGGTGAGTTTGTGGGGTTAGCTGCTTCCTGCTTGCAAGATGGTATCTGGCATGGGACACTGGATATCTTCTCATTCCTGAATATGGTGACTTTGGCTCAGCCCTAGAGCTCTGTATTTTTCCAAATTGTGTGGTTAGGATGCACAGGTTCTCAGGGAGAATCCAGATTTCATGCATGAAATTTGGGGGAGAACCCATGATTTGTGGGATCCCCTATCCCTTGTTTTTCCTCCTGGATAATGTAATTCCCCTCAGTTAGGAAACAGGTCACTAAATCCACAACCCAGTCCTCTTGCCACAGCTCTTCCTAAGGGAGTGAGGCTCTCATATTGTGGTTGCTGGGTATGAGCTGACCCTGGGGCAGAGAGCTAGATTAGAAGTGGAGCAGCCAGGTCTCAAACCGGTGCTCATATGGGATGCCAGTGCTTCAGGCCAGGGCATTAACCTGCTGTGCCACAGCACCGGCCCCTGTACTGTTTGCTTTTTAAAAATTGTAAAAGACAATGGACTTTTTTGTTTACATAAATCATTGATATAAGACAAACCATTTTAGACTACTTTAGAATAATTTGAAATTCTACGTGTTCTTTTATTAAAATACTTTGCTCTTAGTTTAGAGGCTTTTTAGGATTATTTCAAAATGCAAATTAAGGAACCAATAGATAGGGAAGAGAAAAAATGAGAATGATAATGTGTCTTGGCACCCAAGATGTGTTCCAAATAACAAAGTGGTAGCTTTGGGATCCACAAGAGAGAAGTCCCACACTTCCAGGAACAAAAAGTCCTTGCCAAGGTCCCACGTGCACCTAAAGGTCAACCAATGAGGATCAGAGGCACCTCAACCTTTAACCCCCATGCCCTGTATCTATAAAAGGAGCCCTCCCAACCTCTGAAGTGTGACTTCCCTGGCCCCCACTCTGTTGGAACTGGTGAACCTTTCCCAGGAGGGGAATCCCAATAAATACCTGTAAACTGATTCATTTGGCTAGGAAGATTTCTTACACACTGGACACCTTGCACAAAGAATGCAAGTGATCTTTGTCCTAACATGACATAAAACTGGTGTTTGGCAAGGAGAGAGAGGAACAAAGCAGAACAAATAACTTAAGGAATATAAGGGAATATAAGAATGTTACAGATTTGTAGCAGATAACTTTGTGTGAGGTTGCTTTGGCTGAGATTAGAAGGAAATTATTTCTATGAGTTTCTCATGTTATATAAGTACAAAGACAGAACTATGGATTTGGGCAACATGCTAAAGCAATAAATTTATTTAGTTACAGGTATATATATATGTATATATCTGTAATAAGATACATATATGTGTATATGTATGTATATATATCTGTAATAAGTCATATATATATACTTTATATATACATATATGTATATATATACACATATAAGTCTTAATGTTTCATTTTGAAATCTATTTTTAATGCAATTTCCCTTTTAGTAGCTTCTACTTAATTGATGATTTTCTTTGTCAAATTTCTAGGCATCTCCTGTAAGTTATTTCTTCCTCCTTGGTTCTGACTGTTGTGACCTGACATTAAAACTGTTTTATTTAGAAACCTAAGGTTATGCCTACTTCACTAGGATAACTTGATTCTTCTGTCTTTTTGTTAGGTAAGAAGTCAGAAATTAACCTATGTGTGTGACAAGGGCCTAAGGAAAGGGACATCTACAGCAGTCCAGCATTCGCATTTCAAAGTCACCCAATAACATTGCAGGTGCTGTCCAGTATCTGCATTTCAAAGTCCTGCCCTCAGACCCTGATAACCTTCCAGGGGGCCCTGCCCCTTCTACCTGGCCTGATAAGCATCCTTCCTCTAAGGCAGGCATCCTTCCTCTAAGGCAGGCACCCTAGAGAGAAACCCCTTGGCTAAGCTAGCCAGGCTTCCCCTGTCTGACTTCAGTGGGAAACTCAGAAAGGAATTTTTTGTATTTACACCCAAGAAGTCCTTTGTTCTGGAGAAGAAGGAGACAGCAAAAAGGTAGAAAGGCAAGACCCAGCCCCTTAAAAGTCCCAGCCTAAATGTGAACTAGGCACTCTCTCTGGTTTGTCTGGAGAGGTGCCCATCTGTTCTTACGTACGTCCCAACCCTGATAAACTTTGCTACTTTGCTTTCCACTGCTCTCTGTCTCACACCTGAGTTCTTTCTTGCACAAATACAAGGACCCTTAGCTTCTTCTCCAGTGGCATTTCCATAATGTGTTTAATTTTTCCCATATAATCAGACAATTCCTTCAGCTTTTGTTTCTAAGGGTATTCTATCCAAGGCTTTCATGTTCTTCAATAATATTTTTAGATAGGAAGATAGAAGTTAGCCTATGTGTGTGAAAGCAGCCATGGGAAACAAAACACGTGCTCTGCAGAAGTTATGCAGTAGTCTTAGAAGCATGTGCAGGCCAGCAGCACCAGTCAAACAGAACCTGAAGGGGGCAGTGGGAATGAAAAGAGGGACAAGGGTGCAGGGAACGGAGCCAAGACAAGGCTCGTTTATTCCAGTGTCTCAGTGATATTTATACATAAGCAGCTATAGGTCAAGGCAACACAGAGGATAACACCATACACAAGCAACTTATCGGGCTTTCTGCAACACAGTCATAACATAGTTAATTTTAGCAGAATGTTCTTGTTTGATCATTCTCCTTCAACATGGGAGCACGTGACTTTTTTATCCCAGGAATTCCACAAGCCAAGACGGACCTTGACTTGTCGATGACTTCTTTATGGGCTGCCTACAGAAGCAGGCCTTGGGAAACAGCCCAATATTTTATACTACAAAGTCCTGCCTTATCCCAATAACTTCATAGGTGGTTCTAGTCTTCCCCTCCAATAAACACACACCCAGAAAACACTGTTCACTTGGTGCAAAGAAGGCTACTGAGTCTGATAACATTACCTAATTTTGTACCTGGGAAAGATTTTGTCTAGGAGAGGAGTGTGTGTGTGTGTGTGTGTGTAGAAACAGTGAGAAGTAGACACCCAGCTCTTAGAAATCCCATTATTGACCAGTGCCTCAGCTCACTAGGCTAATCCTCCACCTGTGGCACCAGCACCCCAGGTTCTAGTCCCAGTCGGGACACCAGATTCTGTCCCAGTTGCTCCTCTTCCAGTCCAGCTCTCTGCTGTGGCCTGGGAAGGCAGTGGAGAATGGCCCAAGTGTTTGGGTCCTGCACCCACATGGGAGACCAGGAGGAAGAATCTGGCTCCTGGCTTAGGATTGGCACAGCGCACTGGCCACCACGTGCTAGTTGGAGTAGCCACTTGGAGGGTGAACCAATGGAAAAGGGAAGACTTTTCTCCCAGTCTCTCTCTCTCACTAACTCTGCTTGTCAAAAAGAAAGAAAGAAAGAAAGAAAGAAAGAAAGAAAGAAAGAAAGAAAGAAAGAAAGAAAGCAATCCTATTGTTAACTTCTGCTCCTCACAATCAACTTCATAGGGGCATCTGTGGAAATTTACAGTAGGTTTTTAAGAGAGCAGGGAAGCCTCAGGTCTCTGTTCTACCATTAGGCTGAGGCAGAGCTGAAGGACTCAGATGCTGACCACCAGGAGGAATCAGAGAACTTCAGCCTTGTCATTGATCTAGCAACAAGCCATGACATCTGAAACCAGACTGTCAACTCTTCCATGACTTCACCACACCAAAGTAATGGGGGAAAATGGTGATGAAGGAAGGTGCCTGGGGTGCGTGTCTCACAAGGAATTTAATGTGGACACGCAGTGAGCAAAGCAAGATTTATTTACATGAGAAACCTCTTGCCACAGCAGCCACTAGGGGGTCTCCAAGAGAGGGAGACCTGAAAAATGGAGTGGAGTTTTTTAACCACAATTTGGGTGAGCAGAATAGTAACAGCTAACAATTAGTCAGAGGCTGGGGACAAAACCCATCAATAATCCTGTCTAGCTTGTTCTTGTTAAAACAAAAATCCAGCTGAATAGTAGGATAGGCAAATTCTTTCTATTCTCCTGATAAAACTAGAAGCTCAGAAGGGCTGATCATTGCTTCCTTGCTATTCTCATGATGAAACTAGAAACTGGGGGAGTGGGATCACCACTTCTGTCTTGCTAATAGACAGGTTCTGGGGAGAAGCAAGCATCTTGTCCACTCTTACAAGAACTCCCCATTAGGTCATTCTAGTCCTTACACCAGCACCCCCTGCATTACAACCTCTTTATAAACCCTGATCACCCTCCTCCAACAGCATGGTAGTCCTAATGAAGGCATCCTACCTTCCCCTAATCTTGTGAGTAATATTTGCAGAAGAGTTTTGGAAGCCTACTGAAAAAAGGAGATGATTTGGAAGGGCAGGCTTTTGACCCAGCTGACAGAGAACCCTCCCCCAACTGAGGTAGAAAGCACCTCCCTCCTGACACCCTGGACTCCCCTGACTGGCTGGTGGGACCTTCCTCTGAACAAAGCCTGAAAATCTGCATAATTGTCAATTGAATAGACTCATTGTTTTATTTCAAGCCTGGTGCTCCAATTACCCCTGTCCCTTTAAACATCCTCTGTGCTGCGCGGTTTGGTAGAAAAAGGCTTCTTTGGATTGGGAGGACTTTCTTTCCCAAGACTGCAGCTGCCTTCTGGAAATACATCCTTTCCTCTGGCCAGCACTCAGCTATGGCGAATTGAAGCGGTGAGCATCCAGAGCTGGATTATGTGTCTGGAAACGACACTGGTGAGCTAGCCCAGAAGTCAGCGATGTATTTTTGTTGTTGTTGTTGTTTAAAGATTGTATTTATTTATTGGAAAGTCAGAGTTACACAGAGAGGAGAGGCAGAGAGAGAGAGAGAGGGAGAGGCCTTCCATCCGATGATTCACTCCTCAATTGGCCATAATAGCTGGAGCTGCACCAATCTGAAGCCAGGAGCCAGGAGCTTCTTCCAGGTTCTCCCACACAGGTTAGGGGCCCAAGGACTTGGGCCATCTTCTACTGCTTTCCCAAGCCATAACACAGAGCTGGATGGGAAGAGGAGCAGCCGGGACTAGAACCAGTGGCCATATGGGATGCTGGCACTTCAGACCAGGGCATTAGCCCACTGAGCCACAGTGCTGGCCCCTGGAATGTATTTTTCAAGTGGCTTAACCCTTTCACATTAGTAAGGACAGCAATGATCACTTGTACCTCTACCCCAGAGCTGCTTTTGAGCTAACATTTTGGCTGGGACTCTGGGGACATCCCCGCAGCTTCTGAGAGCACTTTCTCTCCAGGACTTTCCTTTCTGTTCCTGCTGGACATTAGCTACCTTGGGGGGAGTCAATGGCTCCCCTTTGTGTCCAGAGTCAACAGCTCTGAGACTGGGTAAGTTGAACCAGGGGCATACCTGCAATTTCTGTTTCTGCTCTTTGGGCTCATGGCATTTGGACCTGGTTTAGGTCATTTTTTGTGGTACTGATGTGTAGGAGATGGATTCTAAGATTTTTTACTTCAGCCTCCCTGTGAGGAAATTTGGATATTTTTTGGAAGAGTACTCATTTGGTTGTTTGTATGAGGATTTCTTCCTCTTGGGTGAAATATGAGTGGTTCAATTTAATTTTCATCCAAAATCACCTTGAGTTGCATCGTGGCTGATTGGGCAGGATATAGTTACAATCTTATGACTAAGAAAAAAATGGTGTTCTATTGTAATATTGCATGGCCTGCATATGTGTTAAATTTAAGAGAAGGTGGTTGTTAAGTGGGATTTTTAAATGTTTATTTTATTTGAAAAGCAGAGTTAGAGAGGCAGAGGTGGGGGGGGGGTGTCCTGTTAGGAAAAGAGGCACAGAATAGAGAGGAGGTAGTGTATGAATTTATAGCTGGACCGAATTTATTCAGGGAAAATAAATCCGTAGAGATGGGTAACCAACTGCAACTGTCCACGTACCCATGATGGAACACCTGACAGAAGGCCCTGACCCCCAGGGAAGGCTGGGGATGGGGGTGAGGTAGGGGGCAGCAAGCAGAGGGGAATTCCTGGAACTGGTCTTTCAGGTGGCTGTAAGGGGTGGAGTATGAAGACAGCAGAGTGTGAGACCCAATTGAGGTTTTTTTTTTTTTTTTAAAGATTTATTTATTGACTTGAAAGTCAGAGTTAAGCAGAGAGAGAAGGAGAGGCAGAGAGGGAGAGAGAAGGCTTCCATCCTCTGGTTCACTCCCCAGATGGCCACAATGGCCAGAGAGAGGTACATCGATCTGAAGCCAGGAGCCAGGAGCTTCTTCTGGGTCTCCCACATGGGTGCAGGGCCCCAAGGACTTGGGCTGTCTTCCACTGCTTTCCCAGGCATAGCAGAGAGCTGGATTAGAAATGGAGCAGCCAGGACTCAAACCGGCACCCATAAGAGATTCCTGCACTGCAGACAGCAGCTTTACCTGCTATGCCACAGCGCAGGCCCTCCAATTGTGTTTCTAGGGCAAAGAGTACATTCCAATGTTTATCTCTTTTGTTCAATGCAGGAGAATGGCTGAGGCTTGTGTCCTTGTTCCTTGTTCCATCAGGTCCTTCATCTACTGGTTTACTTCTCAGATGGCTGCAATGGCCAGAGCTGGGCTGGTTTGAATCCAGGAGCCAGGAGCTTTCTCTGGGTTCCCCCCCCCACAACACCCAATGTAAGGGCCCAAGGGCCCAAGGGCCTGAGCCATCCTCCACTGCTCCCCCAGGCCACAGCAGAGACCTGGATCACAATTGGAGCACCCAGGACCAGCCCCAATGGGCACCCACATGGGATGCTGGCACTCACTGCAGGTGGCTGCTTTATCCAATCTGCCACAGCATCAGTGGATTTCTAACAGTAGAGGTTTTGTGAGAGTTCTGGTAAATGGGATGGAGTAAACATTTAAATCCCTTAAACCTTCCAGCAACTGTGTCTGTGGCTGTTGATGCCCAAGGAGACAGGTTAGGAGTCCTTGTCAATTTAGAAAAAGCAGGAGCTTCACTAGGCTAATCCTCCACCTTGCGGCGCCGGCACACCGGGTTCTAGTCCCGGTCGGGGTGCTGGATTCTGTCCCGGTTGCCCCTCTTCCAGGCCAGCTCTCTGCTGTGGCCAGGGAGTGCAGTGGAGGATGGCCCAGGTGCTTGGGCCCTGCACCCCATGGGAGACCAGGAAAAGCACCTGGCTCCTGGCTCCTGCCATCGGATCAGTGCGGTGCGCCGGCCGCGGCGGCCATTGGAGGGTGAACCAACGGCAAAGGAAGACCTTTCTCTCTGTCTCTCTCTCACTGTCCACTCTGACTGTCAAAAAAAAAAAAAAAGAAAAAAAAGAAAAAGAAAAAGCAGGAGCTTCAGCTCTGCCTCAGCCCAGTGGTAGAGCAGAGACCCTGGGGCTCCCTGATCTCTCAAAAAAATCTATCATAGGGGCCAGCACCATGGCTCACTTGGTTAATCCTCCACCTGCAGCACTGGCATCCCATATGGGTGCCGAGTTCTAGTCCT
The DNA here is from genome assembly GCF_964237555.1 of Oryctolagus cuniculus. Lineage (NCBI taxonomy): Eukaryota > Metazoa > Chordata > Mammalia > Lagomorpha > Leporidae > Oryctolagus > Oryctolagus cuniculus. The sequence goes on along the minus strand of NW_027208392.1, from coordinate 642,954 downwards.
GGTTGCTCCTCTTCCAGTCCAGCTCTCTGCTGTGGCCCAGGAAGGCAGTGGAGGATGGTCCAAGTGCTTGGGCCCTGCACCCACATGGGAAACAAGAAGCACCTGGCTCCTGGCTTCATTCAGATTGGCACAGCGCCCACTATAGTGGCCATTTGGGGGGTGAACCAATGGAAGGAAGACCTTTCTGTCTCTCTCACTATCTGTCAAATAAATTTTAAAAATTTTTTAAAAAAATCTATTGTAAATTTCCACAAAGGCCTCTGATAAAATTGACTGTGAGGAACAAGAGTTAATAAAGCAATAAAAGATGTTTTTCCAACAGAGTGCTTACTGAATCTGAAATGAGGATATAATTATCTTCATGTACGTTAGTGTCCAGTACCATCACTGGGACTAGCGTTGCTTTCCAAGTTAAATGCTCAAGTAAATTTTTCAGGTTTCAACTGTGGAACAATAGGGTTAATTGAGGTTACTAACAGCAGGAAGTAATTACATTCAGTTGATTGGAGCTTTTAAAAAGGAATTTTAACCATATTAAAGCCATCCTCCTTCCCTTTTCCTTTTCACATTTTATATAGCAAAAACCAATTACTGATATTGTATATTGCCTGAATTACTCTGGTGAATAGTAGCATTTATATAATGGTGGACTTTTGCCCCAGCTAACAAAGAAGCCTTCACCCAACTGATGCTGAGTCCCCTGGTTAAGAGGCCTCATCAGAAAAAAGCTTGGGCATTTACATATTGTCAATTAAGGTGACTCATTGTTTTATTTACCTCCCCCTGAAGCTACCCTTGTCCTTTAAGAAACCCTTAAGCAGTTATGGTCTGGGATAGCAGTAGAAGATGGCCCAAGTCCTTGGGCTGCTGCCCAAGTGGGAGACCCAGAATGATCTCAGGCTCCTGGCCTCGGATTGACACAGCTCTGGCCATCACAGCCAATTGGGGAGTGAACCTTTGGATGGAAGACCTCTCTCTCTCTACCTCTTCTTCTCTCTCTGTGTAACTCTGACTTTCAAATAAATAAATAAATTTAAAAAAATTAACCCTTTAACAGAGATAGAACATTTTATATCAAGAGCTCTCTCTTGGGGCTGTACTGTGGCATATAGAGCTGGACCTCCACCTGTAGTGCTGACATCCCATGTGGTCACTGTTTCATGTCCCTGTTGGTCCTCTTCTGATCTGACTCTCTGTTTTGTGGCCTGGGAATGTGGTGGGAGATGCCCAGGGGGGCTTGGGACCCAGTACCCATGTGGGAGATATGGGGAAGACCCTGGCTCCTGGCTTTGGATTAGCCCAGCCTCAGCCATTGTGGCCATTTTGGGGGTGGTCCAGCTGGTGGAGAACCTTTCTCTCTGGCTCTCCCACTCTCTGTGGCTCTGTCTCTCAAATGAATAAATAAAATTTAAAAAAAAGAGAGAAATTTCTTTCCCCAAGATGCCAGCTTCTAGAAATAAGCTCTTTCTTACCAACATTCATCCCTGTGCAATTGGCTACCCACATGGTGAGCCATAGGGCCTCCCCAGAGGGCTGCAATGGCTGGACCTTGCAGATCTCAAGCCAGAAGCCCAGAGCCTCCTCCCACTCTCTCACATGGGTGCAGGGGCTAAAGGACTCTGGGCCACCTTCTCTGCTTTCTTAGGTCATTAGCAGGGAGCTGGATTGGAGTGGAGTAATCAGGACTTGAACCAGTGTCCTTATGGGATGCCAGCACTGTGGGTGGAGGCTTAACCTAGTATGCCACAGCACCAGCCCCAATAAGAAATAATTCTAAGTCAATATCCCAAAGTCTAGAATTTTTGAAATATTTATTTATGTATTTGAAAGGCTGAGTTAGAGAGACAGAGACAGACATCTTCCATCTACTGGTTCATCCCCAGATGTCTGTAATAATCAAGCACTGGGCCAGACTGAAGGCAGGAGCCTGGAGCTCCATTCAGGTCTCCTACATCAGTAGCAGGGGCCTAAACACTTGTGCCATTTTCCTTTGCTTTTCCCAGGCCATTAGCAGGGAGCTTGATCTGAGGTAGAGCAGCTGTGATATGAACCAGTGCCCATATGGGATGCCAGCATCACAGGTGGTGGCCTTACCCATACATCACAACACTGGCCCTGACATTAAAAATTTTCAAAGTGGGGGCAGCATCATAGGTTAAGTGTAGTCTATCATACCTGCATCCCATAAGAGTGCTTCTTTGAGTCCAGACTGCTCCACTTCTAATCCAGCACCCTGCTAATGTGCCTGGGATAGCAGAAGGTGGCCCAAGTGCTGTGACCCCTGCCACACATGTGGGAGAACCACATGGACTTTCCTGGCTTCTGGCTTCAACCTGTCCCAGCTCTGGCTGTTGTAGATGATTGGGGAGTGAACCAGATAGACAATCTCTTTCTCATTGGCTTTATTTTTCTGTAACTCTGTCTTTCAAATAAATAAAACTAGGATTTAGTCCCCTGTGTTAAATCAGTAAAGTTTTTTTAGAAAATATAAATATTAATGATAAATATTTGCTAGAGATTTTTAATATTTGATTTTAAAGTATGATAACTTTCTAAAAAAGATTTATTTATCTGAAAGACAGAGATACAAAGTGAGAAAGAGGAAAAGAAAGAACTCTCCATCCAATGACTTACTACCCAAATGGCCTCAATGGGTGGGGGTTGGGTCAGGCAGGAGCCAGTAAGCAGGAGCTAGGAGTGCCTGCTGAGTCTCCCACACAGGTGCAGGGACTCAAGTACTTAGGCCACCTTCCTCTGCTTTTCCCAGGTGCATTAGCAGAGAGCTGGATCAGAAGTAGAGCAGCTGGGACTCAACTGAGCCGGAGTCCACATGAGATACTGGCACTGAGGAGGAGGCTTAACCTTCTATACCACAGTGCCTAAAATTTTGAGAAAGAGAGGGAAAGGGAGAGGCAGAGTGAAATGTCTTCCATCCATGGGTTCACTCCCCAAATGACCGCAATGGCTGGAGCTGAGCCAATCCAAGAGGAGCCAGGAGCTTCTTGTGGGTCCCCCATTCTCAAGCACATCTTGCTCTGCTTTCCTAGGATTAACCTACTACACTCCAGTGCCTGGCCCCTCTAATAACATTTTCAACCATCTTCTCAACTGCAGCTTCTTACAGTTTCCATTTGGTTGACTCCTTTCCAATAACTAGTCATCTCTTATAAGCTGTTTTCTCCTCCTTTATTGTTTAGTTATGGCCTGTCATGAGAAATGCTTGTCTTTACAGCTGATATTGTGGCACAGCGGGTTAAGATGCTGCCTGTGATGGCAGCAACCCATATGGGCACTGGTTTGATTCCTCGTGGCCCACTCTGATTCATCTCCTAGCTAATGCACCTGGGAAAGTAGGAGAGGATGGCCCAAGTCCCTGGGACCCTGCACCCATGTGGGAGACCTGGATGAGTCTCCTGGCAGTGGCTTCTGCCTGGCTCAGTTGTAGTGGCCATTTGGCTAATGAACTAGCCAATGGAAGATCTCTCTCTCTCTCTGTAACTCTACCTTGGAAATAAATTAATCTTGAAAGAAATATTTATCTTAGGAGACTAGGGATAATAAGAGTACTTGATCTTTACACCTAATTTTTTAAAAAGTTTTATTTATTTATTTGAAAGTCAGAGTTACATGGAGAGAGAAGAGGCAGAGAGAGAGAGACAGGTCTTCCATCTGCTGGTTCACTCCCCAGATGGCCACAACAGCCAGAGCTGTGCTGATGTGAAGCCAGGAGCCAGGAGCTTCTTCCAGGTCTCCCAAGTGAGTACAGGAACCCAAGGACTTGGGCCATCTTCTGATGCTTTCCCAGGCCATAGCAGAGAGCTAGATAGGAAGTGGAGCAGCCAGGACTCAAACCAGTGCCCTTATGAGACGCTGGCACTGCAGGCAGTGGCTTGACCCGCTACGCCACAGCACCAACCCCTACACCTAATATTTTTTAAGCTTTCTTTTTATTTGAAAGGCAGAGTTTACAGAGAGAGGGAGAGACAGAGATCTTTGGTCTACTGCTTCACACCCCAAATGGTCACAAGGGCTGAACTTGAGCCACAACAGCCAGGAATCAGGAGCTTCTTCTGGTTCTCCCACCTTGCTGTCAGGGGCCCAAGGACTTTTTCATTTTTCATTGGTTTTCTAGGCACATTAGCAGAGAACTATATCAGAAATGGAATAGTCAGGACTAGAATCAGTGTGCATGTGGAATGCCTGTGTCACAGGTGGTGGCTTTTACACTCCACACCACAACACTGGCCCGTACACCTGACTTTTCTAGATGTATTTAAATTGTTCTATGGGATTTTTTTTCTGCTTTTGTTTCTAAGGTGTATTATTTTCTTTAATTTTGTTGTATTTATTTATTTGAAATGCAGAGTTACAGAGAGGCAGAGAGAGAGAGAGAGGTCTTCCATCTGATAGTTCACTCCCCAGATGACCACAATGGCCAAAGCTGCACTGAGCTGCAGCCAGGAGCTTCTTTTGGGTCTCCCACAGGGATGCAGAGGCCTAAGGACTTGGGCCATCTTCTGCTGCTTTCCCAGGCCATAGCAGAGAGCTGGATCAGAAGTGGAGCAGCCAGGATGTGAACTGACACCCATATGGGATCACAGCATTGCAGGCGGTGGCTTTACTTGCTAAGCCACAGTATCGGCAACAGGTGTAATCTTTTCTAAGTTTTTTCATTCTTTTATAATGTTGAATGCTCACAGCCTTCAGTGTCTAAGTTTGGGTACCTTTCCTTTGGGTTTAACTTCTAAGTAATCTGGAGGAGCTTCCCATTAGAAGAAACACAGCACAAAAGAATTTTCTTTACCTTTTGGTTATTACAGAAGGGAAAGAAATTTTGTGTTTTGTCAAGATTATCTCATGTATTCTCTGACTTTGGGTTTAGAAAACTGAGTTTTAAGAGTTGAGATTTTTAATATATTTTAAATGTCTATGTCTATTAATTAAATATTCAATATACTTAATATATTTATACATAATTTGACTTAATATTATGTAAGTGATTATTATAATGATCAGGGATCCTATGTGGTATTCTATCCACTGGTTCACTCCCCAAATGACTGCAATGGCCAGATCTGAGCTGATCAGGAGCCAGGGGCCTCTTCTGGGTTTCCCATGTGGGTTCAGGGGCCCAAGGACTTGGGCCATCTTCTACTGCTTTCCCAGGCCACAGAAGAGAGCTGGATCAGAAAAGGAGCATCTCATATGTGATGCTGGTGCCACAGGCCGGGTCTTTATCCTGCTGTGCCACAGCACCAGCCCAGAATAGCAGGCTTTGACCCAGCTAACAAAGGAGCTTCAGCCCCATCAAAACATCTTCACCTGGTTGATGCCTTGGATATCCCAGATGAGCACTTATTAGCACAAAGCCTGAACAGCTGCCAAATTGTCAACTAAATAGAATCACTTTGATTTCTAACCTCCATCTGAAGCTACCCATTTTTTTAAAAAAAGATTTATTTATTTTATTCAAAAGGAAGAGATACAGAGAGAGAGAGGAAGAGATGGAGAGAGATTTTCCATCAGCTAGTTCATTCCCCACATGGCTGCAATCACCTGAGCTGAGCCAGACCAAATCCAGGAGTCAGAAGCATCTCCCAGGTCTCCCAAGGGGGTGGCAGGGGCCCAAGCACATGGGTGACCTTCCACTGATTTCCCAGCTGCATTCACAGTGAGTTGGATCAGAAGCAGAGCAGCTGGTGCCCATATGTGACAGTGGTACTGCTGGCTGTGCCTTTACCCCATATACCAGTGTCTGCCCCTCGACCCATGTTCTTAGAAACAGCTCTTGCTGGCTTGTTGGGTGGAAAGAGCACATTTTAGATGAAGAGATCTCTTTCTCCCCAAGATGCCGACTTCTTGAAATAAATGCTTTCCTCTCTGGTGAATCCAGTTGTTGAGAAGCAAGGGCCTGATTACTGTTCAGTAGCCTTATTTTCTGCTGACTTTACATAAAAAGTATAAACACCCGCAGAATGCTTACCCAAGTGAATGAATGGGCATTTGTCAGTTCAGGTGTCTTCCTGATTTCTTCCCCCACTGCCCTCAGAAGTGACCAGGTCTAATTCTTTGTGGTTCTTTTTGTAGTTTACGATCTGCTTCTTCCAAAGAAGAATTTTGCTTGTGTTTGTTTCTTGGCTTTTCAACTTTTCAGGATGCTGATACTAACTATTGATATTTTACACTAAAAAGATGTCTTCCTTTTTTGCCTTGAGTGTTTTTTCCCCAGATGTTTCTTTTTTTTTATTTTGACAGGCAGAGTGGATAGTGAGAGAGAGAGACAGAGAGAAAAGTCTTCCTTTGCCATTGGTTCACCCTCTAATGGCCACCGTGGTCAGCGCGCTGTAGCCGGCGCACCACACTGATCCAAAGGCAGGAGCCAGGTGCTTCCTCCTGGTCTCCCATGTGGGTGCAGGGCCCAAGCACTTGGGCCATCCTCCACTGCCTTCCTGGGCCACAGCAGAGAGCTGGCCTGGAAGAGGGGCAACCGGGACAGAATCTGGCACCCCGACCGGGACTAGAACCCAGTGTGCCAGCGCTGCAAGGTGGAGGATTAGCCTATTGAGCCATGGTGCCAGCCTCCCCAGATGTTTCTATTCTAGGTTGTCATTCAGGCAGTTCACGTCAGTGGTTCCAGTGGTTATGGAACGTTGCTTTCTTCTAGATTATTATTCGATGTCTGTGACTGTTACTTTTTTTAATTCCCCACCAGTGCTAATGCATGGCAAATATTTTAAATAACTGAGAAAAATATTGTTAGGCTGCAGGTTGTGGATAAATTCAAATTTAATATGAAGTATTCATAGAGTGGAGGGATTAAGTATCTAAATTTTCATTGATGTGTATTTTGTGATTTGTCAACACTGGGATGACCTTATTTCCTTATTCCATCTAGTAGTAACTGGCATCTCTGATTATTCATTACTAAATACCAGTTTCCAGTGACTTGGTATTTCCACTTTTATATATATTTGTACTGATTACCACTGATGTATCTGTAATGCCCATTCAGCTGTATGGATTTTACTTTGCACAGATTGATGCTAAGGAAACAGTGTACTATCCTTTTGGAAAACTGCCTTCAGTTTCATTGCGTAACACTTAAAATTTTTCTGACCTAAATCCTAATCAGAACTGAAGCTATCTTTGTGTTTATCCTACTCTTAATGTACTTATATATTTCCACTTGAAAAAAATGGAATAATTTAACACATTAGTGGTGATAAATATGTGTGTAGAAGTGAAATAAACCTCACCACCATATGCATTCTATCATGTATGTAGTTGGATACTTTTAAGGAATTTGAGATACATAAAAAAAGCAAGAGATGTTTTAAGGAAAACAGTCCTGCCTGAGTAATTTTCTATGTAATATAGATTCTAGTGAAATCATAATTTTTTTTGGTGTACTGCTACTTATTTGAACAATTGTGATGAACATTATAAATTATTTCTATATGATTTATTTATTTGAAAGGCTGAGTTACAGAGACAGAGGAAGAAAGAGAGAGGCCTTCCAGCCGCTGGTTCACTCCCACATGTCCTCAATGGCTGGGGCTGGGCTGATCTGAAGCCAGTAGCCTGGAGCTTCTTACAGGTCTGCCATGTGAGTGCATGGGGCCCAAGGACTTAGGTGTTCATCCACTGCTTTCCCAGTCCATAGCAGAGAGCTAAACCAGAAGTAGAGTAGCTGGGACTCAAATTGGTGCCCATATGGATGCCCACACTGTAGGAGGTGGCTTTACCCACCACTCCACAGTGACAGCCCCTGACAATTTTTTTTTACAGAATTGGTAAGAAATTAATATTTTAGTTAGTCTAACAATAGTTTATGTTTAATCAAAGTGATTGGTAGACTTGTGTGTGCTCATTTGGCATCTTTTCTGTTTTTCCCATGTGTAAAGATTATATTCCCCCACAGGGAGGCTACTTCATTTTTGTCACTGAGCCAATATGCCCATTTTTCTATATACATTTCCTTCATGCTCTTGATTAGCACAGTAGAATCTAGGAAGAATCTAGACTTTTTGTCTGACCCCTCCTTCTAAGCAATTTCTCTTGCAGATAAGATTCTAGAGACATCTACATGTGGCCAAGGACAACAAAAATAAATATATTGCTGGTAGGTTATTTATTCCTCAACTTCTTTCACATTGTATGATAAGAGTTTTATGAGATTTTTTAAATAAATTGGAAAAGCATAAAGAAATATAATTCAGAATCAGGATTCATATAAGATAAAGTAATAATGGTTTCAAGATTTAAAGCCATCTGAGCTGAATTCACATTGGTCTTAATTTTTTTATTGCCATAGCTACAAGACTTTTTACATGGTTTGAATTCAAACTTTGGCAAGAATTTGCTACATCAGAAAAAATTAAAAAGATAATATTTTTAATTATTAAAGTAGAGTGTCTTTAAAAGCTTTTTGGAGGCTGAACTTGCTTCATGGATTAGATCAGAAAATGTGTAGAGGATAGAACTATTGCAGGTCCTTAAATAACTCTCCATAGTTTTATCACAGTGAGTGTACAAATGCAGGATTACTTCACTCCACAAAGTTATGTTTCAGGCAAATTATTCCTTTTATCAATGGCATAAACTATAGTCAGAGCCCAAGACAATTCTCTAGTTTTTGACTTGAATCTTTTGCCATCTTTTTTTTCTTTGACAGGCAGAGTGGACAGTGAGAGAGAGACAGAAAGAAAGGTCTTCCTTTATCATTGATTGGTTCACCCTCCAATGGCTGCTGCGGCTGGCGTGCTACAGCTGGCACACCATGCTGATCTGAAGCCAGGAGCCAGGTGTTTCTCCTGGTCTCCCATGTGGGTGCAGGGCCAAAGGACTTGGGCCATCCTCCACTGCCTTCCCAGGCCACAGCAGAGAGCTGGACTGGAAGAGGAGCAACTGGGACAGAATCTGGTGCTCTGACTGGGACTAGAACCCAGTGTGCCAGTGCCGCAGGTGGAGGATTAGCCTTGTGAGCCATGGTGCCGGCCAATCTTTTGCCATCTTAAAGTATTTATATACTTGAGAGAGAATGAGAAGTAGATGGAAATATATAGAGACTTTTTTAAAAAAAGATTTTATTTATTTATTTGATGGGCATAGTTACAGGGAGAGGAGAGACATACAAATTTTTTATCCACTGGTTCAGTCTCCAAATGGCGAAAATAGTTGGAGATGGGCTGATCCAAAGCTAAGAGCCAGGAGCTTCCTCTGGGTTTCTCAGGTGGGTTTAGGGGCCCAAGGACTTGGGCTATCTTCCACTGCTTTCCCAGGACAAAATCAGAGAGCTGGATCCAAAGAAGAGCATCTGGGGCCTTTGCTGTGGCATAGTTGGTTAAGCCTCTGCCTGTGGTGTCGGCATCCCATATAGGCACTGATTTGAGTCCCAGTTGGTCCACTTCCAATCCAGCCCTTTGCTATGGCTTGGGAAAGTAGTTGAGGATGGCCCAACTCCTTGGGCCCCTGCACCCAAGTGGGAGACCTGGAGGATGCTCCTGGCTTCTGGCTTTGTATCCACCTAGCTCTAGCTATTGCAGCCATTTTGGGAGTGAACCAACAGATGGAAGACCTTTCTCTCTGTCTCTGGCTCTCTCTCTGCAACTCTACTTTCAAATAAATATTTAAAAAAGAAGAAGAGCATCTGGAACACAAATTGGTGCCCATATGGGATGCTGGCACCATGGGTGGAGGCTTAGCCTACTCTGTGTTATGGAATGAGAGAGAAAGGGAGAGAGACAGAGAGAAAGAGAGAGACAGAGACAGACACCTTCAATCCATTGATTCACACCTACAACAACCAGACTGAGACAGGGTCATAACAGAGAGCCAGGAATATAGTCCTAGCCTCTCACTTAAGTTGCAGAAGCTTAATTTCTTGAGTTGTCAACACTCACTTCTAGTGTCTAAATTTACAAAAATTGTGACATTGCAGTATATTGGGTTAAACAGCTGCCTGGGATTCGAGTATCCCTATGGGTTCTAGTTTGTTTCTTGGTTGCTCCACTTCCAATCCAGCTCCCTGCTTAGGGCACCTGTGAAAGCAGCAGAAGATGGTCCAAGTGCTTGGGCACCTGTCACCCATATGTGAGACCCACATGAAGCTTCTCACTCCTGGTTTCAGTCTGGCCCAGCTCTGGCTGTTACAGCCACTTGGGGAGTAGAGCAACAGATGGAAGATCTTCCACTGCCTTCTGCTCTCTCTCCAAAACTATGTCTTTTAAAACAAAAAAGTAAACAATTAAAAATAAATAAGATGAAAAATGCATCATTCATTCTGTGCTTTTAAATATTGCTACCAAGTAGCCTTGACCCAAATCATCAAAATGAAAATTTTTCTGGAATGTTCCTTTCATATCTTTTTTCCTTAGAAACCTTTTATTTAAGGAAGACAAACTTCATCCATTTCATAATTACAACTTTAAGAACATAGTGACTCTACCCACCATAGCCACCCTCCCGCCTATACTCTTCTTCCTCTCCTATTCTTATTCCTATTTTTTATTAAGATCTATTTTCAATTAACTTTATACACATATGAGTAACTCTATACTAAGTAAAGAGTTCAACAGATAATGTGAAAAAATTGTTCCTCAATAGTCAAGACAAGGACTGTTCAAAGTCATTGCTTCTCAAAGTGTCGATTTCATTTCTATAGGTTACCTTTAGGTGCGCTATTAGTTATCACAGATCAGGGAGAATATATGTTTTTTTTTTTTCCTTTTTAGACTGGCTTATTCACTAAGTACGATGTTTTGAGGTATCTTCATACTGTCTTCCATGGTGTCTTTACCAGTTTACATTCCCACAAACAGTGGATCAGTGTTAAGTTTTCCACACATCTTTGCCAGCATTTGTTTGATTTCTATGTGAATGCCATTCTAACGGGGGTGAGGTAAAAGTTCCTTGTGGTTTTGATTTACATTTCTCTGTTGAATGGTGATCCTGAGCATTTTCTCATGTATCTGCTGGCTATTTGGATTTCTTTTTAAAAATACCTATTTAACTCCTTTGCCCATTTCTGCACTGGGTTTTTCATTTTGCTGTTGTGGAATTTCTTGAACCTTTATTTATTCTGGTTATTAATTCTTTATCAGTTGCATAGTTTGCAAATCATTTCTCCCAGTTTGTCAGTTGGCCCTTCATTTTGATAACTTTTTTTTTTTTTTTTTTTTTTTGCAGTACAGAAGCTTCTCAATTTGATGTGATCCCATTTGTCAATTTTGGCTTCGATTGCTTGTGCCTCTGCAGTCTTTTCCAACTAGTCTTTTTCTATGCCAATGTCTTGCAGGGTTACCCCAACTTTCTCTAATAATTTGGTATCAGGTTGTTATTTAAATCTTTTATCCATTTTAATCCATTTTGAGTGTATTTTTGTAAGGTGTAAAGTAGGAGTATTGCTTCATACTTCTGCATGAGGAGATCCAGTTTTCCCAGCACTATGTGTTTAAGAGACTATCCTTCTCCAGGATTGATTTCTGCATTTATATTCTGTTCCATTGGTCTATCCATCTGTTTTTGAACAAGTACTAGACTCTTTTGATTACTGCACTATAGTATATCTTGAAACCTGGGAGTGGTGCTGTGATACAGTGGGTGATTCTCCACCTGCAGTGCTGGAATCCCATGTAGACACCAGTTAAAGTCCTGGCTGCTCCTCTTCCAATGCAGCTCTCTGCTATAGCCTGGGAGTGCAGTAGAGGAGGGCCCAAGTGCTTGAGCTCCTTCCTGTGTTTGCATTGGAGACTTAGAAGAACCTCCAGGCACCTGACTTTGGATTGGCCCAGCTCAGGCCATTGTGAACAATTAGGTAGTGAAGCAGTGGATGGAAGACCTCTCTCCCTCCCTCTCACTGTCTGCAACTCTATATCTCAAATAAGCCTCCAGCTTTGTTTTTGTTGTTTAAGATTGCTTTAGCTATTCAGGGACTCTTGTGTTTCCATATGAATTTCAGCATCCTTTTCTATATCTGAGAAGAATGTCCTTGGTATATTGAATCAGTATATTGAATCTTGGTGTATTGAATCTTTAAATTGTTTTCAGTAGTTTGGAGTTTGATATTGATTCTAACTCCATGAACATGAACAATTTTTCATTTTTTGTCTCATTTCTTTCTTTAATATTTTGTATTTCTCATCACAGAGATCTTTGACATTGCTTACATTTACTCCAAGGTAGTTGATTGTTCTTGTATCTATTGTGAATGGGATTGATGTTAGAAGTTCTATGTCAGCTGTGGTATTGTCTGTGTATACAGAGGCTATTGATGTCTGAGTGTTATCTTATATCCTGACCTAATCCAATCTGATATATAAAAGATTATTTATTTATTTACTTGAGAGGTAGAGTTATAGACAGCGAGAGGGAGAGACAGAGAAAGGTCTTCCTTCCATTGGTTCACTCCCCAAATGGCCACAATGGCTGAAGCTGTGCCAATCTGAAGCCAGGAACCAGGAGCTTTTTCCCAGTCTCCCATGTGGGTGCAGGAGCCCAAGCATTTCAGCCATCTTCTACTGCTTTCCCAGGCCATAGCAGAGAGCTGGATTGGAAGAGGAGCACCTGGGACTCGAACCGGCATCCATATGGGATGCCAGCACCGCAGGCATGGAGGATTAACCTACTGTGCCACGGTGCTGGTCCCTCCAATCTGATTTTGAAAGAGAGTCCCTAGAGATGGGAGGAGAAACAGACTAGATCCCAAAGGTTATGTTGGAAATTTGATGATCTTGAAACAAGAGAATGTCCTCAGAAGAAATCAAAACTTCAGGCAGCATAGTGTCAAATTATGAGAAACTAAATTTCTGTTATTTTAGGCACCTGGTGTTTAGTACAATGCTATGGAATTTTCTCACTCAAAATTATAAATCATATACCTCATGTACTTGTCAAGTTTTTGTACATTTGATGTGATCTTTGGATTCCATTTTAGCTTTTTTTCTGTATTTTTCAAGATTTATTTATTTCTGTGTCTTGATCCAAAACTTTATTTTTTTAATTTCTTTTTTTTTAAAGATTTATTTTACTTATTTGAAAGACAGAGTTACAGAGAAAAGAGAGGCAGAGAGAGAGGTCTTCCATCCAATGGTTCACTCCCCAGATGGCTGCAATGGCCAGAGCTGTACCATTCTGAAGCTGGGAGCCAGGAGCTTCTTCTGGGTATCCCACGTGGCTGCAGGGGCCCAAGGACTCGGCCATTCTCTACTGCTTTCCCAGGCCATAGCAGAGAGCTGGATCAGAAGAGGAGAAGTCAGGACTAGAAACTGCACCCATATGGGATGCTGGCACTTCAGGCCAAGGCATTAACCTGCTGTGCCACATGCCGGTCCCTTTTCTCTGTATTTGTGTTAAGCACTATTTATTAAAAATTCCAGAGATATAACCCATGGGCTTGCAGTGCCATCTTTTTATGAGTGCCATCTACTACAGCTAATGGTCTTTTAATGGCTTTCTCACCAATGACCCAGTTTCTTCAAGTCTTCCACATTTAAGCTGTGCATCAGCTGTCATTTTGACCTCAGGCTGATAGAATGGTGTCTACTGATGGTCATTGTGGCTGGATGATAAAGAACAGTGATTTTCTGTGATTTTCTCAAATGTGACAACATTTTCTTCCACTGTATCTGGAAAGAGTCATGTGGCCTTGTCTGCATTTTTAAGTATAGGAATGGGGGTGTAAGATCCTCTCACAAGAAACAACACTGAAGATGAGTGGTCCCTGGTCATCACATGTTGGAATGTCTCTTCTCCCACAGGTATCTTTTTTTTAAAAAAAATTATTTGACAGAGTTATATATAGTGAGAGGGAGTCACAGAGAAAGGTCTTCCTTTGGTTGGTTCATGACAGAGTTATATACAGTGAGAGGGAGAGTCACAGAGAAAGGTCTTCCTTCGGTTGGTTCACCCCCCAAAATGCTGGCACGGCCGGCACTACGCTGATCTGAAGCCAGGGGCCAGGTGCTTCTTCCTGGTCTCCCATGCAGGTGCAGGTGCCCAAGCACTTGTGCCATCCTCCACTGCCTTCCCAGGCCACAGCAGAGAGCTGGACTGGAAGAGGAGCAACCAGGAGTAGAACCCGGTACCCATATGGGATGCTAGCACTGCAGGCAGAGGATTAATCAAGTGAGCCGCAGCGCAGGCCATCCCACAGGTATCTTAACTTTTTCTCAACCAGAGACCACAATGTCCCATTTTACACTCAAATCCAGAATCTAGAATAATGCCAGGCACCCGTGTTATCTCCAGATGTAGCCTCCCTTGATACATAGACCTGTTAACAGAGGAAACAAGTTATGTGCCTTCTGTGTACCCCATGTAGAGGGTGAAAGCATGAGTAAGATAAACCAGAGTAACTCTTCAGGTTTTCAGATTCCTTTATGATCTGAAAAAAGTAGGGAGTTACGAAGGGTGGGGGGGATCATCATAGCAATTTGTCTATCATGGAGGCAGAAATAGAGAGTGACCTAAGTTCACATGGCACACACTCTACTGAGGCCTTGATTATGCATCCTCACTCCACAAGTCCCTGCCCTCTGCAGTATCCTTCCTCTGCAATCCACATTGCAGCCTTTGGCAAAGACTCTCAGGGTTAGATTGCTTAGGTGTTGTATTTCCTATCTATCACCCTTGGCCTCTATGGCTTAAACCCTCAGTACTTTTTGTCAGTTGGATTGCTTCTGACAATAAAAAGTGGACTTAGATATATGTTTTCGTAGTTTTAGATGGAGTCAACCTTTTTTTTTTTTTTTTGACAGACAGAGTGGACAGTGAGAGAGAGAGACAGAGAGAAAGGTCTTCCTTTTCCATTGGTTCACCCCCTAATGGCCACTGCAGCTGGCCTGCTACGGCTGGCGCACCACACTGATCCGAAGCCAGGAGCTCAGTGCTTCTCCTGGTCTCCCATGTGGGTGCAGGGCCCAAGGACTTGGGCCATCCTTCACTGCACTCCCAGACCACAGCAGAGAGCTGGACTGGAAGAGGAGCAACTGGGACAGAATCCTGCACTCCGACTGGGACTAGAACCTGGTGTGCCGGCGTCACAGGCGGAGGATTAGCCTAGTGAGCCATGGTGCCAGCTTGGAGTCAACTTTTTGAGATGATGTTTTAATCTTTCATTTTATGATTTTTTAAACATGTTTTATATATGCTTTATTCTCCTTTCCTTTGGCCAATTTTGAGCATTTGAAAGCATTTGAGGTCTATTTAACTGTTCACATATTTAACAGTGTTGTCATGGCCATAACCTTCAGGTATCAGTTACTTTGGAGATGACAGATTGCTATCATTTCCCAAAGGATTGCTTGTACTTTTTAGAAGAACTGGAGGAGGCAATGTTAAACAATAATATATAAAATAAGAATACTCTCTGACTCCCACTATTGTCCAGCAGTGGTCATGTTTCATCTTTTTTTAATGGTTTATTTATTAAATTGAAAGGAAGAGTCATAGAAAGAGGAGAGAGAGAGAGGTTCTGTCTGCTGATTTGTTACACAAATGGCTGCATTGACTGCTGCTATGACAGTCTGAAGCCAGGATCCTGGAGCTTCTTCCATATCTCCTACATGGGTGGAAGAGACCACACTCTTGGGTTATCTTCTGCTTTCTGATACCTTAGCAGGGAGCTGGGTGGGAAGTGGTACAGAGAGGTTTTGTACTGGCACCTATATGGGATTCCAGTGTTGCCAGCAGTGGATTAACCTGCTACACCACAATGTTGGCTCCAGTATTCTTTTTTTATTGAACCAACCAAATAGGTGTTCTCAGGAGATTCTTTGAGTCTTGCAGGTATAAATTGTGTGCAAATAATCTTTTTTTCAAGACTTAAAAGTTAAGATCCAGCTCTCTGCTTGTGGCCTGGGAACATAGTGTAAGATGGCCCAAGTGCTTGGCCTCTGGCACCCACGTGGGAGACTTTGAAGGAGCTCCTGGCTCCTGGCTTCTGAGTGACTCAACTCTGGCCATTGAGGCCATTTGGGGAGTGAACCAGCAGATGGAAGAAATATTTTCTATCCCTCCCTCTCTGTGTCTGTAGTTGTACCTCTCAAATAAATCAATAAAATCTTGTTTAAAATCTTGTCCCTTTGATCTGTTATTTTTAAATATTTATTTTTATTTATTTGAAAGATAGAGTTACAGATAGAGGTAGAGCCAGAGAGAGAGAGGTCTTCCTTCCACTGGTTCACTCCTGAAATGTCTGCAACAGCCAGAGTTGAGCTGAACCAAAGCTAGGAGCCAAGAGTTTCTTTTGGGTCTCCCACATGGGTACAGGGGCCCAAGCACTTGCGCCATCTCCCACTGTTTTCCTAGGCCACAGCAGAAGCTGGGTTGGCAGTAGAGCAGCCGGGACTCAAACTGTTGCCTGTATGGGATGCTGGCACTGCAGGCTGGGGCTTTAACCCACTGTACCACAGTGCCAGCTCCAATAAAATCTTTTAAAAAATGCAAATCTTCTAAGATAACTTTCCAAGTTTATGTGCCCTGTTTGAGGACATACGCAATATCTTTCATGTAAACAATAGCAATTACATTGATTTTTGGAAGAAATATGAAAAAGCTTATAAGTATACTTTTGTTTATAAATAATTTTCAAAAACAGTGATTCATTCAGTTAACACTTCTTTGAACATGTTTACTGTTTTTTTCTCCTCACAGTCCAGGACCACTCACCTAGATATGGTGCATTTGTAGTTCCCATCACTTGGTCTAGTTTTTTCTTTGCCTTTTTGCCAGTGTGTTTTGCAATTTTATATTCATGAGGACACATTGATGAAGAGATATGTCTTTTCTGTGAAGTGTAACCTGATGATCCAAAAAAGTTTTATTTACTACTTATTTATTTATTTGAAAGAGAGTTACAGAGAGAGAGAAAGAGATAGATGTCCCATCTGCTGGTTGTCCCCAAATTGCTACAATGGCTGGGGTTGGGTCAGTACCTGCCCAGAACTTCTTCCAAGTTTCCCAGGTGGATGGCAGAAGTCTAAGTACTTCAGCCATCTTCCACTGGTTTTCCACATTTATTCACAGGGAGTGAATAAGAAATGGAGTAGGTGTGGCTCATATTGGTGCTCATGTGGGATGCTGTGGGTTCAGATGGTAGCTTAATCTGCTGTGGCACTATACCATCCCCTAAAATTTATTGTTTAATAGATTTATTTAGAAAGAGAGAGAGACCTTCTATCGTTAGTTCACTCCCCAGATGGTGGCAACAGCTGGAACTGGAACAGATGGGAGCCAGGAACTTCTCTCAGGTCTCCCAGGTGGCTGCAGGGGCCCAAGGACATGGGCCATCTTATGCTTTCCCAGGTGCATTAGCAGAGTGCTGGAAAGGAAGTTAGCAACTGGGTCTTAAACAGGTTCCCTGTGGTTTTACACACTATGCCACAAGGCCATCCTTCCAAAGTTTTTTAAAACATTGTTAGCCTGATCTACTTTGAATGGACGTCTCACTTGATCTAACACCCTTCAGTTACACATTACACTTATGTCTACATATTACACTGTGATCTTTTACTGAATAAGGGAAACTCTATTATAGTAAATTTCATAATTGCAAAGTTAATATGAAATTGATATGTTTTGATTATCATTTTCCTTTCTGTTGGCCTATAGAATACAAAAATTAGCTTCATCTTATATAAGAGGCAAGATAGACACAAAGAGAAGAATGAACTCCCTGTCACCCTTCTTTGTGATCCAGAGCTGATACCTTTTAGAGAAATGCACTGTTACAGGTGTGGACTGTGGACTTCACCCTGAAGGAGCAGCAGGACCTGGACACTTTAAAAGGTTTAATATTATCTGTACCGCTTGTGTAGCCTCTGCATTTCCAGGCAAAAGAAGGAAATCATTTTGCTGATGGAGCAACTGTGTTCAGCATTAAGCAGCACAATCCTTTGTCTCTGACCCAGGTGAAAATACAAAATCCCCAGGATATTCAAACATGCCGCCTTCTTACAATTGGTATGTAGTAAACCCTGCAGGGTTTTTCACCCTGCCAGCCAACAGACAAGAGCATGTGGGTGGTAAATCTGAACTGGCTCTTCCTGGGCTTGGCTTACATGCACAGCAGGGGTTGTATGACTATCCCAGAGGCATCAGCAGAGTCCAAAGAGGATCCATATGTGAGTATGGTGGTTGATAGCAAGGTTCAGAGATTGTAGGGTCTTGGTGGGGAGGCATCCTTGCCACATGCTAGCATCACAACACTGCTTCTTTCCTACATGAAGATGGGCAGAATTACCCCTTCCTGTCTCCACCTTTTCCATTTTACTGTTTATTTCTTCTGCTTTCTTGTTTTGGCTTGAGTTTTCTCTGAAAAATTTTTTTAGCTTCAAATGTTAGAATTATAGCTATGCCACAGTGCTGGCCCCTCAAGTTTTATCCTGCTATGGAATGCATGGAACATTTCTCTGTATTAATACAAAAAAAATTTTTAAAAAAAGTTTTAATCCTATACAGATTATATTGTTCTTTATTTTTTTTAGTGTAACCTGATAATATTTGCCTTTATAAATATTCAACTGAAAAATAGTTGTAGATACTTTAGGGTATGATGTGATCATTTGATGAATGTTAATTCTGGGATTTTCAAATGAGAATTATTCACATTCTCTCTCTCTCTTTTTTTTTTTTTTGACAGGCAGAGTGGACAGTGAGAGAGAGAGACAGACAGAAAGGTCTTCTTTTGCCATTGGTTCACCCTCCAATGGTCGCCGCAGGCAGCGCGCTGCGGCTGGTGCACCACACTGATCCGAAGGCAGGAGCCAGGTGCTTCTCCTGGTCTCCCATGGGGTGCAGGGCCCAAGCACCTGGACCATCCTCCACTGTGCTCCCTGGCCACAGCAGAGAGCTGGCCTGGAAGAGGGGCAAGTGGGACAGAATCTGGCACCCCGACTGGGACTAGAACCCGGTGTGCCAGTGCCGCAAGGTGGAGGATTAGCCTATTGAGCCACGGCACTGGCCCAGAATTATTCACATTCTTCACCTCATATATTATGGTGAGAACATTTAAAAACCTCTACAAGAAATTTGAAATATGAAATGCAACATTATAATTTCATTCATGGTGTCTAGGGGAAACTTTGTGCATATTTACCAATGTGTCCCCTTTATCCTTACTCCACCATTCTTCTCTCTAACATGCATTCTAGATTTTTAGTGAGATAATATTTGTCCTTTTGTGTCCTTCTGGGTTTGTCACTTCACATGATAATCTCTATATTCACATAAATTGTCAAAAGTGACAGAATTTCACTATGGAAGGCTCAGTGGAACCCCATTGTGTTTATGTGGCACATTTCAAGTCTATTCATGTGTAGGTAGATATGTCCACTGTTTTTACATCTAACATTCTGAGTAATGTGTAATACACATGAGAATATAGGCAGCTCTTCATTATACTGGTTCTATGTCTTTCATTTATATACCTTAGTAGAGGATTGTTAAAACTAATGGTATTTCTGTTTAAGTTTATGCTATTTGCCAAGCTGTCTGTTTTAATACACAATTGCATATGGTACAATGAGTCTCTTAATGGTGAAACATAATTTAGCAGGCTATTTGTAAGCTGAGGAGGGACTAACAATGACCTAATTTCATTCAAAATATCACTTCATGTCAGCTTCAGCAATTCACTCCCCAAATGTCTGAAACAGCTGTGTAGGGCCAGACCAAAGCCAGGAGACTGGGACTCCATCCAGTTCTCTACTTGGGTGGCAGAGATCCAAGAACTTGGGCCATCTTCCACTGCTTTTTTAGGAGCAGTAGCAGGGAGTAGCACCAGAAGTGGAGTAGCCAGGACCTTACCATATGGGATGCTGGGATCACTGAAGCATCACTGCAATTTTAATCTATCTTGCCTCCAGCTGGGGAACGTTTCCCTCACCACAACCTTGATGGTCAATTGGTCAATGCCTGTATTGGGCTAATATAGACCCACAAGGGGATAATTGAGATGTGACAGAGCTTAGCACAAGACATTGCCTTGCATCACACAAAGAAATAGATGTGGCGTAATAAACAGACTGGGTATAGAAAAATACACATCAGCATGATCCAGGCCATAGCTAGATCACTGCTCCTGGTATTCAGTCATCTCCTCTAATATCAAGGAGATAAGGATCCCTGCCCTCATCATTTCTTTTGCTTGTAGCAGTGGAACTTGAAACTAGAGCTATTAGGCAAGAAAGAGAGCAAACTGATAAAAATAAGAACGCAGTGGACTTAGTTGTCTGTTACATGGCATTGTATCATTAACAGAGACAGCAGGGGGTTGATGCTTCAAGTCGTCCCTTTCCCTCACATGAGAAACTTAGATTGAACTCTCAGATCCTAGCTTTGACTTAACTCATCCCCAGCTACTGTGATCATTCGGGGCATGAACCAACATGTGACTGCTCTCTGTCCATCCATCCCTCCCCTCTTTTGGAATTTCAAATGTCAAAAAACCCTAATGAGTCCATTAAAAATGTTAGAACTCAGAAAAATTACAGAAGATAAAATCAAACCAATGCACTTGCAATGAAAATTTCAATGTTATTCTTTAGGGATGTTTTTAAGATTTATTTGAAAGCAGAGTCACAGAGAGACAAAAAGGGAGAAGTAGAGTTGTCAACTAGTATTAGGGCACATATATTTGCCATTTTCAGTAATGGAAAGAAGTTTGCAAAGTAGCTTGCAATATATTGGAAAGGATATAGGAAATATGAACATCATGAAAGAACTTGACAGTATAGTTGGACAAGAGAATACACTTGCTGTTCAAGTGCACATGTAATACTCTGCAGAAGAACTTTTGCTACGTCACAAAAGAGCCTAAATAAACTGAAAAGATACAAATAAAACAATGAATGTTCTATGACCACAGGGATTTATCTTGAGTGTCAATAACAGAAGGACGTTTGAGAAGTGCACATATATATAGAAAATAGCAACATATTCCTAAATAGAGAGCTATAGAAAATAGATAACAAGTGAAAGTAAAAAATATGAGATAATAGGAAATGAAAATGAAACATAAAAATAGGATGCAGTTAAAACAGGTTACGAATATGATCTCTCTCAATTTCTATAGCTTTTTAAGTGCTAAACTGGAAAATTGGGATCACTTCAACTCTGCTATTCTTCATTGTGTAGGGTGGTCTGTAAGCAGTTTGTCAGTGTCTAACAAAAAATGCGTTAGTTGCATCAGAAGTCCAGCAGAGGGCAGCAAGAAGCCACTGAACAATGAGTTTGATCCTGAACTCACCCAAGAGGCCTCATATGGTGCGCATTCTTAATCCACCAGGTGGTGTAGGTGCTGTGCCTACAGTAAATACAAGAACATTTTTCCTTCAAGACTGTGCTAAGGAAGCACCATTGCAGCTTCTGCAAGACTTGGGGCTGTTTCCACATGGAGGAAATGATCCTGCACATAAGCCTTGTTGCAGTCCAGGATGTTTCTCATTTTTAAAAAATTTTTATTTGAAAGGCAAAGAGAGACAGACACATACACATAAGCAGAGAAAGAGGGGGAGATAGTGATTTTGCATGGGCTGGAACTGGCCAGGCCAAATCAGAAGCTGGTCATTCATCTGATCTCCCATATTGGTGGCAGAGAGACAACTATTGAGCTTGCTGCTTCCGTGGTTGTGCATGTGCAGGGAGCTGGAACAGAATCAGTACTGGGACTTGAGACAGACAGCACAGTATGGAATGTGGGTCTTCAACTACCAGGCCAAGTGCTTATTCCCTGGGAGTTTCTCTTAACTAGCAACAGAGAAGCAATCATTTTCTAAGATATTCCTGGGTGGCTTATTTATTTTTTTCATGTAAAGTCAATTATCCATCATTGAGTGTTTTAATCAGATGTAGCTGCATTGGGCTATGTTGTTTTTATATGTATCCCGGAGTGTTTGGGAGAAGGAATCCCAACACAGATTCAGAGATTGGCAGATAATGAAAGTGTGATAACAAATTTATCAGGATTTTTCAGTACAGACTTGGGTAGCACTCACTGCTGGTTTAGTCTGAGGCAAAAGGAAAAGATGTGAGCTCCTATACTAATGCCTTCATTAATTCTCTATCACTGACTTTTTAAATCTGGGGAGGGAGTGTTGAGTAGTGGCCCCCCAAAGCCACACTGTATTTTTTTTTCTATTTATTTTATTGGAAATAGGTACAGAAAGAGGTAGGGAGAGTGATAGCTAGAAAGATAGCTGTGTCTTTTATGCACTGGCTCACTCACAAAATGACAATTGCCAGAGTTGAGCTAATCCAAGTCAGGAGTTTGTCCTGGATCTCCTACATCAGTGCGGAGGCACAAGGACTTGGCCATCCCCTGCTACTTTCCAAGGTGCATTGCCAGGGAGCTGGATTGGAAGTGGAGCAGCCAGGCTCCCATATGGGATGCAGATGCTACAGGCTGGTGTACCACAGCACAAGCCCAAATCAGTAATTTGCAGCTTCAAAATATTTCTAAATATTTTCAAAAGCAGAGGTGTGAAATATAATCATGGCTGATGCTGTGGTATAGTCGGTAAGCCACCACCTGGAGCACTGGCATCCCATATAGGAGCTGGTTCCTATCCCAGCTGTTCCACTTTCAATTCTGCTCCCTGTTAATGCACCTGGAAAAGCAACAGAAGATGGCCCAACTGCCATCCATGAGAGAGGCCTAGAATGAGTTCTTGGCACCTCACTTTGGCCTCTAAGCCCCAACTATTATGGACATTTAGGGACTGAACCAGCAGATGGGTGATCTCTGCTGTGTCCTTCAGTCTTTCTGGAATTCAAAGAAAAAATCAGTTTAAAAATGTAAGGGAATGGGATTTGGCATAATGATTGGAGCACTCCTTGAGAAGCCTATCTTTTATGTCAGCATGCCTGGGTTCAAGTCCCATTTCTGCCCTTATTGCAGGACATACCTCCAATCTGGTTGGTGGTGTTGCTGTAGAACCCCTAACCTGTATATACTTGCCCAAGACACAGTAAGCCAATCACTGGCTTTGGTATGGTGGAGTAAAGAAGCATTTATTTTAAAGACCAGAGCAAGGAACTTAACTCCAGGGCTCCCCAGGAAGTTAGAGGCAAAGATTCTTATAGATTGAAATTAGAGGTGACAGATGCATGTTCAGCTTGTGTCCAGGTTCCTGATCGATTCGTGATGCTTTTGACCTTCATCTTCCTAGTTGAAGATGCTATATTCTTTAGGGAAGTGTAATGGTGTTCAAGTGGGCGTCAGTGAATCAGGAGTTTACATACAATTGGTAGTTATTTGCTGCTCCAGACTGGGATGTTTCCTTACCTAGATGTGGAACTCCCCTAAATAAACCCATCCAGACAATATTGACCAGCAGGGTTCTATCTGTTGCAGAAAAGTGACTTCTTGTGTGCAGGCCAGCTGTATCACTCCGTCATTTCAGTGAATTATTTTTGGTACAATATGGATAAGGACGCCTTGGTCTAAGGGAGACAGAGGAGATGCTTGGTCCTGCTTTTGTTTTATAGGGGTTTCATTTTAGATGTTTTTATTTTTTGTTACTTCTCCATCCTTAGGAAAAAGTGACAGTGATTGGTTAGACTGCTTCGTGAAATTTGTGGGGTAATGTGGGGGTATTTTTAGGATGAAAGGAGAGGGGGTTGGAGGCATTTCTTTTACTTACTCATTTGCTTACTTAATAGTTAACACACAGAGAGAGAGATATCTTCCATCTGCTGGTTCACTTCCCCAGGTGGCTGCATCAGCCAGGGGCACAAGTACTGAGTCATCTTCTGCCTTTACAAGGCCATTAGCAAGGTGTTGGACTGGAAGTGGAGCAGCCAAGACTGAAAGCAGTACTCATATGGGATGCTGGGGTCATAGTTGGCAATTTTACTTGCTACACCACAACAGCAGCCACCATAGGCATTTCTTTAAGAAAAAAACTTGCTAGTTCTGGGTTTTGCTGTAGCAATCTTATATATAAATAGAAGGGTTACACAGCCAGTTTCTGCATAGCTTTACCTTGCAGGTATATAACCATTCTACAGCATTAATAAAAACAAGAACATGGTAGTATTTCTGTATCTCAAGAGAAACCAGAGAAATTAGTGATTTTTCTGCCAGAAAACTTCCAGTTTAAAACCAGGGATAGTCACTGATTAAGATTTGTGTGCATGTGGCTGGCACTTTGGTGTAGAGGGTAAAGCCACTGCTTGCCTTGCCAGTATCCTATATGGGCATGGGTTTGAGTCCCAGCTGCTCCACTTCTGATCCATCTTGCTGCTAATGCACCCAGGAAATGAGCAGAGGATGGCCCAAGTACTGGGACTCTGGAACCACTTGGGAGACCTGGAAGAAGCTCCTGGCTTTTGACATTGGATGGGTCCAGCTCTGGCTGTTGCAGCCATTTGAGGACTGAACCAGCCGCTGGAAGATCTCTCTGTCTTTCTCTCTTTGTAACTCTGTCTTTCAAATAAATGAATATTTAAAAAACAATAAAAAAGAGACTTAGAGTAAGACCAGACATTGCATTTTAAGACATGTTGAGTTGGAAAGCAGTTCATACAGCAGACTCATGGAATGACAATCATTTTATATACCATAGTGACCTCAGAATGAGCCCTTAAAGCATTCTTGTATGGTTGAAAAGCCCATGAAAACATTTCAGGCATTGAATTCTAAGACACTGTGGCAAAAATAAAAAAAGTCCTACATGAAGGATTGCCATGAATGATACCCCAGTGGAAAGAAGGAGCCATCCAAGAAGAATGTAGTTTTCTTTGAAGGGAGGACAGAACTTCCATTTTGCCTTTGGCTTTGCCTAAATACTGACAAAGACTGTGGTCTCAAAAGGCTTCCTTAGCCTGGGCAACTCATGGCAAGAGTCTTGGGTGATCACTGACGTCATACATAAGAGATTTAATTGTTAAATTACAGCAGGAGTCGTTGTACACTTACTCCGCATGTAAGACCTTGGTCCTAAATGAGTCATAGTATGTGATATACCTATAAAGGTTGCTCTCAGAAAGCTTTTTTTTTTTTTTTAAATATTTAATGTATGTGTCTGTGTACAAATAGTTGAAATCTTAGTACACAGCTGGTCTTCTGTGTATAAAGTTTATTGAAAATGAATCCTTCAAGCTAGTGCCGTGGCTCAATGGGCTAATCCTCCACCTAGTGGCTCCGGCACACCAGGTTCTAGTCCCGGTAGGGGTGCCGGATTCTGTCCTGATTGCCACTCTTCCAGGCCAGCTCTCTGCTGTGACCAGGGAGTGCAGTGGAGGATGGCCCAAGTGCTTGGGCCCTGCACCCCATGGGAGACCAGGAGAAGCACCTGGCTCCTGCCTTCAGATCAGCGTGGTGAGCCGGCTGCAGCGTGCTGCCCGCGGTGGCCATTGGAGGGTGAACAAATGGCAAAGGAAGACCTTTGTCTCTGTCTCTCTCTCACTGTCCACTGCCTGTCCAAAAAAAAAAAAAAAAGGAATCCTAATGGAGAATGGGACTGGGAATGGGAGAGGGAGGAGGAAAAAGGGAGAAAGTAGGGGTGGGAGAGTGGATATGGTGGGACGAATCACTCTATTCTTAAAGATGTACTCATGATATTTATACTCACTAAATAAAATGTGTCTAAAAAAAAAAATGATAGGCTTGTCCCATTGCTCCCCGGTCTTCCCTTAAGCTAATAAAAATGACTAAATAAAGAATGAATCCTTAAGACAAAAAAAGACACTTTGAATATAATTTGCCAGTGCCTTATATGCAAAATTACATTCTCCAGTTCTATGTAAAGAACGAAGATGAATAGCCAGTGTTCATACAAATAGAACAGAGATATGGACTAGCTTCAGTGAAAGTTTGGGAAACTCACAGATTTCTGTATATCTCTTCCATGTTTCTTGAACCTAGGGAAGTCCCAAAGTATGTCTTTAATCTTTATCCCAATAAAAACTCAGACCATCAACATCCCTCTTTCCTAACTCAAGTCAGTGTGAGTGTTCACCCTTACCTCATCTGAGACATAAGGCCTGGGTGAGGACTTTGAGCTTAACCTTCTGTTCTAAGATACCTGGTAACAGTGCTGTTGCTTCCATAGATTCTGGAGGAGTTAACTGCTGTGTGTTCAATGGTTGAATCTTGTCTTTGAAGCTGTTTCCAGCCTTTATTGTTCAAGGCCTGTAGTCTTTAAAGCAAAGGGCCTTTATTCCAAGGGACATTTTGGTGTCTATAACATCATTCACACGACATACAAAATTATCAACTTAAGGTTTATTTTGTATAGATTGAATATCAAGTCCCGTTTATAGTTGCCTTGGCAACTTAAGATTTAGTATGTATAGATTGAATATCGAATCCCATTTGTAGTTGCCTTGGCAGGGTCAGACCAAATGATTTTATGGGCTTTATGTGGCTAGGGTATGGAAGTCCTCCACCCCTGCTAAAGGGCTATTAGAATAGCCTGCTGGAACACATTTGTTCAATACTTGTAGTCATTCACATTTATTGTCTCCAGAGGGGCCCATGGACAATGTGGCTGGATTAAAAAAAGGCTTTTTTTCTTTTAGTAATATTTCAGTTATCAAATAGTATGGCTTAGACTCTCCCAAATAGCCAGAAATGAGCCAGTAGCCTTCCTTTTTCCAGAAGTGAGCACAGTATGCACAGTGAGCAGTATACACAGTGGTAAAAAACTGCCCAAATGTGAACTGTTGTGTCTAATTCAGTGAACAAGTGGCTGTAATTCTTAGACATGTCAGCTAGCCTTGGGTGACCAAGTCCACATCTTACAGTATCAGCCCCTTTATGTTTTTTAGGATTTTATTTTATTTGAGAGGTAGAGTTACAGACAGTGAGAGGAAGAGACAGGGAGAAAGGTCTTCCTTCCTTTGGTTCACTCCCCAGATGGCTGCAACAGCTGGAGCTGTGCCAATCGGAAGCTTCTTCCCAGTCTCCCACATGGGTTCAGGGGCCCAAGGACTTAGGCCATCTTCTACTGCTTTCCCACTGTGCCATAGCACTGGCCCCTCCATTACCAGTTGATGGGGTTTTTAGTTTTTTTATTTCCCTCAAAGTTCTCAAAATTCTTGTCTAAAGTAGCCAAAAATCTGTATTCAAGAACATTTTCTGTGAAATTGATTACAAGTGTTTTTAGAGAAGAATACAAAACTGGATGACAGAAGTCTTTAAATAAACATAGTTAAAATTATGAAATTGATTAATTGACATGAGCCATTTATGTTCATTCTGTACAGGATGTTACAAAGCAACTAAAGAGGGACCAGCATTGTGGCATTGTAGGTTAAGCTACTGCCTATGATGCTGGCATCCTGTATGGGTTACACTTCAAGTCCTGGTTGCTCCACTCTGATCCAGCTCCCTGCTAATGCACCTGGGAAAGCAGCAGAGGATGGCCAAGTGTGTGTGCTCCTGTACCCATTTGGGAGAACTTGAATTATGACCATATTGCCTGGCTTCAGCCTGGCTTAGCTTTGGTCATTGTGGCCCTTTGGAGTGTGAACCAACAGAAGAAACCCAATCTCTTTCTCTCTCTCTCTCCCCTCCTTTCTGGAATTCTGCCTTCAAATAGATACATCTTTAAAAAGGAAAGAAAGAAACTGAAGGATTTTACACACCTATTGTCCCTTTTAGGACTCTGGGTCTTCTTTTTATGAAGATAACCATCGTGACTAGTAACAACACAACAGAACTATCAGATTTTAAAACTTATATAACTTCTAGGACATTTATATCAATGGCATATCTATATAAATATAATTTAACATTGAGCATAATTTCATGACAGTACTTTCCTAAAATGCAAGTTGCATAATAAACTATTACCTCTAAAAGATAAGACATATATCCTTTGACCCATCAAGGGTTCCTGCTGAAAATCTCAAAGTGAAAAAATTTAGAACCTTGATTCTGAGAAAGTCTCAGGATGTCAAAAGGGCTTAAAATATTTGGTCAAAATAGGCTCACTTATAATTTTGAAATAGCATCCATCTGCTTAGGGTGATTCAACCAGTTCTAAACCAGATTTACTCATAAATCTGATGATTTTATAAAACAAGTATATATACAACTTGCAACTCTTAAGACTCAGCTTTTTCCAAATAATTCTGATTGTTTGCTAAGGCACAACATTTGTGGTTTTTGGTCAGTCACCAAAGTGGAAGTAAAAACCTTGAATAGAAAAATAGCATATAAAATAACCCATTACTTAGAAAAATTTAAGAGTCACAACCAGGAAGGAGACGAAAGATTAAAGAAGCTGACTAGAAAATTCACAGATGGTTAAAAACTAAGCAAGAATTCTTAAAAGGAGATGCTGCAGTTTTTTTTTTTTTAAACAAAAGATATCATGATCAGCACTATGGCATAGCACGTGAAGCTGCCAACTGCAGTGCCAGCATCTCATTTGGTCACTAATTTGAGTCACAGCTGCTCCACTTCTGATTCAGCTGTTTGCTATGGCTGGGAAAACAGTAGAAGATGGCCTATGTCCTTGAGCCCCTGCATGTTGGAGACCTGGAGGAAGCTCCTACCTCTTGGCTCCTGGCTCAGCTCTGGCAATTGAGGACATCTGGGGAGTGAACAAGAGGATGGAAGATCTCTCTCTCTTTCTCTCCTCTGCCTCTCTGGAACTCTGAAATAAATCAATAAATCTTAAAAAAAAAAAACAGATTCCAAAATTAAAGTCCAAGGCTATTTCCAGATATTTACTAACATATCAATATGCACATATTTTAAACAGCTTGTTTAAAAAAAGCATCAAATTCTAATTTTATTTCAGTGTACCTTTGATATTCATTCCAAAATTTTAGACAACAATGTAAATTTTTAAAATTATAATTGGGCAGGCATTGTGGTATAGTAGATTAAGCAGCTGTCTGGGATGCCTCATCCCAGAGTGCTGGTTTGAATAATGACTTTTCCACATTTGTAAAAAAGTTTATTTATTTATTTATTTATTTGAAAGGCAGAGTTATAGAGAGAGAGAGATTCCAAAAGACAGACATATTTTTATCTAGTAGTTCACTCCCCAAATGGCCACAGAATCTGTGGCTAGGCCAGGCCAAAGTCAGAAGCTTCTTCTAGGTCTCCTAATGTGCTTGTAGGGACTCAAGCACTTGGGTCATCTTTTGTTGCTTTTCCAGGTGCATTAGCAGGGAGCTGAATTGGAAATGGAATAGCTGGGACATGAACTGCTGCTCAAATGGCTGCCACCATCTCAGCACTCTGCCACATTGCTAGACCCTGTTCCACTTCTGATGAAACTCACTGTTGATGTGCCTGGGAAAGCAGTGGAGGATGGCCCAAGTGCTAGGCTCCTTCACCCATGTGGGAGATTTGGATAAAGCTTTTGGCTTTCACGCACACACACACACACAATTTTTCTTACAAGATTTTTCCTTTTCAAACCTTTTTTAAAAAGATTTATTTTATTTATTTGAAAGTCAGAGTTAGAGAGGAGTAGAGACAGAGAGGTCTTCCATTTGCTTGCTCACTTCCCAGATGGCTGCATTAACCATTGCTGTGCCAATTCAGAGCCAGAAGCCTCCTCCAGGTCTCCCACACAGGTATAGGGACCCAAGGACTTGGGCCATCTTCCATTGGTATCCCAGGCCATAGCAGAGAGCTGCATCAGAAGAGGAGCAGCCAGGACTAGAACTGGCACCCATATGGGATGCCAGTGCTTCAGGCCAAGGCATTAACTCACTGCACCATAGTGCTGGCCACTTCAAACCTTCTGTTATGTGCTCATGCTTTCTGCAACTTACTTAAACCTTCAGTTTTTGTCCTATTTTTGTCCTTACATTCTAGAGTATTGCAGCCTTTCTACCTTATGACAAAAATTTACATTTTGAAATAATTCATTTTTAAAGATTTATTTATATGTTTGAAAGTCAGAGTTACAGAGAGAGAGAGAGCATGCATTTCCATCTGCTGGATCACTCTCCATATGCCCACAGCAGCCAGCACTGGGTCAGAGTGCTTCAACTGAGTCTTCCAAATGGGTGCAGGGACCTAAGCACCTGGGCCACCTGCTGCTTTTCACCAGCCACTAGCAGCGAGCTGGGTAAGAAGTGTGGAGCCGGGACTTGAACTGGTGTCCATATGAAATAATGGAATTACAGGAGGCTGCTTTAGCTGCTATGCCATTATTTTGGCCCCAAAATAATTTTTTTTATTTTTAAAGATTCTATTTATTTATTTGAAAGGTACAGTTACAGACAATGAAAGGGAGGGAGAGAAAGAGATAAAGGTCTTCCGTCTTGCTTCAGCCCCCAAATGGCCGCAATGGCTGGAGGGGTGCCAACCCGAAGCCTGGAGCCAGGAGCTTCCTCCCAGTCTCCCACATGGGTGCAGGAGCCCAAGGACTTGGGCCATCTTCTACTGCTTTCCCAGGCCATAGCAGAAGTTCTCTGGATTGGAAGAGGAGCAGCTGGGACTAGAACTGGCACCCATATGGGATGCCGGCACCGCAGGCGAAGGATTAAGCTACTATGCCACGGCATCAGCCCCATCACCATCTCAAAATAATTCTTTAAAAACTTCTAAATTAACAGAATTTTCAAAATGAAACAAGATAAAAATTTCATACTTACTTTTAAACCATCTTGAATTACTTTTAAAGAATGCTAAGATGTTAAGAGTACTTAACTTTGAGAGCGGAGAAGGGGTGGGGGCTATGGGTGGATGGCAGAGTGAGTAGGGGCAGGTGCAACTGCGTGACCCTCATGAATGAGAGAAACGTCTCACGTGCCCGGGGCAGGGAGCCAATGGGAACACTGGGAGGGCTTGATACCCTGCCCTGTGAGCCATGGCTGTGCGCTGGCTCACGGAGGAGTGGTGCAGGCATGCAGCGTGCGGGGGCTCTGTGCTGCCTGTCAGAGGCCGGACAGCACTGCCAGGAGGCTGTGGTGACAACGACGGTGGCGGTGATGGGCACTGCTCCAAGGGAGGCACCATAACCCAGTTGAACTCTGTGTCTGGAAAGCACAAGATTGAAGAAGAAAGACCAGACACAGTGACTAACCTGGAAACTGGGAGATCTTTGGAACTGTGCCTTCATCCCGAGTTATTTTTTAAAGTATCACGTGGTATCAATGTCTTCATCTTATTCTGCTTATTGGGAAGAAAAGGCTTCAAGGATTTTAAGTTTTCCTTCAGTTTTGCATGAACTCTATAGGAAATGGGGCCCTTGAAGGGCTTGGGAATAGCAAGAAGAGATTGAAGACAGAGCAGCTTGCTCTCTCTCTGTTTTCTCTCTTCTTAAAGGAAACTCTTTACAACTCAACTTGTAACAGCTGTAGTCCAGCATTAGCCACCAAGAGAGAAATAAATAATATTAGAGAGCCATTGCAGACTACAAACCCTGGTGAAGTCAAGGTGTGGGAGTGGTGGCATTGAGAAGACTGCCTAAAACTGACAAGGGCTGCAGTAAAAACAGCTCTTCTTCCAATCTGGAAGGGGCTGCAGGTTCCTTCGTGGATAAAAATGCACAGTACACACCTCTTCTAGGTGCTGCTCACATTTTGTGGGAGTGTGGTAGTCGTGGAGGTACTAGGGTATCTCCTCAGGAATTTTCCTTGCTCAGAATTTCCTGCCCTGCCTTGATATTTCCCCTTCTTTTTTTTTTTGATGACCTGCCTCTGTCCATGAGCGGTACCTTGATCTGTCTGACTGTCCATGTTCTCTACCTGCAGCCATTTGTATGTGTACAACCTACTGTTTGTCTCCCATTTCTAAGCTGTTAAACTTGTGTTTTTTTTTTTAATATTTATTTGAAAGTTACACAGAGGAGAGGCAGAGAGAGAGAGAGAGAAGTCTTCCATCTGCTGGTTCACTCCCCAATTGGCTGCAATGGCTGGAGCTGTGCCAATCTGAAGCCAGGAGCCAGGAGCTTCTTCCAGGTCTCCCACGTGGGTGCAGGGGCCCAAGGACTTGGGCCATCTTCTACTGCTTGCCCAGGCCATAGCAGAGAGCTGGATCAAAAGTGGAGCAGCCAGGACTCAAACTGGTGTCCATATAGGAGGCCGGCACTGCAAGCAGCGGCTTTACTTGCTACACCACAGCGCCAGCCCCCAAGTTGTGTTTCTTAACCTCCTCTTCTGCTTTGTTCTGGGGAAGTGGTTATTTATCACTTGCAATCACCTTTCCCCCTCCCATATGCTTTCCTTCGTTTGAGATATTTTGACCTTCAGTTTTGTTTGGGGATGTGGAAGGATGATAATTCTAAATTTTTGGTTTCCCTGATTTTTTTTTTGTTTGTTTGTTTTTCTGTACTCTTCTCTGTTGGTTCCCTTATCCCATTGTCTTATCCGTTCTGCCTCTGTGTGGGCCTGGGCTATGCAGCAGGTTAGATATCCCTTCAGAGCTCCAACATGCCCGCAGAGTCTGCATAGAGATTCAGACCCAGAAACACATCCTGACCTCAGCAGCCGCTATCTTCTTAGTGGGAGCTACAACACTCTTCTTTGCTTGTACGTGTCCAGAACTAAGCCTGAATATGTCACCTGCAGTGCCCATCTACAATGCATTTATGTTTCTCTTTGTTCTGGCCAATTTCAGTAGGGCCACCTTCATGGACCCAGGCATTTTCCCTCGAGCTGAGGAAGATGGGGACAAGGAAGATTTTCAATCTCCCTTGACAAAACAGTGGAGATCAATGGCAGGTGTGCATGAAAGGATGTGCCAGCTGCCGCTGCTACTGTCCTCCTCGGCGTTCCCACACAGTATCTGTGATAATTGTGTGGAGGAATTTGATCATCCCTGCCCCTGGGTGAACAACTGTATTGGCCGCCAGAACGAGCATTGTTTCTTCCTCTTCCTCCTTTCCTTGACAGCCCACTCTATGGGTATATTTGGCTTTGGCCTCCTTTATGTCCTCTGCCACATAGAGGAGCTCTCAGGGGTCTGCACACTGTCACAATGACAGTGATGTGTGTTGCTGGCTTATTCTTCATCCCTGTAGCTGGCCTCACAGGGTTTCATGTGGTGCTGGTGGCCTGGGGATGCACAGCCAATGAACAGGTTATGGGTAAATTCTGGGGAGGCATGAGCCCCTTCACCAATGGCTGCTGTAACAATGCACTTTACAATTCCCCAGCACCCAGATATTTGGGAAGACCAAAGAAAGAGAAGACAATTGTAATCAGACCTCCCTTCCTTCAGCCAGAAGTGTCAGATTACTGTGAAGATCATGGATAATGGCATCCAGGGAGAGCTTAGGGGAACTAAGTCTAAGGGAAGCTTGGAAACAACAGAGAGCCAGTCCGCAAATGCCAAACCCCGGCCTCCTCCTATGCCAGACCTGAGCAGTTGCATGGGACTGCGAACACACCTTTGCCTGGCTACTAATGGAGATAGCAGCTTTTGGGGCAAGGACAGTCCCCCACACCAACCATGTACAAGTGTCGGCCAGGTTTTAGTAGCAGCCGTACATCAGCTGCCCTACCTCATTCCTCCAGCACCAAGTTAGTCATGGGGACAGTTTGAGGAAGCCAACCTCAACTGCAGAGAGCAGCCGTCATCTCAGTTACCACTCAGAGCCCAGCTTGGAACCCGAGAGCTTCTGTTCTCCCACCTTTTGCAAAAGCTTTCACTTCGATCCACTTTCCAGTGGCTCTCATTCCTCCAGCCTCAAGTCGGCACAGAGAACAGGTTTTGTACTGGACGAGTTGAAGTCCATGCGTTCAGAAGGCACCACTTCCACCTCCTGTAAGAGCCTGGCCAATCAGACATGCAACGGAAGCCTGAGCCAGACCCAACTTTCAGCTACACCTCTCCCTTCCTGTCAGTATTCCTGGCCCAGCAACAGGAAACCGAGAGGCATCCACATTTGGTGCCAACAGGTCCAACACGAGAGCCCTCACCAGTCCGTTATGACAATCTGTGGCCTCCCTCCAGGGATGAGAGAAGCTGCTGCACCAGTCACCCAGCTCCCAGTCCATGAGGAAGAGCCAGGCTTGGGAGACTCAGGCATTCAGTCAACACCTGGCTCAGGCATGCCCTCATAGGGCTTCCTCCTTAGCTGATCCGAAGAGATCACCACCAAGCAAGACTCCACTTGGACGCCCTGCTGTCCCCCATTTGGGGAAGGTAGAAAGGCTAAGGGGCCAGGGACTAGGGTCCCCTGAACCAGGTCCAACCACTCCATATCTGGGCCGTTAAACGTCTTACAGCAGCCAAAAATCCCCCCCTGGTGTCCTTGAGATAGAGGAAGTGGCCTTGCAGCCACTGCTGATGCCTGAAGATGAAGTACAGCTCAATACTGCCCACAGCAAATCCAACAGCAACCCAAGAGCATCAGCTCAGCCTCCCCTGGCCCCACAAGGGGAGGAGTCAAGAAACTGTCATGAGTGGGTGGTACCACCTGAGATATGGTGTGAGCTGTCAGTGCCTCCCCTTCCCCACACCACTGTGTCTACACCAAAGGGCCCTGGCCACCTTCCTTCCCTCAAGGGGCTCCCTTCCCCTGCATGGACATTTTTCAAAACCCCAATTCCCAGAGGATGAGTGTTTTATAAAATGCAACCGATTTGCGGAGTTGGAGAGTTGGGGCCCTGAGGCTGGGGTAGTAGCTCCCCCCTTTTACCTTTTAAGACCTTCCTTCCCTAATCCCTGGACCAGACTCAGTGGACATTTGTGCAATTGCTTGCCCTGGAGGGAACCAGATCATTTTTAAACCAGAAATAATTTTTTTATTATTGTTACAGATCCTATTTTTTAATCTTCTGTGTTACCAGGTATGTGTATAAATATCAAAGAAATTATATATCTATCTTGGGATGGGAAAATGAGGGAGGGATATGTAAAAGAAGGAGGGTCTTACTTTTCCTGGTCCTCAGACCAGCAGGAAAAGAGGGGAGACACCAGAGTCTTCCTTTCCCCCCATGGTCCCTCTCTTGTCTGTTACCAACTAAGGAAGTGGTAGAACCCCCTGTTGCTGCTAAGTGATCAGGAAAGAAACCTGGGGAGAGAGGAGTCTGAGCTCTTGGTTAGAAGAGGAAAGGACTTGTGGAAAGTTAGTTTTCTAGGCTTATTGGCATTTAGCTTCCCAGGAAAGGGGTCAGAGCCCCATGACATTGGTGGTGGTGGTAGGAGGGGGATCAGGAAAAGCATCTGGCCTAATTCAAAACACTATTAGAAAATCTCCCCTTTCTTGGGAGAGGGGTTGGGTGGCTTTCTTAAGTGAGCCCCTCAGAGCTTCCCCTAGGCTACAGTTAAGGTGATTTTAAAGTGCAAGGACAGAAGAGAAAAATCCAAAATGCAATATTTTTCATCACATGCCAAAAACAGGACAGAGGAAAGGAGTGGCAGGCCTAGGCCCCTCCAGATGTCCCCTGGGGGTTACCCCTCAGCCCACCTTAGAATGGTGCTGGGTAGAGGAGATACCTGGGTTCTAATCTCTAAATAGGGGAGACTCCAGCCTCTTCACAGAGTCCCTTTCATTTTTTATTCTGATTAGCCATTTTCAACTGACAAATGAGAGAAATCCTGATCTATCAGCAAACAAAAAAAGAGTACTTAAGTTTATATTTAGAAACATTTATGTCATTTGCTTTACCCAGTTTATACTTAACAGCAATACCTAGATGTCTTAAGAAACTGAGATAGTATATAACAATACCTAGATGTCTTAAGAAACTGAGATAGTATATAACTAAAGTTATAATTTCTTTTCACTACCCCAGAGCCAGTGAATGACTTGCTATGTCTCAGGCAAATGAACCCATTTGAAGTTGCTGTAGCAATTCCTCCTGGCAGTTTTGGGAGTGTTCAGCAGCAACATTTTTTTTAAAGATTTATTTATTTTTTTTGAAAGGAAGAGTTATAAAGAGGCAGAGGCAAAGAGAGAGAGAGAGTTTTTCAATTGGCTGGTTCACCTCCCCGAAATGGTCGCAACTGCTGGAACAGGGCCAATCCAAAGCCAGGAGACAGGAGCTTCTTCAGGGTCTCCTCATGGGTGCAGGGTCCCAAGGACTTGGGCCCCCTTCTACTGACTTCCCAGGCCACAGCAGCGAGCTGGGTTAGAAGTGGAGCAGTCGAGACTCAAACCAGTGCCCATATGAGATAATGGCACACCAGGCAGTGGTTTTACCAGCTATGACTCAGTGCCAGCTCCTTAAAGCTACGATTTTGAAAATTTTTCCTATGAAAGAAAACTCAAAAGGCTGATTCTGATTCATTGTACTTAATACACAGAACATAATTTTAACCTTAGTTAAAATTTTCATATTTTGGCTGACACTCACTGGCTGCTGGTATTTTGAATGACCTATGAATAATGGTGTTTGCATGGGAGTTTCAGGAGCCCACTGAAAGGAAATGACAGAAGGCAGACCTCACTGACAGCTCATGAGAAAACATGTAGCCATCGACTGTGAACAACTGAATTCTATTTCCAAGAAGCCTCCTCCCAGACCATCTGTAGAGTTATAGAGGAAACGAGAGACAGAGAGAAAGGTCTTCCATCTGGTTCACTCCTCAAATGGCCACAATGGCCATTGCTGGGCCAATCCTAATCAGGAACAAGAGTTCCTTCTGGGTATCCCACATGGGTGCAGAGGCCCAAGCACTTGGCAAATCTCTACTGCTTTTCCAGGTTGCAGCATAGAGCTGGATGAGAAGAGGAGCAGCCAGGACTAGAAATCATGCCCAGATGGGATGCAGGCACCTGCGGTGGTAGCTTAGCCCACTACATCACAGCCCCAGCCCCATTCAGAGATCTTTTAAGTGGCCATTTCTTATTCAGTCTTAAGGAGGTCAAGCAGCATTATAGTAAAACAGCTTTTTCTTTTGTAGTTTCCAAATACAATTTATTTATTTTAGAAAATAAGTGCTAAGGGGCAATAAGAATAGAGCTCTGATCACAATTGCTGTTTAGTCCAGACCTGTAAAAGAACCAAGTTAGAAAACAATTTCTTGGGCTGGCACTGTGGCGCAGTGGGTTAACACCCTCTCTTGAAGTGCTGGCATCCCATATGGGTGCTAGTTCTAGTCCTGGCTGCTCCTCTTCCAATCCAGCTCTCTGCTATGGCCTGGGATAACAATAGAAAATTGCCCAAGTCCACGGGCCCCTGAACCCATGTGGGAGAACCAGAAGAATCTTGTGGCTCCTGACTTTGGATTGGAGCAGCTCTGGTTGTTGCAGCCATCTGGAGAGTGAACCAGCAGATGGAAGACTTCTCTCTCTGTCTCTGGCTCTCTATGTAACTCTATCTTTCAAATAAATAAAATAAATCTTTAAAAAAATAAGAAAGCAATTTCTCAGGGAAGAGATATCTGACTACAAAAGGGAGAGCTCTCTTTCTATTTTATTTAATTTTTTGCAAATCAGAGTTACACACAGAGAGAAGGAGAGGCAGAGGGAGAGAGATAGGTCTTCCATCCACTGGTGCACTCCCCAATTGGCCATAACAGCCAGAGCTGTGGTGATCTGAAGCCAGGATCCAGGAGCTTCTTCCAGGTCTTCCACACAGGTGCAGGGGCCCAAGGACTTGGCTGATCTTCTACTGGCTTTCCCAGGCCAGAGCAGAGACATGGATTGGAAGTGGAGCAGCCAGGACTCAAACTGGCACCACACCACAGCACTGGTCCCAGGGAGAGCTCTCTTAAATGCAATGTTCAGGGGTCAGCATTGTAGCATAATGGGTAAAGTCACCTCCTATGTTGTCAGCTACTCCACTTCCAATCCAGCTCCATGCTATTGTGCTTGGGAAAGCAGCAGAAAATGATCCAGGAATTTGGGCCCCTGAACTCATGTGGGAGACTTAGTAAAAGGAGAAAGATTTATACGATCTGAAGAGAAACCAGAGTATTCATGTGGGAGACTTGGAAAAAGAAGCTCCTGATACCTGGTTTTGGACCAACCCAATCCTGGTCATTATGGCCAATTGGGGAGTGACCCATGGATGGAAATTCTTTCTCTGTCTCCCTCTCTCTCTGTACCTCTGTCATTCAAATCAATTAAATCTTTTGAAAACAAAACAAAAAACCAATGTCCACTAACAGCTGAACAAAAGAGATATTACCTGGTAGCACCATGTACAAGTTTGATACTTACCAAATACATTTCCCTAGATTTCAGTTGGAATTTTAATCTGGTTTCTGCAAGTCTGAAACTCCTTAGGCCAATGACACCAGGTCAACAACTAGTTGCTCAGGTTATTTCTGATTCAAAGAAATATTCAGGAAGCAGCAAGACAGCTCACAGGGGTGATTTGTACCAGGGGCTGCTTTGCCTACTCTGGACTGTGCTCCCTTCATGATTGCTGTATCTGTCTTTCAAAATGAAATAAAATAAAATAAATCTTTAAGATAAATTGAAAAAGCCAGAATCATGGAGCAAATGAACCTTAAGCACCAGAACAGTGGTGCTTCTAATACAAAAGTATTAGAGGTTAAAGCATGAAATATGGATATGCCATGTAAGGTAATTATAAAAGAGATGTATATACTTGCTGACCATTCCAATAAGAGAAGAAACTCTAAAATAAAGGTACTACAGATAAATGACATTTTAGAGTAATAAAAGGGTCAATCAACCTGGATAAGATTAATTCTAGATATGCATGTATCTAACAAATAAGCCCAACATTAAATGAAAGAAAATGACAAAAATCATAGAGAAAAGACTGGTCAAGACTAGTATTAGGAAGGGGCACTGTGGCATAGGGAGTAAAGCCACCAATTGTGGCACTCGTTCTAGTTCTGGCAGTTCTAGTGATCCAGCTCCTGGCTAGCTCACCTTTTCAAAAGATTTATTTATGTGAAAGAGTTACAGAGAGTCAAACAGAGAGAGAGAGGTCATCCATCCACTGGTTCACTCCCCAGATTGCCAAAATGGCTGGAGTTGGGTGCAGGGGCCCAAGGACTTGGGCCATCTTCCACTGTTTTCCCAAGCCATAGCAGAGAGCTGGATCAGAATTGAAACAGCCAGGACTCAAACAAAGACCCATATGGGATGCTGGCACTGCAGGCAGTGGTTTTGCCTACTGCGCCACAACACTGGCCAGCTTTGTAGCAATTTTGAAAGAAAATCAGCAGAGGAATGCCTCTCTCTCTCTCTCTAGTCCAGCATTAGATATAATAATTCTTAAAAAATTAATATTAGGAGACAGAAATATGTCACTTAATAATGGACAGAACAGGTTTGCAATATATTGGAAATGATAAAGCAACTTGACCATGTACTTGAACAAAAAAATACACATTCTGTTCAAGTACTCACAGAACATGGCCTGCAGAAGACCTTTTGCTAGATCACAAAAGAACCTCAACAAAATTAAAAGAATAAAAATAAAAAAGGACATCCTATGACCACAATAGATTCACCTGGAATATCAGTAACAGAAGAACATTTGAGAAGTGCACAATATGTGGAAAATAAGAACACACTCCTAGGAGCTACAGAAACAAATCACAAAGGACAATAGCAAACATTGTGAAATGGTTGGAAATGAAATGCATATAAAAAAAGGTAATGGGATCTCAGTTGAAGCTGAGATTAGAGGAGGCTCAGTCTCCATTCCTATAGCTTTATAAAATGGGAAGTTGTGACCACTTTAACTTTGCTATTCATCATTATGTAGGGTCTTGAAAGTTTGTCAACAATTTGTCAGTATCTGCCAAACACTTTATTAGTTCCACCAGAGGGCTAGCAGGGGGCAGCAAACCACCGCTAAACAGTAAGCTTTGCACCAAAACTCACCCTGGAGGAGTCAAGCACAGGCTTGCTACTACCAGTGATGTACGCACAGCACCTACAGGAAAACAAGAGCATTTTTCCTTCAAGACTGAGCTAAGATATGATTGCAGCTTCTGGAAGACTTGGGCAGTTTCCACATGTAGGTAAAGATGCTGAACATGACCCTGATGGCTTAAGAAAAAATATTTTTCTTGTCCACGATGTTTCTCATTTTTAGAAAACATTTCCTGGGGCAACACTGTGGCATAGTGTTACCGGTAAAGCCACCACTTGCAGTGCCGGCATCCAGTATAGGCATCGGTTTGTGTTCTGGCTGCTCAAGTTTTGATTCAGCTTTCTGCTATGGCCTGGGAAGGCAGTAGAACATGGTCCCAGTCCTTAGGTCCCTGCGACCATGTGGGAGACCTGGAATAGGTTCTGGCTTCTGGCTTCAGATTGGTGTGGCTCCAGCTGTTGCAGTCATCTGGGAAGTGAACCAGTGGATGGAAGACCTCTCTCTCAAACTCTCTCTGCCTCCTCTCTGTAACTCTCCCTTTCAAATAAACAAATCTTTAAAAAAAATTTCATTTGAAAATAGAGACACTGATTAAGAGACAGAGGGACACACACACTCACAGAGAGAGAGAGAGACAGAGACAGAGACAGAGGGAGAGAGATTGTCTTTGCACCTGCTGGGACTGGCCAGGGCAGTCAGAAGCCAGAATCTTATTCTGAATCCACCATGCTGGCAACAGAGAGATAACTATTGAGCTTGCTGCTCACCTCCTTGTGTATGAACAGGAAGCTGGATCAGAATCAGTACTGGGACTTGAACCCAGGTACCATAACATGGAATGTGGGTCTTTTCACCACCATGCCAAATGCTTTTTCCCTGAATGTTTATCTCATTTTCTGAAATGCTTCCAGGTGAGTTATTCTGTGTTTCTTCATATAAAGCTCAAGGAAGAGTCATGTATCCATTATTGAGTGTTTTAATGGGATGGAGCTATATCATGCTGTGATATTTCTACAGATTCAAGAAGGCTTGGGGAAAAAATCCCAACATAGATTCAGAGAGTGTCAGACAAAAACAGTGTGAAAATATACATAGTGTATCCGAACATTGCAATACGGACTTGGTGGTCCTGCATTGAAGCCTGAGGGGAAAAGAAGAATCTGACCTCCTGCATTCATGCTTTCATTAATTCTATATCATTCTCTTCTACACAACTTCAATGTAGTTGTAAATGTCTTCTAAAGCAGAGGTGTTAAAACTCATGTTATGTTCGGTTTAGATATATTATTTGTACCCAAACCACAATCTATTATTTTCTAACTTTCCTGAATTTATTAAAAGCAAACTTTCAAATAATATATTTAAAATAATACTGAGTGTATCTCATTTATGTTTGTGAGAATCTCCCTGTTTAATTGACAATTTTTTCAAAGAAAAATCAGTTTTCCCTCTTCTAAGTAGAGAAAGAGACTTGTGAGGGAAAATATCTCAACAAAGTTAGCTGGGCTGGAATTTGGCACAACAATTAAGCTGTCACTTGGGACACCCACATTTAGCTACGAGAATGCCTAGGACAGAGTCCTGGCTCTTCTAATCCCATCATCTTGCTAATGGGCACCCTTGGAGGCTAAGCCACTCAGATCCATGCCATCCATGAGGGAGACCTGGAATGAGTTCTTGGATCCTGGCTTTGGCCTCACTCAGCCCCAGCCATTCTGGGCATTTGGGGAGTGAGCCATCAGATGGATCATCTCTGCTGTTTTCTCAGTCTCTCTGGCATTCAAGTAGAAAGTTAATTTAACAAACTAAGGGAATGGGATTTAGCATAGTGATTGGAGCACTGCTTGAGATGCCTACATTCTATGTCAGCATGCCTGGGTTTCAAGTACCATCTCTGCTCCTATGCAGAATAATCCCCCCAAACTCATTGGCAATGTTGTTATAGAACCCCCTAACCAGGACCTGCCCATGGGATAGCGGATAAAAATCACTGCCTGCAGTGCTGGCATACTATATGGGCACCACTTTGAGTCCCAGCTGCTCCACTTCTGATCCAGCTCTCTGCTTTGGCCTGGGAAAGCAGTGGAAAATGCCCTAGGTCTTTGGGCCCCTGCACCCACATGGGAGACCCAGAAGAAGCTCCTGGTTTCAGATCAGTGCAGCTTCAGCCATTGCAGCCAATTAGAGAGTGAACCAGCAGATGGAAGACCTCTCTCTCTCTTACTCTCTCCCTCTCCCTCTCTGCCTCTCCTTCTCTCTCTGTGTAATTCTGAGTCTCAAAGAAATAAATAAATCTTTAAAACAGAAACAAAAAATAAAACAAAAAGAACTCCCTAACCTATATGTGCTTGCACAACACACAGTAAGCCAATCACTGACACTGAGTGATGGTAGCTTGAGGTGTTTATGGCAAAGTCCAAAGTAAGGAGATGAGAACTTTTTGCTTAATTTCAGGGCTCCCCAAGAAGTTAGAGGTAAATGTTTTCATAGATTAAAATTGGGGCTGACAGGTGCATGTTGAGCTTTGTCCAAGTTCCCGATTGTTCAGTGGTGCTTGTGATCTTCCTTTTATTGGTGGCGATGACATGTTCTTTAGTGAATTTTTATGATGTACAGGTGAGCTTAATTTGTCTGGGGTTTATGTGTAAATGGTAGTTATTTACTTCCCAGACTTGGATTTTTCTTACCTGATCTGAAACTCCCCTAAATAAACCTTTCCAGACAATTTTGGCTAACAGGGTTTTAGCTATTGCAGAAACAAATGACTTCTTTTGTCAAGTGATTACTAGCTTGTCAGGCCAGCTGTATCATTCCCTTTTTTAAAAAAAAAGATTTATTTATTTAATTACTTCAGAGGCAGAGTTTACAGACAGGGAGGGAGAGAGATAGAGATAGAGAAAAAGAGAGAGAGAGAGAGTCTTCCACCAGTTGATTCACTCCCCAAATGGCCACAATGGACAGAGCTGAGCTGATCTGAAGCCAGGTGCCAGGAAATTCTTTCCACATGGATGTAGAGGCCTAAAGACATGGGCCATCTTCTGCTGCTTTCCAAAGCCATTAGCAGGGAGCTGGATCAAAAGTGGAGCAGCTGGGGCTAGAACCATCCATATGTGATGCTGGCACTGCAGGTAGAGGCTTAGCCTACCATGCCACAGCATTGGTCCCAAATTTTTTCGATACCATACAGGCAAGAAAGCTTTGGGCTAAGAGACACAGACAAGAGGCTGAGCCCTGATTTTGTATTATGGAAGTTTTGGTTTAATTGCCCCTATTTCTTGTTATTCCTCAAACCTCAGGGAAAAGGAACAATGGCTGTCTGACTGGGGTATTGTAAGAATGAAAGGAGACAAAGTTTTAGGTATTTCTTTTATTAGTTATTTATTTACATAATAGTGAAGTTAACAGAGAAAGAAAGAGACAGAGTTTTTTCATTGCTGGTTCACTTCTCAGATGGTTGCATAATCCAGGGATTGATCATGATGAAGCTAGGAGCTTCTTCAGGGTGTTCCACATGAGTGGTAGGGGAACAAGTACTTGAGTCACCTTCTGCTGATTTTGCAAGGCCATTAGCAGGGAGCTGGATCAGAAGTGGAGCAGCTGTGACTCTAACCAGCATCCATATGGGATACTGAGTAGAAGTTGGCAGTTTTACCTGATACACTACAACGCCAGCCCCTGTAGGTATTGCTTCAGATAAAGTTTCTAGTCTTGGGTTTAGCTGTAGAGATCCTCTGCATTATGAGAAGGATTGCACAGCCAGTTTCTGTGCAGCTTTTTTTTTTAGATTTATTTATTTATTTGAAAGGCAGAGTTACAGAGAGGCAGAGGCAGAGAGAAGTCTTCCATCTGCTGGTTATCTGCCCAGATGGCTTCAATGGCAGAAGCTGAGCTGGTTCAAAGCCAGGAGCCTTGGAGCTTTTTCCAGTTATCTCACACAGGTGTAGGAGCCCATGTATTGGGCCATCTTCCACTCTTCTCCCAGGCCATAGCAGAGAGTAGATTAGAAGTGGAGCGGCTAGGACTTGAACCAGTGCCCATTTGGGATGCTGGCACTGTGGCATAGCAGGTAAAGCCATTGTCTACAGTGCCAGCATCCCATATGGGCACTGGTTCAAGTTCCAACTGCTCCACTTCCAATTCAGCTCTCTACTATGGCCTGGGAAAGCAGTGGAAGATGGCCCAAGTCCTGGGGCCCTGTACCTGCTCAGGATACCCAGAAGAAGTTCTTGGCTCCTGATTTGGATTGGCCCAGCTCCAGCCATTGTGGCCATTAGGGGAGTGAAACAATGGATGGAAGATCTCTCTCTCTCTCTCTCTCCCTCTCTCCCTCTCTCTCCTTTTCAAATAAATAAGTAAATAAATAAATCTTTTTTAAAAAAGATTTAGCCTGCTACAGGTTTATTGAATTTCAAGTCTCATTTGCAGTTGCCTTAGCAAGGTCAGACCCATGGGCTTTCTATGACATGGAATGGGTGTTCCCCCCTCTGCTAAAGGGACATTGGTCAGATCTAGCTGTTCAATATCATATAATTATTCACATATATGTGTCCCAGAGTGGTCTCGTGGCAAGGTGACTGGATTAAACATTATAGCTTCAAAGTAACATTTTGGTTATCAAATACTATGGCTTAATATCTCCCAGAGAGCCCAAAATGAGGCAGTAACCTTTGCTCCAGGAGTGGACGCACACACAGTGAGTTGTATGTATTGTGCTGGGTTGGCCAAAAGTGAGCTACTCTGCGTCCTGCAGTACACAAGTGACTGTTATTCTGAGACATATCAGCCAGCCTCACATGGCAATGCCCAGATCAATCTTACAGCATCGGTAATTTTATTTTTCCAAAGTTTGAATTAGTGCTCTGCATCC
This sequence comes from Oryctolagus cuniculus, assembly GCF_964237555.1. NCBI lineage: Eukaryota > Metazoa > Chordata > Mammalia > Lagomorpha > Leporidae > Oryctolagus > Oryctolagus cuniculus. The sequence continues at coordinate 598,415 of NW_027208392.1, read as the reverse complement.
TAATCCCAGCTTCTCAGGAACAACAATGTCAAAGAACTTCCTCAGAAGTTCACTGTGGGTGCTGTACAAAATTTCTAGCATTAGGTAGGAGAACACTAAGTATCACATCAAGGTAGCATCTCCTCTTCAAAATGGAAGCCCTCTCCAGAGGATATAGTTCTGACAGAATGTTCTGTTATAGTTACTATCAAATAATAATTCATTAAAAATCCCTTCCTTTATAACCATCCTGCTTCATCGAACCTGATTTAGGATTGACACTAATGACTCATTGCATCTTGATTTTTGTTTCCTCTTTGTGACCAAAATCCATTTCTGAAAATGCAGCTGATCATGTTCCAATTTTTCCAGGTTTTATTTGACTTGGTTTTTGATCCAGACCCATGTCAAGAGAGAAACATTTGATGAGAAGGGGTCAGTGTGAGCACATTTTTAGCCAACTTTGAGCAACAATGAGGGTTTAGAAGGAGTGGTCTTCAGGCTAGTTTTACTTGCAGTCCATTAATAAACTTAGCTATATTTGTTATGTAGCCAGAATTCACTATCTCAAAGTGCCAGGCCAGGAGTATTATGCTGGGAATTATACTTCTGAAAAATTCTGCCAGGCAAGAGGCATAAAGCTCAAAAGAAAAATATGTAACAATTTTGGCCCTGTGGAGTAGTGGGTAAAGGTGCTGCCTGCAATGTTGGCATTTCATATAGCACTGGTTCATGTCCTGGCTGCTTCACTTCTGATCCAGTTCTTTGCTATGGCCTGGGAAGATGCAGAAGATGGCCCACGTCCTTGGGACCCTGCACCCACATGGGAGACCTGGAAGAATCTCCTGGTTCCTGGCTTTGGATTGGCACAGCTCCAGCCATTACAGCCAACTGGGGAGTGAACCAGTGGATGGAAGACCTTGCTCTCTCTCTCTGCCTCTCCTTCTCTCTCTATGTAACTCAGACATACCAATAAATAAATATTTTAAAAGAAAAACATGTAACAAAGCCAAAGAAGATAACAAATTGTGTTGTCATCCTAAACAATGAACAGAGTTAAAAGTTAATAGCAGAATATTATACTATAATTGACATTATATAAGGAAACTAGAAATGTTGATTAATCATACATTAATAAGCCCCATAAAACATTTTTTAAAAAAGGATTTATTTATTTATTTGAAAAGCAGAGTTACATAGAGGCAAAGGCAGAGAGAAAGTCTTCCATCCACTAGTTCATTCCCCAAATAATCGTAACAGCCAGAGATGGGCCAATCCAAAGCCAGGAGCCTTGGAGCTTCTTTCAGTTCTCCCCTGTGGGTGCAGGGACCCAAGCACAGGGGCCATCTTCCACTGCTTTCCCAGGCCATAGCAGAGAGCTGGATCAAAAGTAGAGCTGCTGAGACTTGAACCAGTGCCTGAATGGGATGCTAGCACTGTAGGCAATGGGTTTGGAGATGTGAGCTAATGCTGGGCTGATGAGAAAGAGGGAGAGTTTGGGCTAGATTTCAGGGTCCTTTGAGATAACAGTGTGAGCTGGGAGAGGTTCAGGCTGAGACTGGACTCTGAGGCTGAGCAGCTGAGATATGGGGAGATAGCTTGAGAGGAGGAGTGAGAGAGATCTCGGGCTGACACCAGGAGTCTTCTGATAGTAATGTGTCCAAAAGTCAAGGCAGGACAGGCCTGGTTAAAGTAGGGTGGCACTGTATTGGCAAGGCCAAAAAACAGGGGCCTGCTTGTTGCTATGTAAGAGGTCATCATGGATCCAAGGCTTTTGTCCTTGCTCCATCACTGTGTATGATAAAGTCAGAACAAAGCATGCTTTGATGAAGTTGATTTCTGGTAGAAATTCTACAATAAAAATATATCCAATCACAATCTGCTGCAGTTCAGATAGATTTCACTCTTTAGCTAAAGGCATTCATGTTTGGTGCCTTTCAGCTGGGAATCTGAGGAAATGTCCAACCAGGGTAAATGCCATAAGAGTGGCCATGGACTCTAGTAGAGACAACAGTGTGCACCACCGGTGACAAAATCCAGCTCTAATTACAGAACTCCAAATCCCCAGTGAGAGGCCACACAGTTAGCATCCTTCAAGTTCACAAGGTGTACTTATATTTTGCAAGAACTCTCAGTCAGGCCTCAAGCTATGTGTATGTTTTAAGTAGATATCATTTGCTATACCTTTTACAGGAAAGACAAACAGAAAATTAGCCACATTGGGCCCTTCACTCACAATTTCCAACATCACTACTACCATCAATTCTGATTTAAGAAGAGGTCAATTGTGCATCTTGGGGAAGGGGCAACAGGGATGTATTATTTTGCTGTCTCTTTGCTCTGTTTCTAGCCTGCAAATCTCTCCTCTTCTCTAGTTGTCCCAGGTAAGAAGTCAGATTGCTTCACTTGCTCACCTGTCTGCCTTGCAAATCCCATGCCCCACTCTCCCTCTGTCAGAGCCTCATTCATGTTGTAAGTCAGAGGAGCATAAAGGGAAAGACATGGGGTCAGGAGACCAGTTCATCTTCCCAGGGCTGTCCCTATCACACCAACCCCTAAAAGTGTTGTTGCTATGGCAACTCTCCAACCTTGAAGCTAGTGCTTCAAAATTCCTCTGACTGTAGGTCCCCATGTATCCCCTGGCCTCAGCAGGCTCCAGATGCAGATTTGGTCCATGCATACTGAAGTGGTGGCCAGGCAGAGGCAGGGCTAGCTTGAACTCCTGCCTATCACCCATTCTTTGTGTGTCAACAGCTGGAGCCAGCACCATGAGGCCACAAATATCTTCACACCTTCTGTGCCCTGCCTACCCTGTTGGCAAATGTGCAATGAAGCCAGCCTCTGAGGCTTCTGCTGTATCCTTGGATGAATGGGCTCTAGTGGGGTGGGGCTTTTTCTCCTCACATGGTTTTGAAAGTGTCAAGATAGTGCTTGCCCACCTCTAGTCTTAGGGGATTTCTCATTTTCTGGGAGCATATACTCAGGAGGTTGGCAGATGGGCACTTCTGAGTTGTGAAAGGGATTATTTATTTATTTTGCTTTTTTAAAATATATTTAATTTATTTGAAAGACAGAGTTACAGAGAGAGGTAGAAACAGAGAGAGAGGTCTTCCATCCAATGGTTTACTCCCCAGATGGGCTCAATTGCTGGAGTTGTACCAGCTGGTGCTACACTGATCTGAAGCCAGGAGCCAAGAGCTTCTTCCAGGTCTCCCCCATGGGTGCAGGAGCCCAAGGACTTGGGCTATCTTCTACTGCTTTCCCAGGCCCTAGCAGAGAGCTGGATCAGAAGAGGAGCAGCTGGGACTCAAACCAGTGCCCATATGGGATGCCGGTGCTTCAGCCCAGAGCTTTAACCCACTGTACCACAGCACCAGCTCCTATTTATTTTGATTTTTAAGAAGGACTCTTAGGTTGAGTGTGACCAAAATCCCCTGCCTCAATTTTCTCATATTGCAGTACACCCATAAGGTGAGTATTGACTCATGAGTCTTCTATTTAGTTGACACCTCAAGATTCTGTTCATTCAATAATTCATTATCATCTACCCTCTGGGTATGTGGGAGATCTGGTGGCAGGAGAGTTTAATGCAAAAAAGAAAATATCCACTTGTGGCTCTGGTACTCCAAGTTCTAGTCCCAGTTGGGGCACCGGATTCTGTCTTGGTTGCTCCTCTTCCAGTCCAGCTCTCTGCTGTGGCCCAGGAGTGCAGTGGAGGATGGCCCAAGAGCTTGGGCCCTACACCCACATGGGAGACCAGGAGGAAGCACCTGGCTCCTGGCTTCGGATCAGCATAGCACACCAGCCATAGTGGCCACTTAGGGGGGTGAACCAATGGAAGGAAGACCTTTCTCTGTGTCTCTCTCTCTCTCTCTCACTCTCTAACTCTGCCTGTCAAATAAAAAAAGAAATGAAACAAAAAGAAAAGAAAAAGAAAAGAGCCTTCCCATGAATGAGGAAACCTCAGGGTAAAACGATTCTGGCCTCAAATGGAGGACCTCTCACAGTCCCTCTGGTCAACCACAGCCAGAGGTGAGTTTCTCTTTCTTGTTATGCCTCTCTACAGACATGAGCACCAGGATAGAAGCTAGGACATCTCAGCCTGGTACAGGTTAATGACAGTTTGACAGCCTCCAGTCAGTCAGGATCCATGCTCTGGCCCCAGCTTCAGTTACCAAGCATCTGCCTATCACCTGCCTATTTTCTTTTCAGACAACTGTGTCATTTCTGGGCTCTCATCCCTCTGAGATTTGACCTTAGCCCAGTTGTTCTTACCTGACATGGACATGAAATCCACAAATGATGTAGGTGATTCTGTTGTGCACCTACACCTTTTATCACACTGTTTTGTAATTATCTATGTCCTTGTCACCTGTCCCCCAGGACTGAAGTGTCTTTAGGGTAAGCACTATATTCACATCATTCATGTTGTATCAATTATACTCAGGAGGGTACCAGGCATAATGCAGACAAGTCATCCTGTCTCCCTTCCTCCTCTGCTCCTTATGCCCCTAGTGTTAGATGCTCTTGGTTCTCTCCTCCTCCACACCCCCCTCTGCACACTGCTGCCACATTTAGACCCCCACACACTATGCTCCTCTACCCCCTCTGACCCCATGTGCTCTCCAGTTTCAGTGGCTCCAAACAAAGATATAGCAAGGGAGTGAGGCTTAGTTATACCCATAAAGCCAAGCTCCAGTGCTCCATTATCACTAGATGAATTGTGGATGTTGGCCTGGAATGTGTTGATTCTGCTCAGTTCTGATGGACCCATAACAACTCAGAGCATGGTAGTCTCCCAGAAATCAAAATGCCTGCCTGCATATTACATCCAGCTAGGGGCCACAGAGCTCTGCATCAGTGTTCTTGGAGCCCTTTCCACTTAGTCACAGTTCACACCGACTGCTTTCTTCTTTTCTTTGTGCCCACTCATGCCTGCCAGAGGAGCCAGTTTATGAACCAGTTTAAGAGCCATGATGCAGAGCCAGTGGCAGGACACCTCACTTGGACTTTATAATGCATATTTTGACTATTCTGGGAACGTTTTTACTTATGTCCTGCTCATTGTACTTTGAGTACCTGAGATTGCTGGATGCATGAACTGTGACTTAGTGAGGTGTTCCAAATTCAGCTATGAATTATGTAATTTTGTGAGATTTTGAATTTCATTTTTATTTAGGTTGTTCGTATAGCCACTGATTATGTCTTCTAGTTTCTTTTCTTTAAAAATAGTTTCTCATCAGCATTTTTTAGATTTTATTTATTTATTTGAAAGGCAGAACTTCAGAGAGGCAGAGGCAGAGAGAGAGAGAGAGAGAGAAAGAGAGAAAAAAATCTTTGATGTGTTGGTTCACTCCCCAGATGGCTGCAATGGCTAGAGCTAAGCTGATCTGAAGCCAGGAGTCAGGAGCTTCTTCTGGATCTCCAATGTGGGTGCAGGGGCTCAAGGACTTGGGCCATCTTCTTCTGCTTTCCCAGGTCACAGCAGAGAGCTGGATCAGAAGTGGAGAAGCTGGGACTTAAACTGGTTCCCATACGGGATGCTGGCACTGCAGGCAGAAGCTTTACCCACTACAGCACAGTGCTGACCCCATGTCTTCTAATTTCTAAGTAACTGTATCATAGTGAGGACCATTGTATATGGTAGCAGTTTACATAATAGGCTTGATGATTTACATAGGGCTTATTCATAACATTTACCCATGAGATTGTGTTCTAGATTTATGCAAACTTTGTAAGTTGATTGGAGGTAGCCTTTTGTTATTGATGAACATTAATGTAGTAAGAACATCTTGTCCTTTAAAAATAAAATCCAAATTAAGATTTACACATGAGTTTCCATCTGCCTTCATCCACCATATTAAAGCATTGAACTCCCGTTGATTCTACATGTAGATCTCAATGTAATATTTGCCTTTTCTTCATTCTCACTGCCACAGTACCTCTGCATGGATCCTACTAAATTATCTTTAATAGACTAATTTACCCCCTGTCTTTTATTTTCCTTACCTTTGTGTGCAAAGCCTTTTGTGATTCAGTCCAGTCTCCCTGCTTCTATCTGGTTGTTCAGGGAAATCAAGTGGCTGGTAGTTCTTTCCACACACAACACAGAAGATTGCTCAATAAACACTTATTGAATAAATGAATGGAATGCCTTCCATAGCAAGGGTGAACATTTGACCTGTTGGCCTGGATGGTTCCTGTTTGTACACTTCAACCCTAATTGTGACAGTCTTCAAATAGATTTCTATTTCCTTGTCTCCTCTACTAGGCAGTTCTTGGGGGTCACAACTCTTATTTGCTTGTTTCTATATCCTCATTTATTCATTGAACTAAGAGTCTTACTCTGTCCAGATGCTGAGTTAATTTCAAGGCAAACATGTTTCTTGTCCCCATGACATTTTCAGTTTGGCAAGAAAGAGCAGTCTACCCAAAGAATATTGCCTGACAGTAAATAGTGTGAAACCAATGGATAAATATTTAAGCATTCCTAATCCAGCAACAACTCTAATCCCATGAACTAGAATTGACAGAAGCAATCATAAACATAGACCTCCATGTCATCCAGTTATCCATTTGCATTTCTACTTAAACATTTTAAAAATCATATGTATACCTAAGATTGCATAATATATATGCTATCTTGATATTAAACATAAGAAAAAATGAAAATGACAATGGAATAATAGCAATTTTGAATTGTCTTCCTTTTTAGACAAGTTAGAATCCTATGTTCTCTACAGTGTAGATTATTGTTGTAGGTACTCTTGCTCCCTCTCACTTTTTTTAAAAAGATTTATTTATTTATTTGAAAGTCAGAGCTACACAGAAAGAAGGAGAGAGAGAGAGAGAGAGAGAGAGAGAGAGATATCTTTTATCTGCTGGTTCACTCCCCAACTGGCTGTAATGACTGGAGCTGTGCCCATCTGAAGTCAGGAGCCAGGAGTTTCTTCCAGGTCTCCCACATGGGTGCAGGGAGCCAAGGACTTGGGCCATCTTCTACTGCTTTCTCAGATCATAGCAGAGAGCTGGGTCCAAAGTGGAGCAGCTGGGACTCAAACCAGCACCCCCATGGGATGCCAGCACTGCAGGAGGCAGCTTTACTTGCTTCACCATGGTACCAGCCTCCCTCTCTCTCACTTCTTTTTCCCCAGATGGCAAATCTGGGGTTTTAGAAACTGAGCCCCAAAACAAAAGAATTTCTTAAACCAGTATTATATTTTAGCTAGCCTTTAACCTAGACATTTTAATGATATTGCCATGGGCAAGTTCTAAACTCTTTGCACCTCAATTTCCCTTTTGTGAACTCCTGATTATACTGTCTCCAGAATTAATCCAAGGTATAAATGCTATGAGGTAAGGCATTTAGTCCCTTAATCTTGCTCCTAGAAGATACTTAGCAATGTTAGTTCATTATCCAGTTCCCTTCTTTGTTTCTATGCTTGAGGAATTAAAAGATGGTGTAAAATGATTTGAGAAGAACTATAAACATCAATAAGACACAAATAAAATTGTATTATCAAATCTGCATGTTAAACTCTACCCTCTACACCTCTGCTAAAAGATATATTGCTTTCATAATCATTTATTATGTGAGAGAAGTTTCCAGGAACAATGCAACCCATAAGATGTTTCTGGAAGAAGACAGAGGTTATGAAGGAGCCAGGATTTGGGATCAGTTACAAAAGAGAGTGCCATGCTTTAAGATTTGATTCAGGAAAGAATACCAACTGATCCTTGAGATTTTGGGGTGGGAAGGAAAAGAAGAGGGGATGTGAACAGAGCGGATGCCCCCTTCTGGCCAGTATTTCTCCATCCACTCCACACTGAAGCCCCTGGGGATCACCCGCTGGTCTCTAGAAATGCGTGGCCTGGACTCCATTTCCCAGAGTCGCCAGGTGCCCTGACGTATTCTGTGTTCCGATTGCCTGTGCATGTGGACGTGGTAGTACATGCACTCTGGCGCAGAGTTGAGAACAGAGGAAGTTCATTCATGGGGAGTCAGCCTGAGAGGCCACGCTGCTCCTTCTCCCACATTCACTGTGGCTCTTGCTCTGCATGTACAATCCCAGGAAGTCTGCGGAGACACCCTGAGCCGCCACCTGCTGCTTCTGTGCCTCTTCAGCTGCCGCCTGTGGGTCCCACATGCCGGGGACTTTTTCTGCCCCACACTCTCCGCTTTGCTCCCTGAGTGTCCTGAAGCAGGGGGACGGGCTCCCAGGACTTTCAGGCAAGTATGGAGAACAGAAGGGGGCACAGATGTGTGTGTGGGAGAGGGACGGGCGAGAGGGCGGGTCGCCGCTCCGCCACGTGGCTCACTTGCTTCTCAGTGATCCTGGTGGCTTCCCGGGGCATGGTCAGGTCTGGGACCTTTGGCTCTCCTGTCTCCCACCGCCACTGCCCAGCTTCCCAGTGCCCGGCCGGCCCGCGTGTTACCTTGCTCAAATTTTCCTCAATGTGCTTTATGTGGTGGTTACGAAACAGAGAGCACCGGTCAGGACAACTGCACAAGCAGGGTGGATGAGAGGGCAGGGAAGGAAGGCCATGAGGCTGCCAGTTCGCTCTATTTAAATAAGCTGGGCTCCCACTTCGGGTGGGTCACAGAATGCCTTCTGGCTGCTGCTTCTGCGGGGTGGGGCTCAGTGGCCTTCAGAGGAGTGCGGGAGGCTGCAGGGGTGGGAAGGAGGGTCAGAATAGGAGCTGCTCCGTGGCCCCCATTCTGCACCTCATCGGGCGTAGGATTCCCCATGGACACACCTGGCAGCGGTGGCCCTGCTGCTGAGCTTTTCGCCAGAGGGAACAGCGTGAAGGGTCAGCAGTAACTTTGCGGGTTGATCCTTCTTCCGTGTTTAGTTAGCAGACTTTTCAATCTGGAGTTTGAGGCCACAGAATCTTAGCTGATGACTTAATTGCTGCTTTTCAATTTCTGTCATCAGCCCTTCTTCCTTCTCCTGTTAGGAAGGATGTCAACTGCTATTGCCTGCCGCTGACCCCTTTACAAAGTGAGAGCGAACTGTGCGGTCAACAACTGGAGCTATTTTAGTCTGGATTTGCATGAAGTGGAAAACTATAAACACAAATACAGAAAAGTAGCACTTTCTCTGCCCAGTTCTTCAGTCACCCAGTGCTCCACCAGGCTGATTATCATACAGTCCATACTTTTTTTAAAAAAGATTTATTTATTTATCTGAAAGTCAGAGATACAGAGGGGCAGAGGCAGAGAGAGAGGGAGAGGTCTTCCATCTGCTGGTTCATTCCCCAAATGCCTGCAATGGTCAGAGCTTGGCTGACCTGAACCCAGGAGCCAGGAGCCAGGAGCTTCTTCTGGGTCTCCCACTGGGTACAGGGCCCAAGGACCTAGGCCATCATCTACTGCTTTCCCAGGCCATAGCAGAGAGCTAGATTGAAGTGGGGTAGCTGGGACTTAAAAAAATTCCCCCCTCCCTTTAAAAACAATCCACCTGGCATGGCCCATATGGGATGCGGTCACTGAAGGGGGCAGCTTTACTCACTCTGCCACAGCCCTGGACCCCCACTGAATTAACTAAGAAGTCCAGATACTTGTCTTATTTTGGGTTCTGTGTTTAACCCATGACATTTTTTGGCATAGGACGATATTAATTCTACATTTTCACAAAGACTGTGGTCTGTGGAAGCATCTATACAAGTTGTTAATGGGAGGAGGGGTCAAAAAGAAGAGGGGAAAGAAAAAAAGTTCACCTCTCCCCCCACAGAGATGTAGAGTAGATGTGACCTTGAAAACTATTGCTGAGTGAGTTTCAGTGTAATGCAGTTTTCACATGAAGAACTGAGTGATTCCAGTGTCCTGATAGAATGTCATTACCACCAGATTACCAGTTTATGAAACTCATTTAGCATAATGAGGCCATCTAGGAAGTGAACACAGAAAGTGATTTCTGGATAGAGGGTGTTAGAGTGACAGCATTTCTCTTCTCAGCCCCAGTGTGTTGTTTTGACCTTTTCTCCAGTGCCCTCCCTATCACAGTGCTTGTGAATGGACCAGCATTTTTGTGCTTCTGGTGGGAAGCAGCTCTTGTAACAACTGTAAGAACACTTTCTGAGCAACTGTGTTGTTTACCTGTTAATACAACTTGGAAAAAGCTGAGAACAGGATGCTTAGACTCATCAGGCTAACTGGCTGTCCTTGGCACATCCTTCCCCTCATGGCTATAGGTTTCTGGCAAGTTTTATAAAATGTGTAAGAGAGAAATATTTTGTACGAGATACATAAGCTGGTAATGAAGTAACACCTGAACAGCAGGGACTCCATCTTGAGAAAGCACCCACCCCCCAACCATGAGATTCTGGTCTGAAACTATGATCTAAAGCACCATGCATTTGTCTCCCTTCCTCCTTCTTTCCTTCAATGCTGGAGCAGCCTTAACAGAGTTAAACTGGGTAGCACTGGTCATTTTGGCTTTGGGTGCTTGGAAAGCAAGAGAAATTGTTTTTTCTGCAGAAAGGGATTGAGGAGGCACTAGACAAAGTCAGCAGTAGCTTTCTTGGCTCCATCGTATGTCAAATTGAGTCAGAATATTTGTGGTTAATTTTCTTTAAACAGAAAGGCAGAATGAGAGAGGAGCTTTTTTTATTTGTTCTCCTTAATTTTAATCTTTTTTCTATTTTTTTTAAAGATTTTTTTATTTATTTGAGAGGTAGAGTTATCAGCAGAGAGAGAGATAGAGAGAAAGGTCTTCCATCTGCTGGTTCACTCCCCAGTTGGCTGCAATGGCTGGAGCTTTGCTGATCTGAAGCCAGGGGCCAGGAGCTTCTCCTGGATCTCCCACCTGGGTGCATGGGCCCAAGGACTTGGGCTATCTTCTACTACTTTCCCAGGCCACAGCAGAGAGCTGGATTGGAAGAGGAGCAACCGGGACTAGAACCGGCGCCCATATGTGATGCCAGTGCAGAAGGTGGAGGATTAACCTACTGCGCCACAGTGCTGACCCCTCTTTTTTTTATTCTAAGAGAGAGATCATCATCTTCTGGTTCACTCCCCAAATAGCCACAACAGCCTCTGCTGTGCTAGACTGAGGCCAGGAGCCAGGAGCCAGATCTCCTACTTGGGTGTAGGGGCCCAAGTACTTGATCCCAGGCCATTGGCAGGGAGCTGGATGTGAAATGGAGCCACCAGGACTGGTACCTATATGGGATGCCAATGCTACAAGGGATGTTTTCAACTAGCTGCACCATAGTGTGGACCCCTTTCTAAAACTTTTTAAAAGAAATTTATTTATTTGTGGCCGGCGCCGTGGCTCAACAGGCTAATCCTCCGCCTAGCGGCACCAGCACACTGGGTTCTAGTTCTGTTCGGGGTGCTGGATTCGATCCCGGTTGCCCCTCTTCCAGGCCAGCTCTCTGCTGTGGCCAGGGAGTGCAGTGGAGGATGGTCCAAGTGCTTGGGCCCTGCATCCCATGGGAGACCAGGAGAAGCACCTGGCTTCTGCCTTCAGATCAGTGTGGTGCACCGACCGCAGCACGCTGGCCACAGCAGCCATTGGAGGGTGAACCAACGGCAAAAGGAAGACCCTTCTCTCTGTCTGTCTCTCTCACTGTCCACTCTGTCAAAAAAAAAAAAAAAAGAAATTTATTTGATAGGCAGAGTTAGAGGAAAAGATAAACACACACACACACACACAGATATCAATCTTCCATCCACTGGTTCACATCCTCAGTGGCTACAACAGCCAGCGCTGGACTGGATCAAAGCAGGAGCCAGGAGATTCATCCATGTCTCCCATGAAGAAGCAGGGACACAAGCACTTGGGCTATCCTCTGATACTTTCTCAGGTACATTACCAGGGAGCTGGATGAGAAGTAGGGTAGCTGGGACATGAACCACAGCCCATGTGGGATGTCAGTGTCACAGGCAGTGGCTTTACATATTATGCCTCAATATTGGCCCCATGTATGCTGGAAACATATTTAAGGGTTATTAGAAGGCCAGTTGATTGCCATCAGATGCCATTCAGGCCTGTCCTACAGAACCATTTTGAAATAAGTAACATTTCTCACATGATTGAATGTCAGTCTACAAGACTGCTTCCAAAGGGAGAGAGCTTCAGGGGCAAAGGGGGCAGTGATGTAGAAAGGGAGTAGGAGTGAAGGAGGAGGGAGGAGGTGGAGGTCAGTAGAGAGGTTGGGAAGTACTCAAAAGCAAAAAGTAATGGGACACAGGTCATTAGTGCAGATTGCCAAAATTAACCATGTATATTATAGCTTTTTAAAATTCAGAGTTAATTTCTGACATAATTTCTGATATAGTTAACTCTCATTTCTGTTTTTTCATATGATAATGTTTATAAGCAGTAGAGAATGGGTGTAATTAAATGCAAAAGCATACTCCTATAGAAGAAATTTGTATTAGATGCCAGCACCACAGGCAGTGTTATTTCCTATGAAATTATTCCCATGTTTCCTGATTAACATTCTCTGTTGGTTGAAGAGGATGGCAGGTTGGGAGACCAGGGAAAGAGCGAGCACCTGTTTTCTGTTCAGTTGGGCTGAGCAGCAGGGAAACTATCAGGGAAGTTTGTGAGCAGGAAAAGTGAGGTTGGAGGGTGAGAGAAGGCAGTGTAGAAGGTAAGTAGAGAGGGAATAATTGCAGAACATATTCACAGATTAGTTTGGCAAAAGCCAAGTGTGATCAGAGACCTAAAAAGAGGGAAAGGAAAGTTGAAGACAGAGAGCAGAAGAAATGGGAAATTGGAAGCATCAGAAGGAATTTTGACTCTGATCACACACACTTTTGGAAGGTGTGGGGAAACAGGCCCTTGCACTCATATTTGCAGGAGAATAACACAGTACTCTCTTTGGAGGATAATTTAGCAGATCAAAGTTCTTTAAATGTAAATGTCCTTTGCTAGGATTCAACTGCAAATTTATCTAACATATATTTGGTCAAATACATAAAGACCAAGTTAGGTCTTTGTAGTATTGTTGAAGATGGGAATAAATCAGAAGCAACCTAAATGTATATTGACAGAGAAGTGGTAAAATGCATTATGCTATATCTGTACAGTCAAATACTAAATATGTAATAGGTCTGAAAAATGGTGTAGGGACAGAGTACTTATGTAAAACAAGGTACAGAAAAAATGCCCCTTTGTAAAAAAAAGGACACATGCATATGTATCTCTTTATAAAGTGCTATTTACTCATTGTCATTTCATTCAGAAGGCAGAGAGACAGGCAAGGAGAGCTGTTCCATCTCTCCCTGTGAATCTGCTGATTTGCTTCCCAAGTGGCTGCGATGGCTGGGGCTGAGCCAGGCCAAATCCAAGAGCCAGGGGCCAGGGGCCAGGGGCCAGGAGCCAAGAGTTTCCACCAGGTCATCTTTCACTGATTTCCCAGGCACATAAACAGGGATTTGGATCAGAAGTGGAGCAGCTGGGACACAAACTAGTGCCCATAAGTGATGTCAGCATTAAAGGTGGTGGTTTAACCCATTTATGCCACAATGCCAGCCCTCTGCACAAATATCTTTATGAAGGCATTTCAAAAAGTTCATGAGAAATAGAATTAAAGATGACATCATTTTGGTGCAAAACTTGTAATTCATTCACCTCTTTTCATAATACACACTACACAAATGGTTTTGAAACCTTCTTGTATGCATGGACTTTGGAATTAGTTACAAGGGCCGACATTGTGGTGCAGCAGGTAAAGCTGTCACCTGCTGTGCCCATTGGGCACTTGTTTAAGTCCCAGCTGCTCCACTTCTAATCCAGCTCTCTGCTATGACCCGGGAAAGCAGTGGAAGATGGCCCAAGTCCTTGGACCCCTGTGCCCATATGGGAGACCTGAAGAAGCTCCTGGCTTTGGATCTGCTCAGTTCCAGCCATTGTGGCCATCTGGGGAGTGAACCAACAAATGGAAGACCTCGCTTTCACTCTCACTCTCTCTGTCTCTGCCTCTCTGTAACTCTGCTTTTCAAATAAATAAAAATAAAAATTTAAAAAGAAATTAATTACAGCAAATTAGACTTAATCATTTGATTACATTTTCATGATACTTTAAAGTACTCTTGTATATATGCATATAGAAATCTCAGAAGATAATGTAGGAAATAGTTAAGAGTAGTTTGTTCTGGGAAATATGACTAGTATAGAATGCAGGGAGTCATGCTTTCATTTTATACTCTTCTGCAGTCTTTAATAGCTAATATGTGTGTTGTTATGAAGATGTACTTTTAAAGGTAGAGAGAGAGAGAGAGAGGGAGAAGTTGAGGGAGTGAGGGAGAGAGAGAGCTTCCATCTACTGTTTTCTTCCAGAAAGGGCTTCAATATCTAGGGTGGGCTAGGATAAAGCCAGAGACCAGGAACCCCATCTGGGTCTCCCACATAGGTGATAGGGATCAATGTGGTGGAACGAGAAGGTCATGCCAAGATGGCCACTGGCAACAGAAACTGCCTGGCAACAGGCCGTGATTGGATGGCTTCGGAAACCACATGAGAACAGAGCCTGACTGACAACAGGCTGTGATTGGATGGTTTCAGAAACTGCCTGGCAACAGAGCCTGGCTGGCAACAGGCTGTGATAGGATGGCTTTGGAAACTGCCTGGCAACAGGCTGTGATTGGTTAGGGCATAGACCGCCCCTTGACTGGATTGGCTGCCTTACTATATAAGCAGCTGTAGCAACTGCTTGCCTCAGGCCTGCTTTCACCCGACTCCCGGGGTCTGTGTGGTGGCTCTGCACCTCTTTCCCCCACCACGCTCTTCCTCTCAGAAATGAATCCACAGCAACAGGGATCTAGGCACTTGGGTCACTGTCTGTCCTTCCAGGTGCATTACCAGAAAACTGGATTATCAGGGAGCTGGAACAGAAGAGCAGGCAGGACTCATATCAGGCTTTCTGTTATGGGATACTGGTATTCTAAGCAACAGCTCAACCTGCAGAATCACAATGCCACCCCATGTATTATTTTTATAATTAAAATGTCTAGATTTTTATTTTAAAATGATAATTTGTGGTTACTAAGACAGAAAAAGTATATTATGTAATAACTGAGGAATTGAAAATGAAAAAGACTTCAGTTAATGATATGTCAATATCAGGGCCAGTGTTGTGGCACTATGGGTTAAGCCACCTCTACATGCAAGCAATCCCACCTGCATGTTGGTTGCAGTCTCAGCTGCTCCACTTCCAATCCAGCTCCCTGCTCATGATGTGGAAAAACTAAGGTAGATAGATAGTTCATGAGCTGAAAGCCATACCTCCTCCACCCGCAGGTAATCCTATCACCCACATGTCAAGCAGACTATGTAAATACTGCCCTTTTGGAAGCTCATAAGAAGCTTGGTGAAGGGGAATGCATGCTTGCTCTCTCTCCCCTCATGGACACAGAAGAGCCTGGTATGGGAGTCTGTCTTTCCCCTTCCTGCCACACTCTGCTTTAATAAAGACTATTTGTACCTATGTATTCTCACTATAAATAAGCCTCATCATGCTGCATGTTGTATTTGTGCCTGAACTTAGAATTCTTCTTTAAGTAAAAGGCAAGAGCATGAAATTGAAGTTTGAGCCTAAGCTAGCCCACAACACTAATGCACCTGGGAAAGCAGCCCAAGTGCTTGTGTCTCTGCCATCCGTGTGGGAACTCAGATGGAGTTCCAGGCTCTTGGCTTTGGCTTATGATGGGACAAGGACATAAGCTTCAGTCATTTTAGGTTCTTGTTACCCCTGCCTTCTTTCAAGAGACCAGTTCAGTCTCACATCCTATATTGTTCCCACCTCACCCCATACATCCATACATTCTTCTCCAGGTTTGGAAGCCCTTGAAAAACTTGGAAAACCTATATGGAGAAGCTCATCTCCACCTACTATTCCCCACCTTTACCCTAACCCACCTAAGATATAATAAGGCCCAGGTTGCTGGTGTCTGGGACTTCAGCCACATGTTTGGTCTTTGTGCACACTGGCAGCTGGTCAACTTCTGCAAGTTCATTTTCTTTGAATAAATTCGGTCTGACTGTGTGTTCATATCATCACCTTACATGTGGTGTGCCATGTGAGGGGGGAGTGAGGGAATGGCAACTGACCTCAATCAGCCACTCCCATATCCTTTTGGTAAGAGCTGTGCATGTTAACTTTTCTCCAGACTTTCTTCTCCTTTCTGAACTCTTTTCCCTTTTTACTGTCTCTGCCCCCCCTACCTTCTCTTTCCCACCATGTCCTTTTCCCTTCTGACTCAGATGGCCCTGAGAGATGCTCTCCAGATCACTTTCTCATCTGCTTGCACTTTCTCATTTCTCAATGCATTCACAGAGCTTTTGCCAGATCTCATCACTGCAGGCCATAGTGAACCTAATTCTCAACCCACTGGATTGGTAAGAGAGGTCTCTGCCACCTCAAGCATATTGGAGCAATGCTCATGAGGTTTCTTCCTCCCTTTAGGGCCTGGGTATTTGGTTGGGCCAGTTCATGCCCCTCTTAGGGCCTGGCATGTTTAGTCAGTTTCCTGCTCTTGGGGGAAATGCTTATCTGTAACAGCTTAAAACTGGGACACCGGTCCGAGCTTGGGGATTCTTGTGGTCTCCTCTTAGAGAACTCAGAACTTAGGTTCTCAGTTGGGATGACTCTTTCCTGTGAAAGGACCTTCTTCCCTCAGGCCATATTTTGCTTAATTCATGAGTTCTTTTTTTTTTTTTTTTCAAGATTTTATTTATTGGCCAGTGCCATGGCTCACTTGGCTAATCCTCTGCCTACAGCACTGGCACCCCGGGTTTCTAGTCCCTGATGGGGCATCCGTTCTGTCCCAGTTGCTCCTCTTCCAGTCCAGCTCTCTGCTGTGGCCCGGGAAGGCAGTGGAGGACAGCCCAAGTGCTTGGGCCCTGCAACTGCATGGGAGTCCAGGAGAAAGCACCTGGCTCATGGCTTCAGATCAGCACAGCGCACCAGCTGTAGCGGCCATTTAGGGGGGTGAACCAACGGAAGGAAGATCTTTCTCTGTGTCTCTCTCTCTCACTAACTCTGCCTCTCAAAAAAGAAAAAAAAGATTTTACTTATTTTATTTGCGAGTATTGGGCATTGCCTAAAATGCCCATCACAATATGGTGCCTGGTGGTTGTTTGAGGGGTGTGTCTGTGGCTGCTGTCATTAAGCTACATATGATCATCAGACCACTGGCAGGGATAGGTCTGCTTTAGTTCCAGACACGTGGACAGTGCATGATCTCTATACTTTGCTTAAGGTGCCCCTGTGTGTGGTCCACCCATGCCTGCATGACCTTTTCACTGATTGGCTCCCCTACTGTGCATGTCTTTTGTAAGCTTTATAAGCCGCACACTTCCTCAATAAAGTGGTTCCTGCTTCGACAAAACTCATGGGTGCTTGTGGTATGTTCACCTGTCGACCTTACCCTTCCCATTCGCCTTTTTGGGGAGGGCTTGTGCTGCCCCTGCTGGTCAGGGGCTAGCATCGGGCTTGAGACCCCAACATGAGAGTTATAATTACAGACAGAGAGAGGGAGAGACAGAGAAAGGTCTTCCTTCCATTGGTTCACTCCCCAAATGGCCGCAATGGCCGGAGCCCTGCTGATCAGAAGCCAGAAGCCAGGAACCTCTTCCTGGTCTCCCACATGGATTCAGGGACCCAAGGACTTGGGCCACCTTCTGCTCCTTTCCCAGGCCATAGCAGACAGCTGGATTGGAAGTGAAGCAGCCAGGACACGAACCAGTACCCACATGGGATGCTGGCCCTGCAGGTGGAGGCTTTATTCCCTATGCCACAGCAGTGGCCCATAAAGACTTCTTTAATTAGCTACTTCCTATCCTTCTATGAGTCCTAAAATCCTAAAACCTAACATAATACAGCCACATCTCACACTGCTACTCTATATCACATCTAGATTCTCTCTCACATGAAGACAAAAATCTCTGTTCCAGCCATCTCCAGTAATATATTTGGCAGTGCTGGCAAAGAAATCTCAAGAACTGTGGCAAGTCCTGAGCAACTTCACTTGAAAGAATGCCCCATGCCTAGCCTTCTTCTATCTTTTCCCCTGCCTTGTCTAGCGGCAGCCAAAATCTCTTCACTAATATTTCATGGAGACAAAGTCTTGCCTGTTATTTTAACCTGGCCACCTTGGAATTTCTCATGACCTCCACCAAGTGGGCCACCAAGTCCTTTGTAAAGTCCTGGTAGGATTTCAGGAATTCCACACCCATGAAGCCCTCTATCCAGCAATATTCCACACAAGGGGTGGAAAGGAAATAAAGGGCCCCTCCCATGGAAACATTACCTTGGGAGATAGCTCTCCTAACCTATGTGGAATAATGCTCAAACCAACTGGCTCACTGGGTTCATTATTATTTCCAGGCATAACTCTCTCTGCACAGTAGCACTTCATTTTGTCACCTATTACATTGTCCTCATTGGGAATCTCTTCAACAAGAAGGTGCCCATCTGCTCTGATGAATGTCCTCCTTCATGAAATTGAATGTGATGTTGAACAATCACTAGTGAGTAACTCATCTGTGGCACCCTGGCCACTGGGCACAGTCAACCTTGGGGTCATGGAGCTGCCTGAAGATGTAGTTGTTTCAGACAGTTCCAAGTAGCTGATGGTTGACCAGACATTATTAGCCCAAGGTGTTTTCTGGATAAGAAACTAGGCTCAAATTCAGTTTAAAATCCAAAAAGATGTCTTTGGTAAATAATGATCTCGTGCATGAAATTTTGGTTCAGTTGTAAAATTCAACTGGATATTGGGTTTGAAGGAATTTCTGTCTTGAATCTAGGAAGATTATTTAAAGAATTATTTTATTTAGTTGAAAGAGTTACAGAGAGAGGTCCAGCCAGAGAGAGAGATTGCCCATTCCACTGGTTTACTCCCCAAATAACCGCAATGGCCAGAGCTGATCTGATCTGATCCCAAGCCAGGAACCAGGAGCTTTTTACAGGTCTCCATGGGTGCAGGGGCCCAAGGATATGGGCCATCTTCTACTGCTTTCCCAGGCCATAACAGAGAGCTAGATCTGAAGTGGAGCAGACTTGAAGCATCACCCATATGGGATGCTGGTGCCACAGGCTGGGACTTTAACCCACTGCACCACAGTGCTGGCCCCTATTTTGTAATCTCTGATTTACAGTCTATAAAATAATTTAAATTTGTTAACAAATATATTTTTACAAATGTTCATATATGAAAAATTATTCAAGACCGCTTGAGATTAAGATTGAAATTTGCTATATTCTTTTATTTAGAAAATCTCTTAATTTGGAGATTTTTTAAAGGACAAATTCAAAATGTAACTCAAGGAAATCAGCAGAACTATTTGGTGATAGTCTTAATTGCTAATCCTGAAATAGATTAAAAGCATCTCCTTTTAATAGTTTTTTGTTTAATTGGTGACTCTGTCAGTTTTCTACCAACTCCAGTAAGCTCTCTTGTCTTCTCTATTTCTCTGTTAAAATTGCTTCAAATTATGAGATGATTCTGTGTGCTAACTCATTTAAGGTTTTACTTATCCATTTTAGAGAAAGACCAAAGAGATCAATTGTTTAAAAACACCTGAGTCTTTATTAATAAGAGTTGTGGTTTGATTATATGCTCATTTTAAAGCATTTGAGGGATCACTTTTGAACAATGATCAAGTCTGGCCTAAATTACATTAAGATGTTAAGGTATCCTATTTTTACCAGACATTTTAAGCCTTCTTGGCATCTTTGCAGGCATTCAAAAAATAAAGTTCCAAATTCTTTGGACTTTGATATTTGCAGTTGGGCCCCTGGAAATGTTAAAGGATATTTCTTTCATCTTGTAGAGACATCAACTAATTAGGCTAATTGGGTTATATTAAGGTAGTGTCAAGATGTGAAATGGTACTAAATGTTATGATGATATAAAATGCTATCAATACAAATGTCCAAATGCTACAAAAGTCCTATCATCTTGTTGTGTTGCTATCAGTCATGATAGTTATCTTCATGAAAAGGTCCTAGAGGCCTAAAAGAGATAAATGTTTTATAAAATCTTGCAGATGCTTTTGAAAATACTGTCTGGAGTAGGCAATCACCTCTTCTTTTTATTTAATGAGTTTATAAATTTAACCATTTACAATTTTACTTATTTAAAGTCTTTCATCATTCACATTTTGTACTAAAAATCAGATTTACTGCTCATGGAAATTGAAACATTGTGGGCTCTATGTTTAAAATGTGTCCTCTTCAAGGTTCTGAAAGACTTTTTGTACAGTAAACATTTGAAACCTTCCTTTTCAAACCAAACTAAGGGAGAGAGGGTCTTAATAATTACTTCAAAATGCATGACAATTTAGATAAGATGGTCTTAATGTTTGATCTTACCTAGAGGGACATACCTTTCCTTATGGGCATAATCTTATCTTTCTTTTTTTATTTTTATTTATTCTAAAGGTTTATTTTTATTTTATTTATCTGAAAGAATTACAAAGAGAGAGAGAAGTCTCCCATCTTCTGGTTCACTCTGCAAACGGCCACATGAGCAGAACTATTCCAAAGTCAGGAGCCAGGAGCTTCTTCCTAGTTCTCCCGCATGGATTCAGGGGCCCAAGGAATTGTGCCATCCTCTGCTGTTTTCCTAGGTGCATTAGCAGGGAGCTGGATCAAAAGTGAAGCATTTGGGACTTGAACTGGCATCCGTATGGTGAGCCAGCACTGCATGCTGGGGCTTTAATCTGTTGTGCCACAGTACCAGCCCTGAAAAACACTGTGATAACATGCCTGTGACTATAGATTTGTAGCTCTGGCCACCAAGGATTAGGGATGGGATTGAGCACCCCCTTGTCTGACCTTCCCAAAGGCTGCCTCTGTAGTCCACTTTAACAGAGACTAGGAGGAAGAGGAGTTATTTAGGCAGCCAATGTACAGGAGCAATGTAAGGATAGATGGCAGGTCAATTAATGGCTGCCTTACATAGGAGTCTTCCACCAAGGAGACCCAACAAAGCCTGTCTACCTCAAATGGCACTGATTGGCAATATGAGCAATCTGGGCATTGGGCAAGCAGCAGTTATGCTAGAAGATGGCTCCTGAAGGGGCCTGACAACTCTACCAAGAGCGACACTACTGGAAATGGAACTGCCTTGCAGGTTGAAGGACTCCTGGGTCAGAGCTGCAGACCCTGTTGGCCCTCCCTAAACTGAAAAAGCCCTTCACTCTTCCCAACTTCCAAAGTAACCAGCATGGTTGAAGGGATGACCTAGCATTAGTAACACTGCAGGCAGAGTTCTAAATTTCTTTTAGAGATGTCACCTATTAAAACTAATCTATTCAGGCCAGCTCTCCTCCCAGGCCAGCTAGGAAATGAGGGGCCCCAGGACCAGAAGCAGGCCAGACTAACTACCCCACAGCTCCTTGACTGCACATACACACTAAACAAAACAGGAGCACTCAGGCGTACATCTGTCTTCACATTAACTGGCAGGACTCTTTTGCTCTCCTATATCCCTCTTTGTTCTCCTCATTTTGGCCATCTTTCCCACCATGGGCAATGTTTCTAATTTCTCCTTTTATCCTCATAGTCATAATGCTTCCATTATTACCATGTATAATTAACATATTTCAAAAGTCTTTACAGGAGCATATGACTACTAAATCCCCAGCAATTATGCAGGAAAAACCCAAGACTGCTCTTCAATCAATCCAATCCAGAGTACAGATACTCACTCCATGTTAATGGTTCATATCAGCAAGAAGTAGCCAGAAAGAAACTGGCACCCCATGTCCTTATCTATACTCAGAGTTGGGACTGATGGAACAAGGACATAAGCCTCAGTCATTTCAGGTTCTTGTTACCCCTTCTGTTTTCTTTCTTTCCTTTTCTGTCTTCCTTCCTTCCTTCCTTTCTTCCTTCCTTCCTTCCTTCCTTTGTCCCTTTCAAGATTTAATTTGAAAGAGTTACACAGAGAGAGAAAGAGAGGCAGAGAGAGAGAGAAAGAGGTCTTCCATTTGCTGCTTCACTCCTCAAATGTCTGCAATGGCCAGAGCTGAGCTGATCTGAAGCCCGGAGCCAGGATTTTCCTCTGGGTTTCCCCATGGGTACAGGGGCCCAAGGACCTGGGCCATCTTCTACTGCTTTCCCAGGCCATAGCAGAGAGCTGGATCAGAAGTGGAGCAGCCCAGTCTCAAACCAGTGCCCATATGGGGTGCTGGCACTGCAGGCGGTGGCTTTACTCGCTATGCCACAGTGCCAGCCCCTATATTTTATAAGAAGGTATTTCAAAAGGTTCATGGACAATACACATTATCATTTAATTTTATAAACATGAAATGTTGAGTGGTTTTATATAAAGCATTGCTAAAGAACTAAAAATCATTAGGATGATAGAATGTATGTAAATTCCACAGAAGAAAAAAATCTACCCAACCTGGACCTCCGTATCTGTTCAAGCTGATGTACTGACTTTTAAATTGGTATAATGATTGAAAATGTTAGAGATTCCCAAAACAAATGTACCTATTTTTAATATATTTGATTGTTAGTAAAATATGAAACTTATTTTTTTATTATTTTTAAAGTAAAATTGAGGCCCAGCACTGTGAAAATAGTGGGTAAAGCCAGCGACTATGGTGCTGGCATCCCATATGGCCACCAATTCAAGTCTCAGATGGTTGAAGTATTTGGGGTCCTGCACCTATGTGGGCAGCCCAGAAGGAGCTCCTGGCTTCTGGATTTGGGTCAGCCCAGTCCTGGCCATTGTGGCCATTTGGGATGTGAACCAACAAATGGAACCAACATCTCTCTCTTTCTCTCTCTATCTCTCTCTCCCTCTCTTTCTCTATATTTCTCTATATCTTTATCTCTATAGCTATCTCTATAATTATTTCAAATAAATTTTAAAAATCTCTATCAAAATGGGTTTAAATATTTTCAGCTATTTCCTACAATACAGAAGAATAAAGGACCTTTGAAGAAACATTAAAGAATTCATTTTAACATTGGATAATATCACCTATTTTATAAAAGACTTATTTGTTTATTTGAAAGTCAAAGTTATGGAGAAGAGAGAAAGACAGATCTTCCATCATCTGGTTCATTCCCCAAATGGCTACAAAGATAGGGGTTGGGTTAGGTCAAAGCCAGGAACTTTGTCCATGCCTGCCACATGGTGAAAGAGCCCAAGCACTTGCCCAATTCTCTAATGTTTCCTCAGGCCATCATCAAGGAGCTGTAGCAGAAGTGTAGCAGCCAGAACTTGAACTGGCACCCATATAGGATTTCATTCTCACAAATGGTGGCTTAAATGCTAGTCCCTCCTTATATTCTTTATAAAGTTACTTTTAAAAGTCTCCTTCTAAATAAACAAAAGATATCTCTATTATTTACCAATTTATTAATTGTCTCTATTTACAAGTCAAGCTAACACCAGGATTTGTTAGAAGACCCAAATGGGGGCAGTGCTATGGTGCAGTGGGTTAAAGCCCTAGCCTGCAGCACCAGCATCCTTTATGGGCACCAGTTCAAGTCTTGCCTGCTCCTTTTCTGATCCAGCTCTCTGCTATGGCCTGGGAAAGCAGTGGAAGATGTCCCAGGTCCTTGGGTCCCTAACCCACATGGGACACCTGGAAGAAGCTCCTGGCTCCTGGCTTGGATCAGTTCAGCTCTGGGCATTGCAGTCACTGGGGAGAGAACCAGTGGAATGGAAGACATCTCTCTCTCTCGCTCTCACTCTCACTCTTGCTCTCGCTCTGGCTCTGGCTCTCTCTGTAACTCTGTCTTTCAAGTAAATAAAACATATCTTTAAAAAAAGAAACTTAAATGAATCCTACCCCTTGGGCATAAACTCAGCTAAATCTACAGTGTCTGTCATCTGTCCATAGTAAAACTCAAGTCTGGTACATATCTCTCTTCAGCTAGACATTACTGTGTCCTTCCTTTAAGAATCAAGAACAGGGGCCAGCATTTGGTGCGATTAAGCAGCTGCTCACAATGCTGGCATCTCAAATGAACTCAGGTTCCAGTCCCAGTTCTGATCCAGTTCACTACTAATGTGTGTAGGAAAGCAGCAGAACATTACTGAAATACTTTGGCACTTCCCACTTTTATGGAAGAACCGTTGGAGTTCCATGCTCCTGGTTTTTGCCTGGCCCAGCCCCAGCAATTGTAGTCATTTGGGGAATAAACCAGCAGGTGGAAGATCTCTCTCTCTCTCATAAATAAATATTTTAATAGAGTCCAGAACATACTATAAATGTGCTACTACTCTACATTTGTCACTATGATGTGCTGAATAAAAAGTAATTAATGTATATTATCATGTACTTATTTGGATGATTGATTACTGGTAATTAGTATTTAGTTTTAAAGAAAAAATTTCAAGGGACAGTATTCATCAATAGGAAAAAGTTGAAACAAAGCACTCTCTCTTTTTTTTTTTTTTTCCTACAGGCAGAGTAGACAGTGAGAGAGAGACAGAGAGAGAAAGGTCTTCCTTTTCCATTGGTTCAACCCCCAATGGCCACTGCACCCTCAATCGGGACAGAATCTGGCCCTCCATCCAGGACTACAACCTGGTGTGCCAGCGCCGCAGGTGGAGGATTAGCCTATTGAGCCATGGTGTCGGCCAAAGCACTTTCTTAATCTCACAAAGTCATGTGGCTAGGAGAAGGCATATCTGATTTTTTTCTAATCAGCCTTCCTAAAATTTACAAATTTTTTTCTGGCAACAGTGAATTTGGTTCATCATAGAAAGTTCTTTGAAGACTCTTATTAAACTTCTTCCTCTTTGAAAAAGTAAATTTTACTGCATGTTACTGCAAGAGGTAAATTTTTGATTTATAGGAAATTTGAAAACCAATTATGCTTAGTCTCTAATTACTGATTTACTTATAGAACAGAAATTACACAGATAAATGTTACTTTGTCTAATTTTTAAAAATATTTGCTTATTTATTTGACAAGCAGTCATAGATAGACAAGGGGAAAGACCAAGAGAGAGGTCTTCCATTTGCTAGTTCACTCCCCAAATGGACACAATGGCCAGAGCTGGACCAACTCAAAGCCAGGAACCATGAGCTTCTTCACACATGGGTATGGGGGTCCAAGCACTTGGGCCACCATCCACTGCTTTCCCAGGTCATTAGCACAGAGCTGGATTGGAAGTGGAGCAGCCGAGACATGAACCAGCACCTGTATGGGATACCAGTGCCACAGGCAGAGGCTTAATGATTATGGCACAGCACCAGCCCCCGCTTTATCTCAATTTATGGTAAACCCATGAGTTGTACCACAATGCTATTTTCTTTTCCTTCCTTCCTTCCTTCCTTCTTTCCTTCCTTCCTTCCTTCCTTCCTTCCTTCCTTCCTTCCTTCCTTCCTTCCTTCCTCTCTTCCTTCCTTCCTTTCTTTCTTTCTCTCTTCCTTCCTTTCTTTCTTTCTCTCTTCCTTCCTTTCTTTCTTTCTCTCTTCCTTCCTTGCTCCCTCCCTTCTTTCCTTCCTTCCTTCCTTATTTTTCTGTGTCATGATTTTTGCACATTGCATCCAAGGACACGGACCAGGGAGAGAGGCTTATGATTACTCTGTGCAAGAACTCTCCTCTTGGGGGTCAAAGCATCTGACAAGGAAGCTCTCCTAGATTAAGTCCTCAAGCGCCTCTCTCAATAACAAGCGAGAGGAGGTGTGCTAACTGGAGAGCATCTTTGGTTTAATTAACCCTGGGAGGCCTGAGTGTTGCTGGGGTCCTCATTGGGCTATAATAATGGGTCATGAATCATGTGAATGTGACTATTCACCACTAGAGGGCTCTGTAGGGTCAATTACATTTTCACAATCATTGACACCTGATTCTCCACTGTTGTCTCCAGCTGCTCTTCTGGGGAAGAAAATCTGCTCCACTTACAGGATACTTAAGTCCAGCACTGGAAGAAGGATAATTGAAAGAGCCCACAGCTGAGATAAAGGCATAAAGACACTTGCTTCCATGTGAGAATGACTAAGAATACTGTCTTGGTTGGGTTGGTTAAAAGTCATCATGAAGAGGATCAGGGACCTCTGCATCTCCAAGTGTATTTCTACCTCCCAGCTGTGAACCCAGAATAGGGTATCCATTGATGAAACAATGATTCCATACTTCCATGTGGTGCTTCTCTGCTTAACATTGCCTGCTGAATTCTTGTTCCCATATATTTTTACCCAGCATGATTAATTTTCTCACTTCTGCCTGACAATACTCAACAATTTACACACTGTGCTCTACATTTGCACACACTGCCAGCACTTTCACTTGATGTGCATAATAAACCTGATAAATTGCTTTAATGATTTTTATTATTCCATCATTGTAAAAAATCCAGTATCATGTTCTTTAATAAGTTTGGCATAATACTGAAAGTTGGATGTTTGCCATTGAAGACACTGTATTTTTGCTCACTGGTATTACCTAGATTAGGAGTAGTGATATCCTCTGGTTATACCTTCAATTTGAACTAAATTCTAAAACATAAATAAAATTGCTGATAATGGAGATGAAGTTAAAGAGGTAGAAGACAAAATTGGGCACTCTGATGGTGTGAGTGAGCTGTTTATGGTGATCTGTTTCTTATATAAAACCTGCTGCTGTGGGTTTGCCAAGTTATGTACCACTCAGTAACCTTCTTCATGTATCTTTAAGAATTCTGTCCCAAATCTCATCCCTTAATTTCATTTTCACAGTTACAGAAAATGAAATTTTGAACAAAGCTGCTGATTATGAATTTCAATTATTTGCAGAAAATCTGTCTTGCTAATGTGTGAGTCAGTGATGCTAAAAGATTCCGCTTATCTCTCCCAGCAAGATTCTTTCATTGCCCACACTGCTGCTTGTGCTGTAGAAACTTAGAGCACTGAAGGTGTATCCAAAATGGAGGCTGTCATGATGAAATTATTGTAATATGCATTTTAAATGGTCACCATATTTTTGTGTTGCTATTGACTAACTCACAGTATCATGTTATCCTTTGTTCAGCTGAGCTATACTGCAATCTTCTTTATGGATATGATCATCACTTTTTATCCAGAGATTAGCATTCATTACATATCTCATCTGAGTTAGGCCACTCTCAAGGAATGAGGTTGTGTTGGTAAATAATTTAGTTATACTGTGTGTCCTGTGGAATGTAAAATTTAAAAGAGATAATTTATCATAACTACCTCAAAGGTCCTTTGGTACATCTTTCTGAATCACTTAGAGATGAGAACTCCTTTGAAAGAAGAAATGAAGTAGCTGACACATGGAGCCACTGCCTGTAATGCCAGCATCTCATGTGAGCACTGGTTTGAGTCCCAGCTGCTCCATTATGATCCATCTCCCTGTTACTGCATCTATTTGGGGAATGAACCAGCAGATGAAGATCTCTGTCTCCACTGCAACCTTCTCTCTCTGTATCTCTGCCTTTCAAACAAATACTGTAAATCTGATTTTAAAAGAACTTAGGGTCCAGCACTGTGGCGTAGTGGGCTAAGCCTCTGCCTGTGGTGCCAGTATGAGTTCCAGCTGTTCTTCCAATCCAGCTCTCTGCTTTGGCCTGGAAAAGCAGTCAAAGATGGCCCAAATGCTTGGGCTCCTGCACCCATATGGGAGAGAAGAGTGAAGCTCCAGGCTTCTGGCCCCTGGCTTCAGATCAACCCAACTCAGTCTGTTGTGTCTACTGGGAAGTAAACCAGTGGACAGAAGATTTTTCTCTCTGTCTCTCCCTTTGTCTGTAACTCTACCTCTCAAATAAAATAATAATTTTTTTATAAAAAAACAGTTTAGCCTCACATTTGGAACTTTTAGTAATTTTGATGGGTTGAGAGGAAATTTGTAAAGTCTGTGATACAACTGAGAGCCTTCCGAGTCCTAGCATGTAAGAAGATAATAGCGAGCAGACAGCTGGTAGACAAGACCTAACAGGGTACAACCCATACATAGCATTGTCTTTCTGAAGACCACAGTAAGTCCTATGGTCCCTGTTCAAAGGTCATGGGAAACCATCCACACAGTTGAAAGAGGAGTGTGACTTGATGAGATTTTGGTTTGTAAAATGGCCTTAGTATTAAAGAACATCTCCAGAGAAAACATAGAAGAGTACTGCTGAATGGTAAATCTTCATTAATAGTAACAAGACTTGATGAAAGAAATGGCACCTTTAAGGGAAATGTAATTCAGGGAAGGGAGATAAGAATTAGTGAATCTTTTCTCCTAGGATGGTACTTACACCAACTGTAGATATTGGGGCCCTAATTTGGTGTGTTGAAGAGGATTCCTCTAGGATCTGGAATAACTTGAGCATCAGAACACATAATTTCAGACTATAATACCTTTAACAAGATAAGAATCTATGAACTCATAATGATATAAAACATAATGACACACTAACTAGGACAGAAGAGTGAGCCCTTAGCTTTGATGCTAGATCAAAATATAAATGAAGAAACAATATTGGGAATTAAAACACCAGCATTTCATATAGTATTGATGATTAGAAATACTATTAAAGGTAGTGGATGAAAATTTGATAGGAAGTAGGATACTGGCATAATATTGGAATAATTTTTAATAAAAGTCCACACATTCCAAAAAGGAATAAAAATGTGTATATAGCACAGCATATATGAATGCTGTGGTGCAGCAAGTTTTGCCACTGCCTGCCACACCAGCATTCCACATCAGAGTGCTGTGGTGCTGCCTCAAGTTCCGGCTTCCCTGCTTTTGATCAAGCACAATGTGAATGTACCTGGGAAGGCTTCAGAACATGGCCCAAGTCCTTGGGCCCTGCCACCCATGTGGAAGACCGGGAAATAGTCATTCATCCTAGCTTCAGCTTGACAAAGAACTAAACATTGCAACTCTTTGGAAATGAACCAGCAGAGAGAGAGAGAGAGAGAGAGAGAGAGAGATCCAGCTCTCTGCTATGGCCTGGGAAAGCAGTAGAAGATGGCCCAAGTGCTTGGACCTCTGCACCTGCATGGGAGACCCAGAAGAAGTTCTTGGCTCCTGGCTGTGGATTGATGCAGCTCTGGCTGTTGCGGCCAATTGGGGAGTTAACCAGTAGATGGGAGACCTGTCTCTCTCTCTCACTGCCTCTCTTTCTCTCAAATAAATAAATAAATCCTTTTAAAAGATATAGATGTAGACATAGGTATAGATATAGATCACTCATTGTAATTCTGCATTCAAAATGGATAAATAAATACTTAAAAGGTTGCATGTGAATCAATCTGGCAGAAATTCACTAAGTACCAAGTTGATAGCATCCATCATAGCACAGATGGGAGACTGAGCAGAGCCCAGCATCGAACCATGGTGCTTCTGATGAGAATACAGGGCCCACATTTTCTCAGAAAGGAACACTGGAGCGACCCAGCTTGAGTCATCTCTGCTCTTGATATCTATTAAGGGTTTTCATATTAGAATTTCATATTAGAATTCCAGAAATATAACATGGAATCACAGTGGGAGAAATGATATTTTAACATGGTTGGAAAAAGATGTGATAGTTCTGTGGATTGGGTTGTGTTGGATTAATGTTGGTTTCTTAAATTGGGGTTCATATGCTATTTATCAGGGGACCATCCTATAGTTAGCAGAAACATCTTGGGTCAGGGGCAAAAGTGCTAGAAGGATACTAACAGCATTCTCAATGAATGGGACTCACTCATGGTATTTCTGTAAGTTTGAAATAATTTCAAAATTAACTACTCTTAAAATGACCAAATTGTAAGATGACAATATCCTCATCATGTTAGTAAAACAGGGACAGCATTAAATACTATAAAGGCTAAACCTTACCCAATTCCCATTAGGCCAACGTTATAAAACTGGACCCCCTCTAAGCATCTACATGCCTGTATGGAGACTGCAGAAATAATACAATATTCACAATGTGTTTCCTGTTCTGAATACATTTGTGATAGTTTTGAAACAGCTTGATCTTTTTATTTTAAAGCTTTTGAGAACTCTCTTGATCTTTAAAAATAATTATTTTATTTTTGTACTGAAAAGAAAATATGTGGATATGTGTCAAATCTGTTGGCTCACTCCCCAACTTTATGCCACAGCTGGGGCAGGACCAAGCCCAAACCAGCAACCTGAAACACAATCTGGGTCTCTACAAGGGTGGCACGGACTCAACTCCTTTAACCCTCATCACTGTCTCTCAGAATGCACACCAACATGAAGCTGGAATCAGAAGCAGAGCTGGGACTTTGCCCAGGCTCTCTGACATGGGATGCAGGCATCCCAAGCAGTGGTCACACCACTATGTCAAATGGCCACTCCTTCATTTTTAAATTAATTTTTTATTTGAAAGAGACTGAGAAAGACAAGCAGCAGAAATCACTCATCTATTGGCTTACTACACAATGCCTACCACATCAGGACTGAATTAGATGAAAGACAGGAGCCAGGGGCTTCATCCAGGTCTTCCATATGGTTGACAGAAATGGTTGGGCCATTATTCACTGCCTTCTCCACAGACTAGCAAAAATCTAGAATGGAAGAGGAGTTGCCAGGACCCAAAGCTGCACTCCAGTATGAGATGCCAATGTCAGAAGAGCAGCTTGACCTATTGAATCACATGCTAGTCCCTGCATCAATTCAAACCAGTGCACTCACCCTACCCTGTATATATTCAAAGAATGCAAAGCTGGACATCCTCTCCCTTTCCTTATTATTATTATATTAGTTCCTCAGCAGAACCATTGTTCAGTTTAAACTGAGAGAACAGAGCAGCTCTGATTAGTACAGTGATATGCTTTTTGGGTTTTGGACACTTTTTTTAAGATTTATTTATTTATTTATTTGAAAGTCAGAGTTACACAGAGAGAGGAGAGATGAGAGAGAAAGAGTTCTTCCATCCACTGGTTGACTCCTCAAATGGCTGCAATGGCCAGCGCTGTACCAATCTGAAGCCAGGATCCAGGAGCTTCTTCTGGGTCTCCCACACAGGTGCAGGGGCCCAAGGACTTGGGCCATCTTCTTACTGCCATAGCAGGCCATAGTAGAGAGCTGATTTCTACGCCACAGGTCCAGACCCTGGACACTTTTTTGAAGGTTGAGTAATTTTGGCAATGACAGAAAGTTTCTATTACAATGACTTTGATGGGGCTGGTGCTGTAGCATAACAGTTAAAGCTGCTGCCTGGAGTGCCAGCATCCCATAAGGGTGCTGGTTCAAGTGTCAGCTGCCCCACTTCCAATCCAGCTCTCTGCTATGGCCTGGGAAAGCAGTAGAGGATGGACCAAGTCCTTGGGCCCCTGCACCCACTTGGGAGTCTCAGAAGAAGCTCCTGGCTCCTGGATTTGGATCAGCACAGCTGCAGCCATTGCAGCCATTTAGGGAGTGAACCAGCCAATGGAAGCCCTCTCCCCCTCTCTCTCTGCCGCTGCCTCTCTAACTCTGCCTTTCAAGAAAATAATTAAATCTTCTTAAAAAAGTGAAAGAAAAAGAAATAATAAAATGACCATGCTTCCCACAGCTAAAGTATTTTATGTTATCAGGATGTTTAAGGGCAGCAGCCAGTAAATTAGTTTTGTAAAGCTCAGTCTGTACTGTTTGAAGAAATTTATTCATTTCTGCCATCGTAGTTTCAGGTTTTGGAGACAACAGCTTATAAAACATTTTTTAATCCTGATTTGCATTTTCATAAGCCATTTGTTTTAGTAATATTTTGCCACTTCCTGATTATCTACCTGATGTCCAATAGCTTTTACTAGCCTATCCACAAAGGACATATTGCCCTCAGTCAGCCCCTGATGGACCAAAGAACAGGAAGTGGACAGGTCTTTAACATCAAGAATCTTTTTCCATACTTTTAATGAATGTTAGAAATTTTTACATAAGCCTTCATCCAAGGATAAGCAACTTGTTGACCAAGATCTGAATACACTCCCTCTCTCAGCAACTGCTCAAAAGTGGTAGGGACATTGTTATTTAGTTAATCTATGGCTTGTACAGAAGCCCAGTCTCTATTCCTGAGCCCAAACAGTGCACTGGGCTGGAGTAACCAAGATTTTAATTAAAGTTTTCCAGTTCCATGGCACCATCTCACATCCTTCTCCAATTCCCTCCAGTATGCCCACTGTACCAGAACTCTGTATCTTGTACTCCATTAAGCCCCTTTTTAGCCCTCTGTAAACATTATAAGGAAGATGTTCATGCCAGGGAGCTGCATTTTCGGGTCAAGCTACAGGACAAACAGTTAACACTGGTGATTCCCCTTGTTCCCTGGCTTGCAGAAGCGTACCTAGTACCGCTGACACACCTGAAGGGGACTCAGATATCACCACCACAACAGCAGATGCTGAGGGTACAGAGGTCTCTGTGAGGCAGTGGGGACAAGCCCATTGACTGACCTTCCTGGCCAGGGACAGTGGCCAAGGGAATTGTAACCTTACTAATGGCATCCCAGCAGAGATATCACACGTGCAAAAACAGAATAGGAGCTCAAGGCTCCTGATGTTATTTTTGACCAACTTTCTCTAAATCAGTTACTGGTTTGTTTTTTTTTTTAGATTTATTTATTTATTTCAAAGTTAGAGTTACACAGAGAGAGGAGAGGTGAGAAAGAGAAAAAGGTCTTCCATCCACTGGTTGACTCCTCAAATGGCTGCAATGGCCAGTGCTGTACCAATCTGAAGCCAGGAGCTAGGAACTTCTTCCTTGTCTCCCACATGGGTTCAGGGGCCCAAGGACTTGGGCCATCTTCTTACTGCCATAGCAGGCCATAGCAGAGAGCTGGATCAGAAGTGGAGCAACCAGGACTTCAACCAGTGCCCACCACTGCAGGTGGTGGCTTTTACCCATTAGACCACAGTGCTGACCCAACAATCAGTTATTTTTAAAGTGCCTTCATCAGGGTTCCAAGGATAGCAACTATTAATTTTTTACAGCAAGCATCCAATTACTTTTTGGTAAAGAGTGTCCCTCTTTGGGCCAGCACCGTGGCTCACTTGGCTACTCCTCTGCCTGCAGCAGCGGCATCCAATATGAGCACCAGGAGCTAGTCCCAGTTGCCTCTCTTCCAGTCCAGCTCTCTGCTGTTGCCAGGGAAGGCAGTGGAGGATGGCCCAAGTGCTTGGGCCCCTGCACCCACATGGGAGACTAGGCAGAAGCACTTGGCTCTTGGCTATGGATTGGTGCAGTGCCAGCCGTAGCGGCCATCTGGGGAGTGAACCAATGGAAGGAAGACATTTCTCTCTCTCTCACTGTCTATAACTCTACCTGTGAAATTAAAAAAAAAAGTGTCCCTCTTTCTAAAGGAGATAAAGCAGCCCAACTTTATGTTTCCATTACACCAGGTATGGAATTCCCCATCTTTATGACTCACCAGGATCTTGAAGAGATGAGTGTGCAAGTGAAAGGAGAGACAGGAGAGACAGGACATGGAAACAATTCCTCTGCAAAGTGCTGCCAAACTAACCCTGTGTGTTTTCTTTATTGATAATGATTACAACAGCATATTGTACAGCTCATGTATGTGCTCATCTAACTCCAAGGTTTCTCTGGAACATGTTTAGCAAGGCATATTAGATAAACAAGTCTAGGGAAGCTGCTGCATGTCTTTGGGAAGCCAACCTTCCCACAAGGCTCAGTGCTCTTCTTGTTAGTGGACCATAAACTATACTTAGTCCCTGCAGCCACATGCTGTGTATTAGGAAGAAAATGTCTTTGCTTTGGCAGAAATCTTATTCTCCACAGTCACATTTGACCATCTTTACAAACCTTCCTATGAGCAACCAGGTTGACCAGATCTGAGTCCACTGTGTGTGTGAATGAACGTAACTTTGCTTTATATCTAAATACTGTTCTTATATTTTGGATTATATATGTTTTTTTTAACTTTTATTTAATGAATATAAATTTCCAAAGTACAGTTTATGGATTACAACCCCCATAATGTCCCTCCCCTTTCCCACTCCCTCTCCCCTTCCATTCACATCAAGATTCATTTTCGATTCTCTTTATATACAGAAGATCAGTTTAGCATACATTAAGTAAAGATTTCAACAGTTTGCTCCCACACAGAAACATAAAGTGAAAAATATTGTTTGAGTACGAGTTATAGCATTAAATCTCAATGTACAGCACACTAAGGACAAAGATCCTACATGAGGAGTAAGTGCACAGTGACTCCTGTTGTTGACTTAACAAATTGACACTCTTGTTTATGGCATCAGTAATCACCCTAGGCTCTTGTCATGAGCTGCCAAGGCTATGGAAGCCCCCTAAGTTCACCGACTCTGATCATATTTAGACAAGGCCATGGTCAAAGTGGAAGTTCTCTCCTCCCTTCAGAGAAAGGTACCTCCTTCTTTGATGACCCGTTCTTTCCACTGGGATCTCACTCGTGGAGATCTTTCATTTAGGGTTTTTTTTTTTTTTTCCCAGAGTGTCTTGGCTTTCCATGCCTGAAATACTCTCATATATATGTGTTTTGTAACTGTGCTTTGATTCATAGTAACTCAACTTTTTATGGAATTGATTATCATTGAATGGAAACTGAAAATATAAGCAAATTATTGAAAGAGAAAAAAAGACTTTATCCAAATATTACAATGTATCCCAGAAAATTTTTTAAGTATAAAATGGTGACCAGAAATGAATAACTCCCTCTTGCTCTTCTATCCAACCCTCGTCATTTATCTCTCACTCAATGCTGCTCAACCTCTCCCAGTACCTCTAGTACTGATTGAGCTCACTGAAGGAGTGTCTGTCTCCCCACTGCACTGTGAACTTCTGCCTTCACTCGGCTCTATCTCCTGTGTTCACCATTCATGTAAATTCACTTTGATCACTCCAATGGTTAATGAGGGAATTATTTCCTTAGCAACTCCATGATATAGAAGAGAAAAATCAAGTCTTTCATGTTGCTTCTCTGTAGGAAAATCTTTCATGGAGAAAGAAATGTTAATGTAAATGTTGGAAAGACATTATTTTATTTATTTATTTTTATTTTATTATTATTTTTTTGCCATACAGAGTTAGACAGAGAGAGTTACAGACAGTGAGAGAGAGAGACAGATAGAAAGGTCTTCCTTCCATTGGTTCACCCCCCAAATGGACGCTATGGCCAGCACACTGCGGTGATCTGAAGCCAGGAGCCAGTTGCTTCCTCCTGGTCTCCCATGCAGGTTCAGAGCCCAAGCACTTGGGCCATCCTGGGCCATCCTCAACTGCCTTGCTGGGCCACAGCAGAGAGCTGGACTGGAAGAGGA
Organism: Oryctolagus cuniculus; assembly: GCF_964237555.1. Lineage (NCBI taxonomy): Eukaryota > Metazoa > Chordata > Mammalia > Lagomorpha > Leporidae > Oryctolagus > Oryctolagus cuniculus. The sequence continues at coordinate 563,259 of NW_027208392.1, read as the reverse complement.
GCAATTGAGACAGAATCCGGTGCCCCAAACGGGACTAGAACCCGGAGTACCAGCACCACAGGTGGAGGATTAACCTAGTGAGCCACAGCACCGGCAGGAAAAACATTATTGATTATTCTCTGGCCTGATATACTTGGACAAGGGTCCTACCAAAATAAAACTGGAGGGACCGGCACTGTGGCACAGGGGGTTAATGCCCTGGCCTGAAACACCGGCATTCCATATGGGTGCCAGTTCAAGACCTGGCTGCTCCACTTCTGATCCAGCTCTCTGCTATGGGCTGGGAAAGCAGTAGAAGATGGCCCAAGTCCTTGTGCCCCTGTGCCCATGTGGGAGACCCAGAGAAAGCTCCTGGATCCTGGCTTTGGATCAGCACAGTTCTGACCATTGCAGCCAACTGGGTGTGAACCATCAGATGGAAGACCTCTCTCTTTCTCTCTCTCTCTGCCTCTCCTTTCTCTGTGTAACTCTGACTTTCAAATAATTCATTAAATCTTAAAAAAATAAAATAAAATAAATAAAACTGGAAATATTGTTGGATGCATTTAGAAGTCTCAGGCCAAGATGAGAGGCTGCCCATTTTCTTATAAAGGAAGATCCATTCATAGGATTCAGTTGCAATTGCATTGTCATAAGTTCAGCAGAGACTGGTGTATCTTCCTGCATTGCCACCCAAATACAGTGTGGTAACTAAGGAGACCAACCTGGGGAGAGAAAAGAGATATGGCATTGCAGTCTTTCCCAACATTCCTAGATGACACCAGTCATGACTCTCTACTCACTTGGGAATAGCCTGCCACCAGCCCTACTCAACAAACACCTGAAGAGTGACCAAAGACCAACAGAGGGAGCCCTTTTCTTCTACAAGGTCAGGTAGAAGAGGGCTTGAGTACTGTATCTCACAAGGGCAGTTGTCACTGTAAGTTAAGTGATGTATACATGTGTCTACACACACACACACCAGATTTCTAGGATTGTTTTCATCTAAAAATTCTATTTCTACTGAATAGCATACCTTTTCTACCATCCATAACTACCCTTCTAATTTATGCTTCTCATATTCTATTTTTTTAAAGATTTATTTATTTTATTTGAAAGTCAGAGTTATGCAGAGAGAGGAGAGGAAAAGAGAGAGCGAGGTCTTCCATCTGATGGTTCACCCCCCAGTTGGCTGCAATGGCCAGAACTGCATCGGCCCAAAGCCAAAAGCCAGGAGCTTACTCTGAATCTCCCACATTGGTACAGGGGCACAAGGGCTTGAGCCATCTTCTACTGCTTTTCCAGGCCATAGCAGAGAGCTGTATCGAAAGGGGAGCAGCTGGGACTAGAACTGATGCCCATATGGAATGCCAACGCTTCAGGCCAGGGCGTTAACCTGCTGAGCCACAGTGCTGGACCCTCGTATTCTATTTTTTAAAATAGATTTATTTAATTGAAAGAGCTACAGAGATAGGTAGAGCCAGAGAAAGATCTTCCATCCACCGGTTCATTCCCCAAATGACCACAACAGCTGAGCCAATCTGAAGCCAGGAGCCACGAGCTTCTTCCAGATCTCCCACAGAGGTGCAGGAGCCTAAAGACTTGGGCCATCTTCTACTGCTTTTCCAGGCCATAACAGAGAGCTGGGTCAGAAGTGGAGTAGCCAGGAATTGAAGAGGCACCCATATGGATTGCTGACACGGCAGGTGGGGCTTTAAACCACTGCACTACAGCGCTGACCCCTCTGACTACTTTAAATACTTCATATGTTGGAATCTTACATTATTTGTTTTTGGGGACTGATATTTGTGGCTAATTTCACTTAGGAAAATAACCTTACTGTTCATCCATGGCACAGGATTTTCTTTTCTCTGTGCCTGCATAACTTTGCACTGTGAGTGCAGGCCACACTAAAAGTCTTGGCTACAGTGAATTATGCTGTGGCAAACAGTGCTAATACTTTATTTATATTGAACTTTCAATGCTTTTAGATATTTAATAAGAACTGAGATTATCAGATAATATAAAAATTTTATTTTCAATGTAATGAAGGACATTCATACTGTTTTCTGTGGTGGTTGCATCATTTTACATTACCACTGACACTGTACATGTAGCTGAAAATATATATCTTCATCAAATTATGCACCTGGGTTTTTTGTTTGTTTGTTTTTAAAGAACAGGAGCAGGAGGTCGCATTGGCCATTACTGGCCATGGTTATGAAGATCCCTCTGCACAGTTATGAAGATCCCTCTGTACTTGCACTCAAGGTGAATCAGCATTGGGCTTCATTGTCAGTGTGGTGAAATTGCCCATCACCCAGGGAAAAGTGTATGACTGTTAAGTACATTTTCAACTTCCTGCAGTGGTTCTAAAGCCAGGTCTATAGGTATCATAACCCCATCTGGCTTTCAATACTGTTTCTGTTCCAGGTAACTTTCTGTTAGCAAGGTCAAGCACAGATTTCCGTCTGAACATTTCTCTAGCTTTGGATTCACATAAAAGATGAGTATCAGCACAACATTCCTCTACCCATTCTGCCTGCCATGACCTAGAGTGTAGACCTAACAGGCTAACCCAGATTTTAACTCTTCCAATAAATTGTTCCTACATGGGACAGGACAGCCTACATGAAGCTCCCAAAAATACCCACAAAAGGGGAAGTAGTGTTGCAATGCCCAAGTGGGATCAGTGTGGTGACCTTGCCTAGAGTTTCCTTCTTTGGGACAACCCATGTCACCATGGAATCCTTCCTGCCCAAATGCCTGAGGTATCAATAGCAAGAGCTGAGTCAATATCTGCAAAGTTATAAAGTATTCACATCCTAGATTTCTTGAGTCTGGGCCCCTAGAAAGTCAGGACAGAACAGAACAGATGGCTTTCTCCAATGGGGCTTCAGCAAAGAAAGCTTAGACACCCTGAGTTCCAGGTTCTATTGTAGACTTTCATCAAGAAATTAATTTCATTTCTTGGGATTCTCTTTCATGGGATTCCTCAGCAGAAAAGACCTCTCCAAAGACTCATCCTCCATCTGCCTCATGCCATGTCAATAATCACACACATTTATGACACATAGCTCAATCCGAAAACCCCAGGGAGTTCCTGGGTACAATCAGGACCCAGCTTTGCAGGTACACTGAGTTCCAAGAGGGTTCCCTCTACCCTCTCAGTTATGTGACCCTGAAATATCACTGTATTTCCTAAAGACTCCATAGTCTGGGCAATGGCAAGTAGAATGGCAGTTACTGGGAGTTGGTGGTGGTGGAATTGTAAAAACTTTCCTTCAATGGGTAGAGAGTTTCAGTCTCATAAGGAAAAACAGTTCTGAATATTTGTCCCACAACAATGTGCATATCCTCAACACTACTCCACTATACACTTCGAAATGATTAAGATGATAAAATTCATCAGCTATATTTTGTTTTGTCAGGACCACAATAATAGTACATTTTAAAAGTGGTCAAATAGGAGCTAGACCTGTGGCACAGTAGGTTAAAACCCTGGCCTGTAATGTCAGCATCCAACAAGGGTGCCAGTTCAAGTCCTGGGTGCTCCATTTCCCATCCAACTCTCTGCAAATGTGCCTGGAAAAGCAGTAGAAGATGGCCCAAATACTTGGATATCTGCACCCACATTGGGGACCTGGAAGAAACTCCTGGCTCCTGAATTCAGATTGGCCTGGCTTGGCCCGTTGTGGACATTTGGGGAGTGAACCAACCAATGAAAATTTCTCTCTGTCTCGACCTGTCTTTCTCTAACTCTGCCTTTCAAATAAATAACACAGATCTTTAAAAAAAAAAAGTTGATATGAAAAAAGTGGCCGAATACACATCTCATAAAAATTAACATATTTTCTCAGAAGTGCAGTTAATACTTACTAATTTTGTACAATCTCTTATATTTGCCCATTTTCACAATAACTTTCCTGATTCCATTTTGTTGAGTTTTATGTCATCAATTTTTTTTGAAATAGGAATCCGATGCCATCCTCTCTCACTAAAGACACTGATGACAGAGTGCAGAAGCCGTGTTCAGTGTGGGTGTGGTCTGGGTTCCCTCCCTTCTGGCTGTGTTTGGGGGAGACATAATTTGGTCATCCCTGGGCGTCTTACACTAGGTGGAAGCAGGTGTACCTTGTGCTGAACAGAGAGGTGTTGTGTCCACAGCCAGGGCTAAATCCTGGGGCCTGTGCATTCCCTCATAAAATGTGCACACCTGAGCCCCAACTCCTCATGTACCAACACTGCCACAGCAGGAAGAACAAGCATGACCCTTGCCCCTGCAGCAGAGCTAGTTCTATCCTCACTTACCACTTGCACTGACAGGTGGGATGGATCACTCTGAAGAAATCATTGGATGATGCTCTCAGTAGAAGACATGGACTTGTGCCAGGGAAAAGCATCAGAGTTTGAGGATCATGCAAGTCCAATCCCATTTCTACATAACAAAATGTTTTTTCTATTGTGTTTCTTTGGAGTAGAAGTTTTGTATTTATTTTTATTTCTTTTTATTCACCGTTTTCTACATCTTGAAAATTGATTGATTCTTCTTCATTGTTCTATGTGTTTTTTGAATTCCTCATTTTGTTCCTATATTATTATTGATATTCTTGAGTGTTCCTCTGTGTACTTTTCTAGGTTGAACAACATGCATACGCAACCTCAGAACACCAGAATATATCAGCAAATGTTGACAGTTCTGAAGGGATAAACAGCAATGGAACAAACAGAATGTATTACTACTCCACTTTCAAGAGTGGTAGATTTGAGCAATTATTATAAATCAACTTTTCCTAACAGTTATACAGAGAGCATTCTACCTGACAGCAGCAGAACATGTGTTCTTCTCAACAGCTGTCAAAAATTCTCCAGGTGGGATCATCTGTTAATTCTGAAAATATGTGTCAATAATTTTTAGAAAATTGGAGTCATATCATTGCTTTCATAACTCCAATGGAATTAAAATAGAAATCAATTCCAGAAAAATGGGAAAAGTCACACGTATGTGGATGTCAATCCACACTGTGTCAAACGGCCATTGGCTTGAAGAGGAAATCAGAAAATATTTCAGTGGGTACATTTTGAGTTTTGAGCTGGGATCCATAGCCACAATCACAATCCTCAAGTCCAGGCTTGGGTACAAAGGGAAACCAGGTGGACATGGAAGGTCACCAGCAGAAAAGCTCTCTGAACACTGAGAACCATGGGGATCTTTAAACAGAGCAGACAGAAGTCTTCTTACTACCCACAACAATTAAGGAGACAAGGATACTGATGCTTATGACTGAGTTCAAAGGCAGATTGCAAATTCATATATATTTTATATACAATATAAACATTTCATAGTCAGCTGAGCTTTATTTTATAAATGGACTGATTGAACATAAGCTCCTTCATTAACATTTAGTAAATAGTTCAGTTTGTTCATTCAACAAATGATCTTCACATGTCAGGCACTAGACACTATTCTAAGTATTTGGGATGGAGAAGCAAAAGACATACAATCAGGAAGGTTGCTTTGTAATAGGTCACACACTACATATGAGAAAATGAATGAAAACTCACACTGATGCTGTCATAAGTGCTATAAAAAAGTAAGTGTGGACAGAGAAAGAACTGGGATATAAAGAAGCTGCTTTGAGTACTCTGAACAAATCAATCCATTTCCTCCTAAAGTGTAGTATCCCCCAGATGCTTGATCCTGAAGGGAGATTTTTTAGAGATTTATTTATTTTGCTGAAAGGCAGAGTGAGAGGGAAGGAGATACACACACATAGGGGAGGGATAAAGAGAGAGAGAGAGAGATTTCCATTCACTGGTTCCCTCCCCTAAATGGCTGCAACAGTTGGACCTGAGCCAGACTGAAGCCGGGAGTCAGGAACTTCATCTCAGTATTTCATGTGGGTGGCAAGGAGTCAAGTAATCAGGCCATTATCTGCTAATTCCTAGGCACAGGTTAGGAGATTGGATCAGAAAGAACACAGCTAGGATTCAAGTTGGCACTCTGATAGGAGATGCAGGCATCATAAGTGATAGTTTAATGTGCTGTACCACAATGCCAGTCCCAGCAAGTGAGTTTTATGTTCATGTTCTTGATGATTATTTCCTATTCCATATTTGCACTGGAACCTGTGAACTAAACTGCAGTAGAAGGTGAAGCAAAGTCTATTTTCCTGAGAACAAATGTAGGTTTCACTCAGATTTGTTCCTGGAGGATATTTAACACATCTCAGGTTGTTTCTTTGCTCTGGAACCTGTGAACTAAACTGCAGTGGAAGGTGAAGAGAAGTTGGAGAGGTCCCCTGCTCAGAGGCCTGGTCTGCCTCTGTGGTCTACTCTGGCAGTAGGCTGATAGGGACTCCAGGCAAGGTGGTGAGGCAGCATCTTGGCTGGAGCATCTCGTAGTCACCTTGTGTCACTTAGCAAGGGGGCTAGGGAGCTGGCGCTTCAGCTCCACATTCGAGGAGATCCAGAGGTTCGTACGCACTGGGCCCATGCACACACACACACACTCACACAGACAGTGGGGTTACAGCTCAGGGACAGCTCTGAAGGTTGGCTTGTGCCACTACCTGCTCCATGCAGAGTAGCGGGCTGCCTCTTCAGCTCCGGATGTGAGGAGATCCAGAGGTTCACACACACCAATTTGGAAGAGTATTCATTTGGTGAAATACGAGTGGTTCAATTTAATTTCCATCCAAAAGCACATTGAGTTGCATTGTGGCTCATTGAGCAGCTTATAATTACAATCGTATTACTAAGAAGAAAGTGGTATTCTATTGTAATACTGCATGTCCTGTATGTGTGTTAAATTTAAGAGAAGTTGGCTGTTAAGTGGATTTTTTAAAATGTTTATTTTAGGGCTGATTCTGAGGCCAGAATCAGCCCTAAAATAAACATTTTAAAAAATCCACTTAACAGCCAACTTCTCTTAAATTTAACACACAATTTGAAAGGCAGAGTTACAGAGAAGCAGAGGCAGAGAGAGAGAGAGAGAGAGGTCTTCCACCCACTGGTTCACTTCCCAGGTAGCTGCAATGGCCAGAGCTGGGCTGATCTGAATCTAGGAGTCAGGAGCTTCCTCCCAGACCCCCTCCACCCTGGATGTAGGCCCAAGCACCTGAGCCATCCTCCACTGTTCTCCCAGGCCACAGCAGAGAGCTGGATCACAACTGAAGCAGCAGGGAGTGGCCCTAACTGTCACCCAAATGTAATGCTGGCACTGTGGGTGGCTGCTTTACCCATTATGCCACAGCATCAGCCCCTGTTAAGTGGATTTCCTATAGTAGAGGTTTTGTGAGAGATCTGGTAAATGGGATGGAGTAAACATTTAAGTCCCTTAAACCATCCAGCAACTGTGTGGCTGTTGATGCCCAAGGAGACAGTTAGGAGTCCTTGTCAATTTAGAAAATGCAGGAGCTTCAGGGATATTTGTCCCATTCTTGGCTCTTTTTTTTCTGCCCTGCCCTTCCCTTCTCCTCCCCTCCCCTCTCCCTCCCCCTCCCCTCCCCTCTCCTCTCCTCTCCTCTCCTCTCCTCTCCTCTCCTCTCCTCTCCTCTCCTCTCCTCCCCTTTCCTTTCCTTTCCTTTCCTTTCCTTTCCTTTCCTTTCCTTTTATAAAGCATTTACTTAATACAAATTTCATGGATACAGTTTTAGGAATACAACAGTTCTTCCCCCCATACCCACCCTCCCACCCCTACTCCTCCCTGTCCCACCTTCTACTCCCTCTCCTATCCCATTCTTCATAAAGATTCATTTTTAATTATCTTTATATACCAAAGTCCAACTCTACACTAAGTAAAGATTTCAACAGTTTGCTCATACACAGACACACAATGTATAAAGTACTTTTGAAGATGACAAGTTTTACCATTAATTCTCATAGTACAACACATTAAGGACAGAGGTCCTACATGGGAAGCAAGTGCACAGTGATTCCTGTTGTTGATTTAACAATTGGCAATCTTAATTATGAAGTCAGTGATCACCTGAGGCTCTTCTCATGTGCTGCCAAGGCTATGGAAGCCTTTTGAGTCCACAAACTCTGTCACTATTCAGACAGGGCCATAAGCAAAGTGGAAGTTCTCTTCTCCCTTCAGAGAAAGGTACCTCCTTTGATGGCCCCTTCTTTCCACTGAGGTCTAACTCACAGAGATTCTTCATGTAGATTTTTTTTTTTTTTTTTTTTTTTTTTTTTGCCACAGTGTCTTAGCTTTTCATGCCTGAAATGGTGTCATGGGCTTTTCAGCTAGATCCTAAGGTCTTACCGGCTGATTCCTATGTGAATGTGCTATTTAGGGCATTTGTCATCAGCTCCCCATCAAATTATTCTCAGCTGTGTCCCAGACAAGCTATGCAGGGTGGGTACGGATCACGGATGGGTGAGGATGTATAGTGCAGGAAGATGAATAGGGTTAGGACTCGTGGGAAGCCAGCCTTTATTATGTTGCTGTTTTTCCTTTTAATAAATTTTGGGGAATTATTAAAATCCCTTAAATGTCTTACCACCCTGGTAGGTAGATTTGCAACCTCTACAGACTGCCACTATTTCTAAGGTATACTAACTAAATACAATGTTTGGAGTTCTCTCATCTTATACTCTCACATTATGCTGGAATCTATATACAGCACCCATACTGGGGTTTTCAGATCTGAGATAGGTCTTGGAATTCTTGGTAATCAAGAAGCAAGAAATAGGACTCAGAATACTGACTCAAATTTAAAAATTTAAAAATCTGGACATTGCTAGCCAAGACTGCCTAATGCATGTAAGAATAACAGCCACTGATGATGTACTATGGAGAGGCAGAGCAGTTCACTCTTGGACAGCACATCTCACTATTGCAACCTCATAAACAACAGGGAGGTTCCCAGCTCACAGTCACACGACCTGCTCATTAATCTAAAAATGATGAGTGTCAGCCTCCTTTCTTCTAAAGCCTTCCAAGGAACATGTGCATGGATGCTTGGAACACTATAGTCCAGCAAGCCTGTATGTGATTGACATCCCCTTTAGAAATTCGGATCTGGAATTCATTTTTTTTAAAAGATTGATTTTCTTTATTTAAACAGCAGGGTTATATAGAGAGAAAGTGGTAGGAAACTATGCTTTTTCTTATTATGCAGGTGCCTATTGGATGGTGAAGGAGAGATAGAACTGAGCTTAAATTTCCCTACTGAGGAAGGCAATCCCCCAAAGCCAAATGGCTTGAAACACCCTCATGGCCATCCAAAGAAGAAATTTGTGCCTCCATCAAAACAAGATATTGTGTATAAAATCCCAATAGCTCTGGGATCATTTTCCTAGCTAACATGCCCATCCAGTTTAATACTAGGTCTGACCTACAAACTGAGCCCTAGTCAATGGCTTTACTTACTTAAGGTTAAAAATTCTTAGTGAAAGCTGCCAACAGTTTTATGATTTGCTGTTTAGGTAGAGTAATGTTAATATGTTGTTGCTTTTATTATTACTGTGAAATGATAAGGCACCTGCAAGATAAAACATGCGGAAACTACCTGTGTGGCTCCCCTTTCCCAAGGAGATAGAGACTGGTTTTCAAATTCATTTCCTGGATACCATCTGGAACCAGGTCTATTTTAGGAGGAATTTTAAATTAGGACTAACATTCTAATAATATTATTGGGAATTTAGGGTTTAAAGTCACTATGTTACAGAAACTTTACAAATGAACATATGAGCCAGAAGCTAAACAAATGTTCTTGCCTTTATCTCTCTTCAAAGGGAGAACTTAAGGGTCAAAACAATGTCAATTTTCCATTCCAAAAATTCCTCTACATTACTTTCATTCAGCAGAAAGTAGCCAGAATGGAGTCAATTCCCCTATTCCATACATATGGATCAGAAAACTTGACAGTGAGGAATTATTAGCCATAATAAGGGCACCTTCCCTTCCCATGTTTTACCTTCATGAAGGCATCTACTCTAACCCTAGTCTTGTGAATATTGTTTTCATAAGAATTTTAGGAGTCCACTGAAAGGGGATGATTTGGAATGGCAGACTTTTGACCCAGCTAAAGAAAGTCTCCTCCCAACTGATGTTGAGCTCTCCCAACTGATGTTGAGCTCCTTAACAAGAAACTGCTACACTCCTCCGCCAAGGTAGGACCCTCATCAAACAAAGCATGAAAATCTGCATAATTGTTAATCAAATAGACTCATTGTTCTATTTCTAACCTCACTCTGCAACTGTCCTGTTGGCTTGTTGGGAAAGAGCTCATTTTGGATTGGGGGATTTCTTTCCCCCAGAGTACTGGATTTTTTAAATTAACCCTTTCCTTTTATCAACACTCTGATGAATTGAGCAGCAAGCAGCAAGGGCCTGATTATTTGGTAACTATCACTGAGATTTGATAGACTTCTGTGTCCTCATTTGCAAAGGATTAACTGCTCTGTTTTATTCTCCCCAAAACCATGTCCTCATTATTTTAATTGGCACTTGGGACAGAGTCCAAGCCTTTGGAAACAACACTATTCTAATTTCTAATTAAATTTTAGTACTTTATCATCAGGTTTGATTTCCAAGTTATCTGGTTGAGCAGCTTGTTAAAATAAACAGACTACAAGAGAATATTTTACATTTCTGATTATTAAATGAGGAAAAGACATTTTATGTTTTGTCAAAATCTCATTCTCTACTGTTTTTTGCTTTTAAGATTTATTTATTTATTTATTTGAAAGTCAGAGTTACACAGAGAGAGAGAAGGAGAGGCAAAGAGAGAGAGAGGTCTTCCATCCACTGGTTCACTTGCCAATTGGTTGCAATGGCCGGAGCTGTGCCAATCCAAAGCCAGGAGCCAGGAGCTTCCTCCAGGTCTCCCATGTGGGTGCAGGGGTCCAAGGACTTGAGCCATCTTCTACTACTTTCCCAGGCCACTGCAGAGAGCTGGATTGGAAGTAGAGCATCTGGGACTTGAATCGGTGCCCATATGGGATGCTGGCACTTCAGGCAGTGGCTTTACCTGCTAAGCTACAGCACCAGCCCCTTCATTCTCTACTTTTGTTAGGTTTCCATACTTAAATTTAATAGTTGAAAAGATAGTTTTGTTATTAAGATATATAAGTAATTTCTTTATAAATCAAATAATTTTTAGTACTAGACCAATTCCCCAGAGATTAGAGTTGGCTAGAGGATAAAGGTTTATTTCAAGGACTAAATAGTCTTGGGGAAAGAGATCTCAAGATCCAAAATGTGCTCTTCCTGCCCATAAGCTAGTAAAAAAAATGGAAAAAGGAGTAGCTACAGTGAGATTAGAAAATTTGAGTCTAGTTAGCTGATAATTTGGCAGATTTTTCAGGCTTTGTGTTCTGATATTTACTGGGAAACCAAGGTGTCAGTCAAGCATTGGTTTGTAATTTGAATTTTGTCAGAGCATCAGCTGAAGAGTTTCCTTGTTAGCTGGGTTGATCCTGGATTCCTTGTGTAGGGAACAAAACTTTTGCAAAGGCAAGTGAAATCCACCTTAGCTAAGTTTTGCCAGATCTGACAAGCAAATGCATTTGGTGCACACCAAGGTTGGCTATACATCCAAAGCCAGGAGCAAGATGCTTCTTCTGGGTCTCCCCTGTGGGTGCAGGGGCCCAAGGGCTTGGACAATCTTCTACTGCTTTCCCAGGCCATAGCAGAGAGCTGTATCAGAAGGAGAGCAGCTGGGTCTTGAACTGGCACCCATATGGGATTCTGGCACTGAAGGCAGCAGCTTTACTTGGTACACCACAATGCAAGCTCCAAGTCTGACATTCTAAATCAACTTTCAGTATGTTCCCAAAATTCTGAATTCAAATGTTCACAAAACAGAAGAAGAGAAAATGTCTACATTAAGCTAAAAATATGAAAAGGGTAAGGAACATGACTTTTTTATGGTTACACGGGTTCCCTGGTGAACTTTGTGTTAAGCAGAATGCTACCCAGAGCTCATTCTCTAATACATTTGTAGAAACTTGCTGCTTTTTATTTATTTTGAAAATATTTATTATGGCCAGTGCCATGGCTCACTAGGCTAATCCTCCACCTGTGACCCCAGCATCCCGGGTTCTAGTCCTAGTTGGGGTGCCGGATTCTGTCCCAGTTGCTCCTCTTCCAGTCCAGCTCTCTGCTGTGGCCTGGGAAGGCAGTGGAGGATGGCCCAGGTCCTTGGGTCCTGCACCCACATGGGAGACCAGGAGAAGCACCTGGCTCCTGGCTTCCGATCAGCACAGCATGCCAGCCACAGTGGCCATTGGGGGGTGAACCAATGGAAAAGGAAGACCTTTCTCTCTGTCTTTCTCTCTCATTGTCTAACTCTGCCTGTCAAAAAATTTTTATTATTTGAAAGACAGAGGTAGAGAGAGAAGGCAGAAAGAACTTTAATCTGATAGCTTACTCCCCAAATGACTGCAAAAATTGGAGCTGGGCCATGCTAAAGCAAGAAACCTGGAACTCCACCTGGATCTCCTAGATGCATGACAAGAATTCAAATATGTGGGCCATGTTCTTCTGATTTCCTGGGTGCATTAGCAAGGAGCTGGATTGGAAGTGAAGCACATGGGATCAGAAGCTATCACTAAGTGAGGTTTAAGCCACTGGCCCCATTTTTTGCCTTTTACTTACGCTTTGCCAACTTATTTAGAAATGATGTCCTATTATTTAAGCATTAGATTGTTATTATCTTCATGGAGCATGAAGTTCTTCAATGGTATGATGTGAAAAAGAAAATTTTTTTTTTCTTATCGATCACACAAAAGTTGTGTCTGGTTTTATTTTTCCTGTGTCAATCTCTGTCTTTTGGTGCACTTAGATAATTCACATTTAAACTGATACAGTTGAATTCATTAAAATAACCTATTTTAGCTGTCATTTTTCTTTGATGTCTTATTTATTTTTATTTTTTGAAAGGCAGAGACAGAAAGACCTTCCCATCTGCAGGCTCAGGGGCCTGCCCAGGGGCCTGCAGCAGCTGTGGCTAGGCAAGGCTAGAGCCAGCACCCAACTGTATTTGCATCTACATAGATAGGCAGGGGACTCAGAACTTGGATCATCATCTCTCAGGATGAACATCAGCAGGAAGATGGATCAGGTGGAATAACCAGGCTCTAACAAGGTACTCCAATATGCAATGCCATTATCACAAGTGGCATTTCTTACCCTCAAAGCTCCCTACAATGTCCACAGAAAGCAACTCTATTTTAATAGCACATATTTGTGGTGGCTTTGTGTTGCCAAGTTTGGAAATAGGGAGAAGATAGCAGAGGGGGGCCAAATTTATTTATTATTTTACTTCTTTCAGGCAGAGACACAAACTGACACAATGCTTTCATGTGCTGGTTCCTTAAATGCTAACTCAAAACTAGGAGCTGCTGGGGCAGGAATTGTACTACATCAGTTTAAGCTGCTGTTTGGGATGCTTACACCAAATACTAGAGTGTGTCCTGCCTACTGTGATTTTTAAAAAAAAAAACTTTATTGTTTTACAATTAATGTGAAACCTAGTTTGTCATGTTTGATATCTAGAACTATGATGAGGTACATTGACATGTCAAATGATTTGTAAATGTCACACATCCTGATTTATTTATTTATTTTTGAGTAGTGTTATTTAATTTACCACAGTTAATTTACAAGTCACGTTTAGTTTTTTTTTTTCTTTTTTGTGGCAAGGCAGCAGTGTCATTTTTTTTTTAAGATTTATTTATGCTGGCACCACTGCTCAACAGGCTAATCCTCCACCTGCGGTGCCGGCACACTGGGTTCTAGTTCCAGTCGGGGACTAGAATGCATATACATATGCATTTGACTTATAGCAAATAAATAAAAATTATACAGGTATAAAATACACCCATTTTATTTGTAATTCTTACTAAGCATTTTTGGGTGGCTAGGCAGTTCATATGCTGGTGGTACCTGTGATCACAAATGAGGTTTTAGTTGTCTACTGCTTTAATTGAGGCTGCTGCCTTCAAGATTGCTTAACTCACACCAGTATGTTTTTTAAAGATTTATTTATTTGTTCATTTGAAAGGCAGAGTTATAGAGAGACAGGGAGAAACAGATCTCTCTGCTGGTTTACTCCTCAAATGGCTTCACTAGGCTAATCCTCTGCCTGCGGCACTGGCACACAGGGTTCTAGTCCCAGTTGGGGCTCCAGATTCTGTCCCAGTTGCTCCTCTTCCAGTCCAGCTCTCTGCTGTGGCCTGGGAAGGCAGTGGAGGATGGCCCAAGTGCTTGGGCCCTGCACCCGCATGGGAATCCAGGAGGAAGCAACTGGTTCCTGGCTTCGGATTGGTGCAGCGTAGTGGCCATAGTGGCCATTTGGGGGGTGAACCAATGGAAAAAGGAAGACCTTTCTCTCTCTAACTCTGCCTGTCCAAAAAAAAAAAAAAAAAAAAAAGGCTTCAGTGGCTAGGACTGGACCAGGCCAAAGTCAGAAGCCAGGAACTCCATCCAGGTTTCCCAAGTGGGTAGAAAGGGCCTAAGTTCTTGGACTGCCTTCAGCTATTTTTCCCAGATGTATTAATAGGGAGCTGGATCAGAATTGGAGGAACCAGGGTTTTAACCAGTGGTGGTAGCAACCCAGGGTTCCATATCACATATCAATACTGTTTTACTAATTTATGCATTTGAAAGGCAGAGAAAAAGACCCTCCTTCTGCTGGATAACTCTAGATAAGCCCACAACAGTGAGGGAGGTAGGAATGCCATGTGGGTATCCCATGTAGATGGCAGGAAGCCAAGTTTGAGCCATGAGCTATGGACTCAAAAGAACACTCATGGGAGCAGTGTTGTGGTGTGGTGAGTAAAGTCAGCACCTGCAGTGCTGGAATCCCATATGAGCATCAGTTTGAGTCTTGGTTGCCCATTTCTATTCCAGCTCTCTGCTATGGCCTGAGAAAGTAGAAGATCACCCATGTCCTATGGCCCCATGCCTATGTGGGAGACCTGGAAGAAGCTCCTGTCTTCTGGCTTCGGATTGGTGCAGCTCCAGCCATTGCAGTCAATTGGGGAGTGAACCAGTGGATGGAAGACCTCCCTCTCTTTCTCTCTGCCTCTCCTTTCTCTGTGTAACTCTGTATTTTAGATAAATAAATAGATCTTAAAAAAAAACTTGCAGGAAGTTGGGCTGGAGCTGCGGAATAGCCAGGACACATACCGAGCACTCTGGTATGTGATGTGGTATGTCCAGAGAAGTAGCTTAACCTCCTGAATCATAAAACCTACCCTTCCAATGTCTGGTTTGTGCAGCCTGTGACCTAGGCCCCATGTGTCCAACAGGCAAGTCTCAGGATTCTCCACATGATTGCTATGCCAGAAGGCAAATTTCCAAAGGCAAAATACTTTTTGAACTATGTTGGTATGATATTTACTGTTGTCTCATGGACTAGAGCAAGTGAACTGGAAAATGTCAGGGGGTCCCTGTGGTGAAGGATTATATCAAGGTTTATATACAGGGAGGAGTGTCACATGGAACAGTTACAGAGAGCTGTGCTAGTATGTTATGTCAATTTTTCCTGTAGATATAATTGTGGCCAAAAACTGATTTTCAAACTGCCTACTTTTATGGAATTTTAAATACATAAAATACTGTAAGGAAAACAGTATTGCCTGAGTAATTTTCTGTGTAATATGGATACTAGTGAAAGCATAATGTGTACTGCTACTTATATGAACAATTGTGCTGAACATTATAAATTATTTCTATGCATTGACATTGATTTTTTTTATGATTTATTTGAAAGGCTGAGTTGCAGAGAGGCAGAGGCACAAAGAGAGAGGTCTTCCATCTGCTGATCACTCCCCAAATGGCCTCATTGGCTAGGGCTAGGCCAATCTGAAGCCAAGAGCCTGTAGATTCTTCTAGGTCTCCCATGTACCTGCAAGGGGCCCAAGGACTTGGGTCTTCATACCTTGCTTTCCCAGTGCATAGCAGAGAGCTAGATAAGAAGTGGAGCAGGTGTACTGGAATTGGTGCTTCACCCACTGCTCCACAGTAATGGCCCTGGCATTGATTTTTTTTTACAGAATTGGTAACAAATTAATATTTTAAGTAGCCTAACAATAGTCTATGTTTAATCTGAGTGACTGGTAGAGTTGTGTGTACTCTTTCAGGGTCTTTTCTGCTCTTCCCATGTGTAAAGCCTATATTCCCCCATAGGGAGGGTACTTTATTTTTGTTGCCCAGCTAATATGCCCATTTTTCTATATATATTTCCTTCATGACCTTGCTAGCACAGTAGAATCTAGGAAGAATCTAGACTGTCTCACCCCTCCCTCCAAGTAATTCCTCTTGCAGATAAGATTCTAGAGACCTCTACATGTGGCCAAGTCCAACGAAAATAAATATATTGCCAGTAAGTTGTTTATTTGTTCCTGAGCTTCTTTCACATTGTATTTTAAGAGCTTTCTGAGATTTTGTTAAATAAATTGGAAAAGCATAAAGAAATATAATTCAGAATCAGGATTTATATAAGATAAAGTAAGCATGGCTGCAAGATCTAAAGCCATCTTAGCTGAATGTACATTGGTCTCAATTTTTTTATTGCCATAGCTACAAGACTTTTTACATGGTTTGAGTTGAAACTTAGAGAAGAATTGGCTACCTCAGAAACAATTAATTAAAATGGTTATATTTGGAATTGTTAATGTAGGGTGTCCTCAAAAGCTTTTTGGAGGCTGAGCTTGTTTCATGGATCAGATCAGAAATTGTGTAGAGGACAGAATCTATTGCACATCCTTAAATAACTCTCCATAGTTAGGAAACTACTTAGGAATATTTCATACTCGCAAAGTTATGTTATGTTATGTTTTCAGGCAAATTATTCCATTTTTTTTGACAGGAAGAGTTAGACAGTGAGAGAGAGATAGAGAGAAAGGTTTTCCTTCCATTGGTTCACCCCCAAAATGGCCACTATGACCGGCACGCTGTGTCCATCCAAAGCCAGGAGCCAGGTGCTTCTCCTGGTCTCCTATGTGGGTGCAGGGACCAAGCACTTGGGCCATTCTCCACTGCACTCCCGGGCCACAGCAGAGAGCTGGGCAGGAAGAGGAGCAACCGGGACAGAATCTGGCACCCCAACCGGGACTAGAACCTGGGATGCCAGTGCTGCAGATGGAGGATTAGCCTATTGAGTCTTTCATCCACTGGTTCACTCTCCAAATGGCCCAAACTGCTGGAGATGGGCTGATCCAAAGCTAGGAGCTTCCTCTGGGTCTCCCAGGCCATAAACAGAGAGCTGGATCAGAAGAAGAGCAACTGGGGCCAGTGCTGTGGCTTAGTAGGTTAAGCCTCTGCCTGCAATGATGGCATCCCATTTGGGCAGTGATTTGAGTCCCAGCTGCTCCCCTAATGATCCAGCTCTTTGCTATGACCTGGGAGAGCAGTAGAGGATGGCCAAAGTCTTCAGGCCACTGCGTCCACAGGGGAGATCTGGAAGAAACTTCTGGCTCCTGGCTTTGTATTGGCCTAGCTCCAGTTGTTTGTGACCATTTTGGGAGTGAACCAGTGGATGGAAGACCTGTCTCTCCATATCTGTAACTCTACTTTCAAATAAATAAATCTTAAAATGAAGAAGAATAGCATCCAGGAATACATACTGTTGCCCATATGGGATGCTGGCACCATGGGTGTAGTCTTAGCCTACTATGCCAGAGAGAGAGAGAGAGAGAGAGAGAGAGAGAGAGAGACCTTTAATCCACTGATTCACACTTCAAATGCCCACAGCAGCCAAGGCTGGAACAAAGTCATAGCTGAGAGCCAGGAATGTAGTCCTGGCCTCTCACTTGAGATGCAGAAGCCTACTTGCTTGAGTTGTCAGCACTGACTTCTGGTGTCTAGATTTGCTCCTAGAATTAGGAGCCAGTGCTGGAAGCACAGCCAGAAATGTTATTGTAGGACTAGGGCACAAGCCTAAATGACTGCCTCACTTCTAGAATCTTTTGCCTTGCCATAGTTGAAACTACTAGACAGCCTCTGGAAGCCATCCTGTTTGTATCATGACATCACTGATGGTTTCTTCTCTTTTTACTGGTATCTTGTTGATTCCACTCTGCAATTCACCTTGACAGGTTTGACCCTATCTGGTCTGACATGTCTGTTTCCTTCCAGCTTGTATTTCTTGCACAGCATGTATACCACTGTATCTACACCCTGTTGAGTGTTTCTTTGTAGCTGTCCAAATGGCACCTCATGCCATACAATTCTAAATTGAAAATCTGGGGCTAACATTGTGACATTGTGGTATAGTGGGTTAAACAGCTGCCTAGGATGCCAGCATCCTTATGGGTTTTGGTTTGTTTCCTGGTTGCTCCACTTCCAATCCAGCTCCCTGCTTAGGGCACCTGTGAAAGCAGCAGAAGATGGTCCAAGTGCTTCGACATCTGCCACCCATGTGTGAGACCCAGATGAAGCTTCTGGCTCCTGGTTTCAGTCTGGCCCAGCTCCAGCTGTTACAGCTATTTGGGGAGTGGAGCAACAGCTGGAAGATCTTTCTCTGTCTTCTCCTCTCTCCCAAAACTATGTCTTTCAAAACAAATCAGTTAATCATTAAAAATAAATAAGATGAAAAACACATAATTTATTTTCTTTTTAAATATTACAACCAAGTAGCCTTGACCCAAATCATCAGAATGAAAATTTTCCTGGAATGCTCTTCTGTCTTTTTTTCCCCAGAAACCTTTTAGTTAAGGAATACAAACTTCATGCATTTCATAATTAAAACTTGAAGAACATAGTAATTTTTCCAACCATACCCACCCTCCCACCCACACTCCCACACCCTTTCTTTCTCCTGCTATTTGCATTCTTATTTTTCACTAAGATCTATTTGGAAATAACTTTATACACATATGATTAATTATACTAATTAAAGATTTCAACAAATAATATGAAAAAAACTCTTCCTCAATAGTTGAGACAAGGGCTATTCAGTCATTGCTTCTCAAAGTGTAAATTTCATTTTTATAGATTACCTTAGGTGCTCTATTAGGTATCACAGATCAAGGAAAGCATATGGTATTTATCCTTTTTTGGACTGGCTTATTTCACTAAGTATGATGTTTTCCAGTTTTATCCATTTTGTTGCAAATTAAATGATGTTTTTAACCTCTGTCAGTATTCCATGGAGTACATATCCCATAAGTTCCTTTTTAAAAAATGATTTATTTATTATTTATTTGAAAGTAATAGTTACACAGGAGAGGCAGAGAGAGAGAGAGTCTTCCATCTGATGGTTCACTCCCCAGTTGGCCGCAATAGCCAGAGCTGCACTGATCTGAAGCCAGGGACCAGGAGCTTCTTCCAGGTCTCCAATGTGGGTGCAGGGGCCCAAGGACTTGGGCCATCTTCTACTGCTTTCCCAGGCCATAGCAAAGAGTTGGACTGGAAGTGGAGCATCCAAGACTCGCCAAACCAGTGCCCATATGGGATGCTAGCACTGCAGGCAGCCGCTTTACCCACTATGCCACAGCACCAGCCCTGATAATCTTTTTCATCTGTATTTCTCAGCGTGGCACTAGTTGTGGTAGAACTTAACCTTCAGAGCTATCTTTTTTGCCCTCTTTGGACATTAATAGGCTTCCCAACTTTCCTTTTTTCTCATGGTAATCCAAATGATACTCATATTTTATGGTGTAATTCAATAGTCATAATGTCCCATGTTGCACTCAAATCCAGAATCTTGAGTAATGCCAGGCACCCATGTTATCCCCTGAGGTAGCTACCCTTGGTCCATAGACCTGTTCACAGAGAAATAAGTTATGTGCTTTCTGTGTACCCTATGTAGAGGCTTAGAGCATGGGGTAGGGGGATCATAGCAATCTGCCCATTTTGGGGGCAGAAGTAGGGAGAGACCTCTGAGTTCACATGAGACACTCTTCATGGAGGCCTTGATTATGCACCCTCACTGCACATGTCTCTGCCCTCTGCAGTGTCCTTCCTCTGCAATCCACACTGTACCCATTGGCAAGGACTCTCAGGGCTAGATTGCTCAGGTGTTGTGTTTCCTCTGTATCACCCTTGGCCTCTCTACAGCTTAAACCCTCCATACTTTTTTGTCAGTAATGTTGCTTCTGACAAAATAAAAAATAGACTTAGATATATGTTTTCATAATTTTAGATGGGGTCAACTTTTTGAGACATGATGTTTTAATCTTGCCTTTTATGATTTTTGAAAACCATGTTTTATGTATATTTCATTCTCCTTTCCTTTGGCCAATTTTGAGCATTTGGAAGCACTTACTTGGGGTCTATTTAACCCATTCACATATTTAACAGTGTCATCATTGCCATAACCTTCAGTTATCAGTTACTTGAGGGATGACAGATTGCTCTTGATTCCCAAAGGATTGCTTGTACTTTTTAGAAGAACTGGAGGAGGCAACCTTAAACAATACTATATAAAATAAGACGACTCTCTGACTCCTGTTACTTGTCCAGCAGCGGTCATGTTTCATCTTTTTTTCAATGATTTATTTATTAATTTGAAAGGAAGAGTTACAGAAAGAGGAGAGAGATTCTATCTGTTGATTCATTACACAAATGGCTGCAGTGACTGGTGCTATGAGAGTCTGAAGCCAGGATTCTGGAAGAATCTTCCACATCTCCTATATGCATGCAGGGGACCATGCCCTTGACTCATCTTCTACTTTCTGAGATACCTTAGCAGGGAACTGGATTGGAAGTGGTGCAGAGAGGCTTTGAACTGGCACCTATATGGGATTCCAGTGTTGCTGGCAGTGGGTTAACCTTCATTACCACAGTGTTGGCTCCAATATTATTTTATTTTATTGAACCACCCAAATAGAGGTTTTCATGGGGATTCTTTGAGTTTTGCAGGTATAAATTGTGTGCAAATAATAATTTTTTTCAAGATTTAAAGGTTAAGCTACAGCCTGAATCCAATATGGGTACCAGTTTGAGTCTGGCTGCTCCACTTCTGATCCAGCTCTTCTAATGCACCTGGGAAGGCAATGGAAGATTGTCCAACTCCCTGGGCCCATGTAGCCATGTGGGAGACCCAGCAGAGCCTCCTGACTCCTGGCTTCAGTTGGTTCCAGCCCTGGCTTTTGCAACTGTTTTGGGAGTGAGCTAGCAGATGGAAGACCTCTCTCTGTGTCTCACTTCCTCTCTCTCTAACCATGACTTTCAATTAAATGAATATTTTTTTTACCAAAGAAATATTTAAAAATGTATTTTCTCAATGACTTTGTTGATGATCATGAAATTTGTTTCAGTAGACCTCTGAATATCATGAAATATGACAGGGGTACTTCATAGATGTTTGTGAAATAGAATTGAGATGTAAGTTATTTTTGGTGCTGTAAATCTTGAAACCATATATACTCAATAAATTTTTTTTAAAAAAATTTATTTATTTGAAAGACAAGAGTTACAGAGAGGCAGAGGCAGAGGGAAGAGAAGTCTTCCATCCACTGGTTCACTCCCCAAATGGTCACAAGGGCAAGACCTGGATCAATCTGAACTCAGGGGCTAGGAAATTTTCCAGCTGTCCCATGTAGGTGCTGGGCCCCAAAGACTTGACCATCTTCCACTGCTTTCCCAGTCCATATCAGAGAGCTCTATTGGAAGTGGAGCAGTCAGGACTTGAACCAGCACCCACAGGGGAATGCTGGCACTGCAGGCAGCGACTTAACCCACTATGCCACATAGCTGGCCCCAGATTTTTTAATATTGAGATTTTCATTATCCCTGGAAGAAACATTAAAATTCCTTCTCTCCTGTCCTTTTCTTATTATGTCCTTCCCTACCAGTAGGTGTCAGAGTTTCCTCAGATCCTGTTCACATTCCTTTTCACTTATATTATCCTGTTCTTTATGATATTTCATTCACTCTGATCACTGATATTCTGCTACTTTGATCTCTACACTGAGCTCTACCTCTTATTTCTAGTTGTCCATTGTTGATCCTGACATACAGAAACTTCAAACACAATGTGTTCAATTTCAGTCTCACGTCTTTTCATCATATTCTTGTTGATTTTTTTCCCAATTTCAACATCCTATACCAGTGCCCACACAGTCTTTCATAGATACATCATGGAATTGAACTCCACTTTTGATCCTTTGCCCAGCCAATTATAACTGAATTGTGTTCTTGTTTCCTGTCTCTTCTGTTCAGTGTTCTTACTAGTCTATCTAAAGGTTAGTGGTCATGTCTCTTTTTGATTTCTCCTCTAGTTCTTCCTCTCTATGACTCCATTCTCTTTCCAGAGTTTGGCTCTTAAAATGCAAAGCTTCTGGGGGTCGGTGATGTGGCATAGGCTAAGCCTCTGAATTTGGTGCCAGCATCCCATATTGGTTCTCATTTGTGTCCTGACTGCTCATCTTCTGATCCAGCTCTCTGTTTCTGTCCTGGAAAAATAGTAGAAGATGGTCCAAGTGCTTATGACATGCACCTACATGGGAAAGCTTGAAGGAGCTCTTGGCTCCTGACTTCTGAGTGACTCAACTCTGGCCATTGAGGCCATTTGGGGAGTGAACCAGCAGATGGAAGACCTCTCTCTCTATCTCTCTCTCTCTCACTGTCTCTCTCTCTTTCCCTCTCTGCCTACAACAAAGCCATCCAGTCCTGGGCTTTTCTTTTTTTGGGAGGGCCTTTATTACTGATTCAATTTCTGTCTTGGTTATGGATCTGTTTCAGTTTTCTATGTCTTCATGGCTCAATTTAGGTAGGTTTGTTGTGTCCAGGAATCTATCCATTTTCTAGGTTTCCCAGTTTGTTGGCATACAGCTCTTCATAGTAATTTCTGATGATTCTTTATATTTTTGGGTGTCTGTTGTTACAATTCCTTTTTCATCTCTAATTTTAGTGATTTAGGTCTTCTCTTTTTTTTGGTTAGTTGGTCCAATGGTGTATCAATTTTGCTTATTTTTTCAAAAAACCAGCATTTGCTTCTGATTACTTCTGTGTAACCTTATGATCAGTTTTTGGAATTCCATTCCTTGATTTTCTTCCATCTCATCATCTTCACAATCTAGTACTGAAATGCTGTTCTTTTGGGGGTGTCATGTGGTCTTTCTTACTGTTTATTGAATTGGTTTGTTTGTTGCTTGGCATTTGCAAATTAAACTCTGCTGGGTTGAATATTATTTCCTTCAAATATACCTGGAATCTCAGAATGTTATTTTATTCTGAAATAGAATCTTTGCATAGGTAAGTAGCTAAAGTAAGACCTTTCAAGATCAGAATGGGCCCTAAATTTAATGTGTTTTTTCTTAATATTTTTTATTTATTTGAGAGGCAGAGTTACAGAGAGGCAGAGGCAGAGAGAGAGAGGGAGAGAGAGAGAGCAAGAGAGAGGTCTTCTACATGCTGGTTTGCTCCCCAGATGGCCACAATGGCCAGAACTGTGCTGATCCAAAGCCAGGAGCCAGGAGCTTCTCCCAGGTCTCCCATGTGGGGGCAGGGACCCAAGGACTTGGGTCATTTTCTACTGATTTCCCAGGCCACAGCAGAGAGCTGGATCAAAAGTGGAGCAGCTGGCACTCAAAGTGGTGCTCATAAGGGATACTGGCACTGCAGGTGGAAGCCCTACCTGCTACGCCACAGTGCTGGCCCCCAATATGTATTGTTTTTATAAGCAGATTATATAGGGGAAAGTGCTGTGGCACAGAAGTTTATGTCCACCTGTGGCACCGGCATCCCATATGGGCACCAGTTCTAGTCCCGGCTGCTCCTCTTCCAATCCAGCTCTCTGCTGACGGCCGGGGAAAGCAGTAGAAGATGGCCCAAGTCCTTGGGCCCCTGTACCCATGTGGGAGACTTGGAGGAAGCTCCTGACTCATGGCTTTGGATCAGCCCAGCTCCAGCTGTTGCCACCATTTGGGGAGTCAACCAGCAGATGGAAGATCTTTCTCTCTGTCTCTGCTTCTCACTGTCTGTAACTCTACCTGTCAAAAAAATAAAATATTAAAAAAAGAAAGCCATATGAAGACACACAGAAAGGAGATGTCATGACAACAGGGGAAGAAATTAGAGAGATACAGCTTCTAGCCACTGAATGTCAGTGATTGCAGGCAATCATCAAAAGCTAGGCAAAGGCAAGGAAGCGTTCTTCTCCAGAGCCATTAGAAGGAACATGGTCCTGCCGACACCCTGATATCAGACTTCTGGCCTCCAAAACAGAAAAAGAATATATATATTTAGTCCACATTTTTATATGCCTATCCCATTTTAGTTGTTTTAAGTCACCTATTTTGTCATGATTTTATGGCAGCTTAGGAAACAATACACGTTCATATGCTTACATCTTTTACTCTGTAACATCAGATTCCACATTTATTCACTAGCAAGGCATTCATTTTTTTTTATAGGCAGAGTGGACAGTGAGAGAGAGAGACAGAGAGAAAGGTCTTTCTTTTACCATTGGTTCACCCTCCAATGGCCGCTGCAGCCGGTGCACTGCAGCCGGTGCACCACACTGATCTGATGGCAGGAGCCAGGTGCTTCTCCTGGTCTCCCATGCAGATGCAGGGCCCAGGCACTTGGGCCATCCTCCACTGCACTCCCAGGCCACAGCAGAGAGCTGGACTGGAAGAGGGGCAACTGGAACAGAATCCGGCGCCCCGACCAGGACTAGAACCTGGTGTACTGGTGCTTCAGGTGGAGGATTAGCCTATTGAGCTGCGGCGCCAGTTGGCATTAATCTTTCAGTCTGTCCTTCTCCAAGATAAATCTGCATTGCTTCAAACATTTTTGATGTAGCACAATTACTACAACCTGGTTGATTCTGTATCCTGCAACTTTATGGAATGCATTTTGGGATTTAAAAGTTTTTTAAATTTTCCTTTTTAAAGATATATCTATTTCAGTCCTGCCACCACCTGCCATTCCGCTATACCACGCATGCACTGATTAGAGTCCTGGCTCCTCTACTTCCTATCCAGCTTCTTGCTAATGCACTGGAAAATCAGGGAAAGATGGTTCAGGTGCTTGGGCCTCTGCAACCTATGCTTCTGGCTCCCCAGCCATGCCACTGTACATATGTGGGCAGTGAACCAAGATCAAAGATCTCTCTATCTCCCTGTAACTCTGCCTTTCAAATAAATGAAAGAAATCTTGAAAAATATTTATTTGCTATGTTTGCTTGCTGTAATATTTATTTACTTGAAAGGCAGTTACGGGGGAGGGGGAGAGAATCAGTTTTTCCATCTGCTGGTTCACTTCTGCAATAACCAGGGCTGGGACAGGCCAAAGCCAGGAGCCAGGAGCTTCTTTCCAGGTCTCCCATGTGGTTGCAGGGGCCCAGGCACTTGGACCTTGGACCCAGGTATATTACCTGAGAACTGGAATGGAAGTTGAGCAGATGGAACCCACACTGGTATCCATATGAGATGCTGTTATTACAGGAGGCCACTTAACCTCCTCTGCCACAGTGCTGGTCCCTATTTGTCTTAAAAGCAGGAGACTCTGAGATAGGCAGAGACAGATGGGGAGAGAGAGTAAGAATGACAGTTTATTTCTTGAATGGCTACAACAGGCAGATCTTTGGCAGGCTGAAGCCAGCAGCCATCATTGTCTCTTACATTGGGTAACAGGCACATAAGGCTTGGACCATCCTCTGCTGCTTTCCCAGGCATATTAGCAAGAAACTGAATCAGAAGCAAAGTAGCTGGGATTACAGCTGGTGCTCTGATATGGAATGCTGGCAACACAAACAATGGCTTGACATGCTGCACAATTCAGGACAATGAATAGCCTCTCATGGAATCATTAGGGTTTTCTAAATAGCTAAGTTCCAGTTTTATTTCTTTTTGTCACTAATTGCTCCCACTAGATGTTTCAGTCCTATACACAATTGAGGTGATGAGAGTAGACATCCTTATATATTTTGTTGTTATAGGAAATGTTTTTCTTTTCTTTTTTTAAGATTTATTTATTTCAAAGTTAGAGTTACACAGAAAGAGGAGAGGCAGAGAGATAGAGGGGTCTTCCATCTGCTGGTTCACTCCCCAGATGGCTGCAACAGCTGGAGCTGTGCCATCAGAGGCCAGGAGCAAGGAGCTTCCTCCAGGCCTCCCACATGGGTGCAGGGCCCAAGGACTTGGGACATCTTCTACTGCTTTCCCAGGCCACAGCAGAGAGCTGGATCAGAAGAGAAGCAGCTGGACTAGAACCAGCACCAATATGGGATGCTGACACTTCAGGCCAGGGCTTTAATCCACTGCACCACAGCGCTGACCCTGGAAATGTTTATATTTTCAAGGAGTCAGGAGAGACAGAGAGAAATCTTCCATGCTCTGGTTCATTCCTGATGGCTGCAATGGCCAGCCTTGGGCCAGCCCGAAGACAGGGTCTTCTTTTGGGGCTCACATGGGTTGCAGGCGCCCAAGCATTTGGAGAATCTTCTGCTGACTTTTCCTGGTCATTAAAAGGGAGCTTCATCAGAAGTGGAGCATCTGGGACACAAACCAATGCCATATGAGAGGTTGGCATTAGATGGTGACTTTACCCAGTATTCCACGATGTCTGCCTAAGAGGAAAAGTTTTCAAATTTTCACTGTTGACTGTGGTGTTAGCTGTGAGCTTGTCATTTATGGCCTTTATTTTATTGAGATACATTTCTTTTTTTAAAAGATTTATTTAATATTTGAAAGTCAGAGTTACAAAGAGAGAGTAGAGGCAGAGATCTTCCATTCACTAGTTCAACTCCCCAAATGAATGCCCAACTGATGGCAGGGCTGCGCCAGGTCAAAGCCAGGAGCCAGGAGCTTCATCCAAGTCTCCAACATAGGTGCAAGCAGTTGGGCCATCCACTGCTGCTTTCCCTGGCACAGTAGCAGAGACCTGGATCAGAAGTGGAGCAGCTGGGTCTTGAATCAGTGACCATGTGGGATGCTGATGCTGTAGACAGTGGCCTAACCATCTGTACTGCAACACTGGCCTTCTCTCTCTCTCTCTCTCTTTTTTGAAGATTTATTTATTTAATAGTCAGAGTTACACACAGAGAGAGAAAGAGGTCTTCCATCCAATGGTTCACTCCCCAGATGGAGAGAGAGAGAGAGAGAGAGAGAGAGAAAGAGAAAGAGAGAAAGAGGTCTTCCATCTGATGGTTCACTCCCCAGATGGCCGCAACAGTTGGAGCTTTGCTGATCCAAAGCCAGGAGCCAGGAGCTTCTTCCAGGTCCTCACTTGGGTGCAAGGGCCCAAGGACTTGGGCAATCTTCTACTGCTTTCCCAGGCCATCAACAGAGAGCTGAATTGGAAGAGGAGCAGCTGGTTCTAGAACTGGCACCCATATGGGATGCTGGTGCTTTAGGCCAGGGCATTAATCTGCTGCACCACAGCATCAGCCCCTGGCCCTCTCTTGAAATTTTTAAATAATGAATCTGGGTTTGTTTTGCCAGATGCTTTTTTCTTTGCAGCTGTTATAGAATACAAAATTAAGAGAATTTATATAACCTAAGAACCAATTTTTTGAAAAACAAATTCTAGCAGAAAAAATAAATATATAGAAGTGAATTTAATCTAGGAAGATAATTACCTGAATGCTGAATATTTTATAATGTTGGTAAAGAAATTGAATACAACAGAAATAATTGAAACATTACTCAAGTTCATAAGTTAGAATAGTATTAGGATATTCTTACTATCCAAAGCAATATACAGACTCAGTGCAATTGCAAAGTTTCAATGCTATTCTTTAACAAAACTTTTTAAAAGATTTATTTATTTGAGAGAATTGCAGAGAGACAGAGACAGAGAATCAAGTGTTCCATCCACTTGTTCACTCCACAGATGGCCACAAAGGCTGCGGCAGGGTGCCGATCCAAAGCCAAGAAACAGGATTTCTTCCAGGTCTCCAAGGACTTGGGCCATCTTCCATTGCTATTCTAGACCATAGCAGAGAGCTGAATCGTAAGTGGAGTAGTCGGTACTTGAACTGGCACGCTTATGGGATGCTGGTACTGCAGGTGGTGGTTTTACCCACTAAACCACAGTGCCAACCAGCCCCTCTTTAACAAAATATTTTAAAGTCCCCAGAATTGTACAGAACTGTGAAGGATAATGAATAGTCAAGTCAACATTGAAGTAAAAGAAGAATGCTGGAATGGTCACACTAAATATATTTTACAGAGCTATAGTAATCAAAATAGCATATCACTGGCATTAAAGCAGATACATTAAGCAATGGGGCGGAATAGAGAATAAGTCATTAACCTATAGTCAATTGACTTTTTTTTTGGACAGGCAGAGTGGACAGAGAGAAAGGTCTTCCTTCTATTGGTTCACACTCCAATGGCTGCTGCGGCCAGCACACCGCATTGATCTGAAGCCAGGTGCTTCTCCTGGTCTCCCATGCGGATGCAGGGCCCAAGCACTTGGGCCATCCTCCACTGCCTTCCCGGGACACAGCAGAGAGCTGGACTGGAAGAGGAGCAACCGGCACAGAATCCAGTGCCCCGACCGGGACTAGAACCTGGTGTGCTGTTGCCGCAGGCAGAGCATTAGTCTATTGAGCTGTAGAGCTGGCCAGTCAATTGACTTTTAAGGTGTCTAGAACAGATGAAGAAAAATAAGTAGTCTCTTCAATACAAAGTGTTTGGAAAAGTCAACCAATTCTTTTTGCATTTGAAGAGATATTATCCAGATAACATTGAGAGCCTGGAGTGCTTCATGAAATTTATGGGGTAATGTGAGGGTATTTTAAGGATGAAAAGAGAGGAGCTTGTAGGCATTTCTTTAATTTCTTTATTTGCTTACTTATTAATTAACAGAGAGAGAGAGAGGGAGAGATCTTCCACCTGCTGTTTCACTTCCCCAGATGGTGGCATCAGCCAAGGCTTAATCATGCCAAATCCAGGAGTCAGGAGCTTCTTCATGGTCTCCTGCCTGGGCAGCCAGGGCACAAGTACTTGGGTCATCTTCCACTGCTTTTGAAAGGCCAAAGTGTTGGATTGAAGTGCAGCAGCCAAGACTAAAATCAGTACTCATATAGGATGCTGGAGTCATAGTTGGCAATTTTACCTGTTACACCACAACAGCAGCTGCTGTAGGTATTTCTTTAAGAAAAAACTCCCAAGTTCTGGGTTTAGCTGTAGTGATCTGCATAAATAGAAGGTTTACACAGCCAGTTTCTGCATAGCTTTATCTTGCAGGTGCATTACCATTCTACAGCAGTAATAAAAGCAACATGTTAGTATTTCTGTACCTCAAATGAAACCAGAGAAATTAGTGATTTTTCTGCCTGAAAACTTTCAGTTTAAAACCAGGAAGAGTCATTGATTAAGACTTTGTGTGCATGGGGCTTCCACTTTAGTGTAGAGGATAAAGCCACCGCCTGTCTTGGCAGCATCATATGGACATGGGTTTGAGTCCCAGATGCTCCACTTCTGATCCATTTTTGATAATGCACCTGGGAAATGAGCAGAGGATGGCCCAAGTCCTGGGCTCCTACAACCACTTGGGAGACCTGGAAGAAGCTCTTGGCTCTTGACTTGGGTGGGCCCGTCTCTGGCTGTTGCAGCAATTTGGGGAGTGAACCAGCAGATGGAAGATCTCTCTGTCTCTCCCTCACTCTCTTTGTAAGGTTATCTTTCAAATAAATAAATAAATATTTAGCAAAAATAAATAAGACTTAGAATGAGGCCAGACATTGCATTTTAAGACATGTTGAGTTCGGAAGCAGTCCACACAGTAGACTCATAGAATGACAATCATTTTAAATAGCATATAGATGTAGCATTAGGTGTGAGAATATTAAGTATCATATCTAGTTCTCATCTCTTTTTCAAAATGGGAGGGCACTCTAGAGATTGTAGTTCTAGCAGAGTCTTTTTGTGCTAGTTACTACCCATCATTCATTAAAAATCTTTATAACTTCTTTGCTTTATCTAATTTGCTTTAGAGTTCACACCAGTGACTCATTACATCTTGACTTTTGTTTCTTCCTTATGATGAAGATCTAGTTCTGAAATCACAACTGATCAATCATGTTCCACCTGTCTCTTGTTGCAAAGTTGTATTTGACCTGGTTTTTCATGCAGACCCATGTCAAGATAGAAACATTTGATGAGAAGAATTCAGTGTAAATATGTTTTTAGTCACATTTGTTTAACAATGAAGATTTAGGAGTGGTCATCAGGCTAACTTTATCTGTAGTCCATTGCTAAACTTAGATATATCTGTTCTGTATAAACGTTGCCCCAAAGTACCTAGCCAGAATTATTTTGCTGGGAATTGTACTTCCGCAGAAGTATGCCATTCAATAGGCCCAAAGTTCAAAATAAAAGTCTTTAACAAAACCAACAAGATGATAACAAATTGAGTTACATCTATGCATATAAGCTATACAGAAGTTATATGTTAAAACAACGAACAAGGTTACAAGCGAATAGCAGAATACCATAATTAATATCATATATGTACACAGGAAATGCTTATTAACCTCAGTGAAAGTTTTCAAGCCCATGAACATGGGCTGGTATTGTGGCCCAGTGGTTCAGCTGCCATCTTTGATGCCTACATCCCATATGAGTGCCAATTTGAGTCACTTCTTATTTGGCTCCATGCTAATGGATCTGGGAAAGCAGTAGAAGATGACATAAGTGCTTGGACCCCTGTCACCCATGGGGAAGACTCAGATGAAGTTCCTGATTCCTGGCTTCAGCCTTGCCCCATTCCATATATTGCAGCCATTTGTGGAGTATACCATGGGTGGAAGACCTCTCTTTCTCTGTCTCTCCCTCTTTGTCTGTAATTCTGCCTTTCAAATAAATGAAAAACTAAATCTTTGAAATAAAACAAAAACAATGAATAGAATTGTGATATGAAAGAAGGAGTATTACAGTGTGCTAACTACTTACATGAAATATGTATAATGTCTGATCCAAAAATTCTGAAAGTTAAAAATTGAATCCAAAACAGGCTTATATTTTCTTTTTTAACAGCAATATCTGGTATTTTCAAGTTTTGGGGTTCACTAAGAAGTGAAAACTCTATTCACTAATTGCAAGGCTAGGAGTTCATGATGCCAGATATTCTGTGCATAATTTTTGTGTATGCTAACGTTTTCAAGGATATTGTGGTATTATGATAATAGATTCTTCTTTTTTAAAATTTATTCATTTTTACTTGAAAGCCAGAATTACAAAGCGGCAGAGGCAAGAGGGAGAGAAAGATGTCTTCCATCTGTTTGTTCACTCTTCCAAATGGCCACAATGGCCAGAGCTGGGCTGATCTGAAGCCAGGAGCTTCTTCTGGTTCTCCCACACTGGTGCAGGGGCCCAAGGGCTTGAGCCATCTTCCATTGCTTTCCCAGGCCATAGCAGAGAGCCAGATCAGAAGTGGAGCAGTTGGGGCCTGAATCATTGCCCATATGGGATGCCAGCACTGCAGGTAGCGACTTTGCTTGCTATGCCACAGTGCCAGCCCTGATAATGGATTCTTACTGAGCTTATACAATAACCTTGCCACAAGAAATCAAAAAAGTTTTGCATTTTAGAGGAATTAAGTAGGTAGAAAGGTAAACATTTCCATCTATTTATAAAACTATACTAAAGTATAGTAACCAATAGAAATTGTAGAAATCGTCCTGAATCTAGATGAAACACTGAAATACAGAACCAAAAAAATTTAAATAAAAGCATAGAAATCCATAAATATGATTAATTCAATCTCATGTAACTAATTCTGTGTATTTGAAAGACAGTTACAGAGCGAGACAGAGACACACAGAGAGAGAGAGAGCACTTGCATTTGCTGGTTCACTCCCCAAGTGGCTGAAACAGTTGGAGCTGAGCTGATCTGAAGCTATGATCCAGGAACTTCTTCTGGGTCTCCCATGTGGATGTAGAGGCCCGAGGACCTGAGCCATCCTCTGTTGCTT
This sequence comes from Oryctolagus cuniculus, assembly GCF_964237555.1. NCBI lineage: Eukaryota > Metazoa > Chordata > Mammalia > Lagomorpha > Leporidae > Oryctolagus > Oryctolagus cuniculus. Next base: position 531,445 of record NW_027208392.1, on the reverse strand, counting down.
TCTCAGGAACATGAATAGGGAGCTGGATCAACAGTGGAGCTCCCAGGACTCAAACTGGTGCCCATATGGAATGCTGGAGTGTCAAGCCAGGGCTTTAACCCACTGTGCCACAGCACTGGCCCCTCTACTAGCAGTTTAATGGGATATTTAGTTTTTCTCTTTCCCGCAGCATTCTGGAAATTAGTGTCTAAAGTAGCCTAAGATCTGTATTTAAGAATATTTTCTGCTAAACTTATTTCAAGTGTTTTTAGAAAATACAAAATTATCCTTTGACATATCCAAGGGTCCAGCTAGAAATCTCAAGGTCAAAATGCTTAGAACCTTGATCCTGAGAAATCCTATCAAGAATGCAAAAAGGGCTTCACATGTTTGGTCAAAACTTCTCTTGTCATGAGCTGTACCGAATCCTCTCTGGATTTGGGGGACCAAAAATTGGGAATTTCTTACACCCAGGGGGCTGAAGCTCATGGCTCTAAGGCAATCACCATGCTGAAAAATGACTATATTGACTCCTCAGGTACCCTAGTCTCTACTGTGGACCACATATTGATTGTCAGAGTGCTTTGCTTGCACACTAGAGTTTCTCACCTGATTTCACTCAGATTTAAAAGCTGTAGGAAATCATGGAAGTAGCCATTAGGAGCTTAGGTCTCCAGACATCACCAGTCACTGGGTTCCACATTCCCCTTCCTTCCCACAACTAAGTTCAGCTAAGTCAAAGGAAAAGGGTAGCTCTTTGTATTTCCTTTCTGAAAACATCAATGCTGAAAACATTTAAGTGAAGTCTTCTCTAGAAATTTCACTTGGTTAATGCTCTGTCTGCGGTGCTGGCATCCCCTATGGGCACCAGGTTCTAGTCCCAGCTGCTCCCCTTCCAGTCAAGCTCTGCTGTGGCCCAGGAGAGCAGTGGAGGATGACCCAAGTGGTTGGGCCCCTGAACCTGCATGGGAGACCAGGAAGAAGCACCTGGCTCCTGGCTTCAGATTGGTGCAGCTCCAGCCATTGTGGCCATTTGGGGAGTGAACCAACAGAAGGAAGACCTTTCTCTCTGTCTCTCTCTCTCTCTCTCTCTCTCTCACTGTCTGTAACTCTACCTGTCAAATTAAAAAGAAAAGAAAAGAAAAGAAAAGAAAAGAAAAGAAAAGAAAAGAAAAGAAATTTCAAGTTGGAGAGAACATTTACCCAAGGTCTATGATCTAGATAGCTGATTATTTTTAGCATCTTTGAGCAAGAATTGTTAATGAGCTTTTCATCTTAGATCACCAAAGTGTTCCAAGTTTCAGTGAAGCACCACAGAATTCAAAGGAAATCTCATCAATCTCTTCCTAGCAGTTTATTTCCTGACAGTCACCTCCCAATAAAAGCAGCCAAAAGAACTTCTAAGATCACAGACACACATTAATGGAGCCACATTCCAAGTCCATGTTTATAAATTAGCTTTTAAATGGTCGGGGATTGGGGTAGTAATTTTAAATCTCCATGCACAAGTCCACAAAATAAGACAAGCTGTGTGCCAAGAAAGAGGAGACAGAGCATGGAGCCACAGGCAGACCAGGTTTATTCAGAAGGTTGATTCACTCCAAGGTGAATGCATGGCAGAGAGTTCCCAGTAAACACAGCAAAGAGAGAACCCCCTGTCTTACAGACTGGTGCTTTATATAGCACAAAGTGGTGGGAAGGAGCTTGGAGGTCTGAACTAAAGCAGGACTGCTGAGATAGAGAAGAGCTTGGGCTAGATTTAAAGGTCCTTTGAGGTCACAGTGTGAGCTGGGAGGAGTTTGGGCTGAGGCTGGGCTCTGAGGCTGAGCACTGAGATAGAGGGATACAGCTTGGGAGGAGTGGGGGAGATCTCAGGCTGATAGCAGAGTTTTCACATAGTGTTGTGTCTAAAAGTTGAGGCAGGGCAAGGCTGGTCAAGGTGGGGTGGGGGAGAGGCTGTATTAGCAAGACAGAGAAACAGGGGACTGCTTGTTGTGTAGGTGAGAGATCAACATGGACATAAGGATTTTTGTCCTTTCTCCATCACTGTGTATGACAAAGTCAGAATAAAGCAGACTTTGGTGGGAAATTTCTGATATAAATTCTATAATAAAATTTAGCCAATCACAATCTTTTGCAGTTCAGATAGATTTCTGTGGGTGATCCCATGGGACTGCCTACCCTGCCCATGCAGGAGGTTGAGAGGGCATGGTGCGCTATGCCTCCCAGGAGGGATCCCACAGCCTGGCTGCTGGCAAGTGGCAAGAACTCCAGGCCCATTTCCTCCATCCCCTCTTCCTGTTGGAAGCCTTGTGGCTATGTTTTTGTGGTTCATAAACAGAGAGCTGATAAGCAACTCCCAGACATGGGCTGGTTGCACAAAGGAGCCCAGGGGTCTATGTGTGCTAAGTGGCCTATAAGTCAATTAGTTGGAGGCCTTTTGGCATGTTGCCCCTTCTGCTCTATAGACTTGCTGTTGCCACCCAAGGTTTTTTCTTCCCCTCTTCCCCTATAAATTCTGAGCCTGATTGCTAAAAAACAGACAGGCTCATCAGGCCTGTCTCCAGTGTTTCTTGTGGAGAGATGCTGTTGCTCTTCCAGCCTGACAGCTGAGGGTCTCACGCAAAGAGACCACAGATGTCAGTCTTTCAATAATGGGATTCATGTTTGGCTGCCTTTCAGCTGGGAACCTGAGGAAATGTCTAGCAAGGGTAAATGCTGTAGGAGTTGTCAGAGACCTAGTTGAGAAAATAATGTGCACCACCAATGGCAAAATCCAGCTCTAATGACAGAACTCCCAATCCCCAATATGGAGCCACACATTTAGCATCTTTCAAGTCAGCAAGGAGTACTTTTTTTTTTACATTTTGCAAGAACTCTCAGTCAAGTCTCAAGCTATGTGCATGCCTATATTTGTTTTAAGCAAATATCATTTGTTCGGCCATGTGTAGGAAAGATAAGCAGAATATTAGCCACATTAGGCCCTTTATTCACAAGTTCCAACATCATTACTGGCACCAATTCAGATTTAAGAGGAAGGCAATTGCTCACCTTGGGTGTGCATCTTGGGGAAGGGGCAAAGGAGATGCTGTGTTTCCTGTCTCTTTGCTCATTTTCTAGCCTGCAAACCTTTCTTCTTCTCTAGTAGCCCCAGGCAAGAAATCAGCCTTCTTCACTTGCTCACAGGTTCTTCTTGAAAATCCCATGGCGCGGCCGGCACTGCAGCTCACTAGGCTAATCCTCCACCTTGTGGCATTGGCACACCGGATTCTAGTCCCGGTCTGGGCACCGGATTCTGTCCCGGTTGCCCCTCTTCCAGGCCAGCTCTCTGCTGTGGCCAGGGAGTGCAGTGGAGGATGGCCCAAGTCCTTGGGCCCTGCACCCCATGGGAGACCAGGAGAAGCACCTGGCTCCTGCCATCGGATCAGCGTGGTGTGCCGGCCACAGCACGCTGGCTGCGGCAGCCATTGGAGGGTGAATCAACAGCAAAAGGAAGACCTTTCTCTTTGTCTCTCTCTCACTGTCCACTCTGCCTGTCAAAAAAAAAAAAAAAAAAGAAAAAAGAAAAAGAAAAAAAATGAAAGAAAGAAAAGAAAATCCCATTGCCCACTCTTCCTCTGTATGACCCTCATTCATATCAAGCATGTGAGTGAACACATGGGACAGCACCCAACATTGCACATTAAGTTGTCATTATGACCCATAACCTGCATACATTAACCAGAATCTCATCTGGTGGTCTCTCAATATCACCCACCCAGCTTGTTGTACTCAATTCAGGCTCCTCTAAGTTCAGACAGCATAAGGGGATGGACATGTAGTCAGGAGTCCACCCTGCCTTGCAGGGCTACCCCTGCCACATCACCTTCTGAAAATATTGTTGCTATGGCTACTTTCCAACCTTGAGGCCAGTGCTGCATACTTCCTCTGACTGTAGGTCTACACACATCCCTTGGCCTCATCAGGCACTCCAGGAGCAGATTCGCTCCATGCATACTGCAATGCTGGCCAGACAGAGGCAGGATTAGTTCAAACCACTGCCACCAGTCATCCCTGATGTGTCAACAGCTGCAGCCAGTACCACGAGGCCACAGCTCACAGCACATCTGTGACCATCCTACTCTGTGGGCAGATGTGTGATGTGGCAAGCCTCTGAGTCTTCTGCTGGATCCTTTAACCAATGGACTCTAGAGGGGCAGGGCCTTTCCTCCCCAAATGTTTTCTACACTGTCAAGACAGTGCCTGCCCAACTCTGGTCTTAGGGGATTTGTCATTGTTCCAGGAGCATGTACTCAGGGGTGGATGGCTGGGCACTCCTGAAGTGTGAACAGGATTTTCTGTGTTTTGTTTTTTGCTTTGTAAGGAGGACACTATGGTTGAACATGACCAAAGTCACCTGCCTCAGTTTTCTCACCTTTAAGTACACCCATAAGGTGAGAATAGATTCATGAGTCTTCCATTTACATGATACATCAAGATTCTCTTCATTCAGCCATTCACATTCACATGTGCCCGGTGATGTGGGGCTATGGGAGGTCTGGTGGCTTGAGAGGTTTATGCTAAGAAGACAAGGTCAGGAAAGAGCCTTCCTATGAAAGAGGAAATCTCAGGGTTAAAAAGATTCTGGCTTCAAATGTGGGGAGCTCCCACAGTCCCCTCAGCCAAGGCCAGAGATGATTTTCTCTTTCTTGGTTATGCCTCTCTGCCAAGACATGGGCACTAGGATAGAAGTTGGGAGATCCCAGCCTAGTCCAAGTTGATGATTGGTTTGACAGCCTGCCAGTCAAGATCCATGTGCTGATCCCAGCTTTAGTTACCAAGCTTCTACCTACCATCTGCCTATTTTCATTTCATACAATGGTGTCATTTCTGGGCTCTGCTACCTCTGAGATCTGACTCTTTTTTTTTAAAAAAAGATTTATTTATTTATTTGAAAGTCAGAGTTATATAGAGATAGAAGGAGAGGCAGAGAGAGAAGAGGTCTTCCATACACTGGTTCACTTCACAGTTGGTGGCTGCAATAGCCAGAGCTGCACTGCTCAGAACCCAGGAGCCAGGAGATTCCTCCAGGTCTTCCCATGAGGGTGCAGGGGCCCAAGGGCTTGTGCCATCTGCTTTCCCAGTCCACAGCATAGTTCTGGATCAGAAGTGGAGCAGCTGGGAATTGAACCAGTGCCCATATGGGATGCTGGCACTGATGGGGATAGCTTTACCCTCTACACCACAATGCCAGCCCTGAGATCTGACCTTAATCTGGTGGTTCCTGCCTGATGGGCATGGCATCCACAAATGATGTAGGTGATTGTATTCTGCACCCACAACTTTTGTCACATCATTTTTAATTATCTATGTCCTTGTCATTTGTCCACCAGGACTGAAATCACCTTTAGGGTAATCATGATATTCACATTATTCGTATTGCATCAGTCATACCCAGGAGAGTACCAGGCATAATGCAGACAAGTCACCCCTGTCTCCCTTCCTCCTCTGCTCCTCATTCCCACAGTGCTAGGGGCTCTTGCTCTTCTCCTCCTCCACCCCTCCCTCTGCACAGCTACCACCACCATGAGACCCACAGACCATGCTCCTCTACTTCCTCTGACCCCATACGCTCTCCAGTTCCAGTGGATCCTAACAGGATGACATATCAAGTGTGGAGGTTTAGTTGTACTCATGAAAAAAAGCTACAGCGCTCCACTATCACTAAGTGAATTGTGGATGTTGGCCTTGAAAGCTCTGATTCTTGTGCTCAGTTCTATGGTCCTATGACAACTGAGAGCATGGCAGAAATTAAGGAGATGCCTGCCTGCATATCCCATTCAGTTAGGGGCCACAGAGCTCTGCAGCATTGTTGTTTGAGCCCTTTCCATTTATTCACTGCTCAAACCTATTGCTTTCTTTTCTGCTTTGTGTCCATCCACTCATATCAGAGTAGCCAGGACAGTGAGTTTTTATGAGTCATGATGGTGAGCCAGTGGCTAGATACCTTACTTGGACTTTATAATGTGCATTTTGGCTATTCCAGGAAATTTTTTTTAAAGATTTATTTATTTATTTGAAATAGTTACACAGAGAGAGAAGGAGAGGAAGAAAGAGAGGGAAAGGTCCTCCATCCGTTGGTTCATTCCCAATTGGCTGCAATGGTCGAAGCTGTGTCAATCTGAAGCCAGGAGCCAGGAGCCTTTTCCAGGTTTCCCACATGGGTTCAGGGGCCCAAGGCCTTGGGCCATCTTCTACTGCTTTCCCAGGCCATAGCAGAGAGCTGGATCAGAAGTGGAGCAGCCAGGACTTGAACCGATGCCCATATGGGATGCCACACTGCAGGTGGCAGCTTTACCCCCAATGCCATAGTGCTGGCCTCTCCCCAAGGAATTTTTTTTTACTTCATTCCTGCTTAATTGTGCTTTAGTTACCTAAGGTTGATGAATCTATAAATTGTGAATTAGGGAGGTATTCCAAATTTAGCTTTGAAATATATGATTTTGTGGTTTTTTTAACTTAACTTTTTTTTATAATTTTTTTTTTTTTTGACAGGCAGAGTGGGCAGTGAGAGAGAGAGATAGAGAGAAAGGTCTTCCTTTTGCCATTGGTTAAACCCTCCAATGGCTGCCGTGGCTGGCGTGCTGCGGCCGGTGCACTGCGCTGATCCGAAGGCAGGAGCCAGGTGCTTCTCCTGGTCTCCCATGGGGTGCAGGGCCCAAGCACTTGGGCCATCCTCCACTGCACTCCCTGGCCACAGCAGAGAGCTGGCCTGGAAGAGGGGCAACTGGGACAGAATCCGGTGCCCCGACCGGGACTAGAATCCGGTTTGCCGGTGCTGCAAGTTGGAGGATTAGCCTATTGAGCCACGGCGCTGACCTTTTTATAAATATTGACCATTACTACTCTTTTTTTTTAAATATTTATTTGCTTATTTATTTCAAAATCAGAGTTACACAGAGAGAGGGGAGGCAGAGAGAGAGAGAGAGAGAGAGAGGTCTTCTATCTGATGGTTCACTCTCCAATTGGCCACAATGGCCAGAAGTGTGCTGATTCAAAGCCAGCAGCCAGGAGCTTCCTCCAGGTCTCCCATGTGGGTGCAGGGGACCAAGTATCCTCTACTGCTTTCCCAGGCCATAGCAGAGAGCTGGATTGAAAGTCGAGCAGCCAGGTCTTGAACAGGGGCCCATATGTGATGCCGGCACTTCAGGCTAGGGTGTTAACCTGCTGTGCCACAGCGCCAGCCCCTGAATTTTACTTTTTTATTTAGACCTTTCTTATAGAAATGGATTATGTCTTCTAGTTTCTAAGTAACTGCATTATAATGAGGACCATTGTAGATTGTAGCAGTTAAAAATATTTAGCTTGATGATCAACATAAGGCTTATAGATAGTAGCTACCCATGAGATTGTGTGCTGGATTTAGGGGAAGTTTATAAGTCAGTTGGAGGTAGCCTTTTATTACTGATGAACATGAATGTACTGAGAACTCCTTGTCCATTAAATAATAAAATCCAAATGAAGATTTACACATGAGTTCCCTTCTGCCTTCATCTACCATTGAAATCCTGTTGTTTCTGCCTTTTAGATCTCCCTGTAATCTGTTGCCTCTTCTTCATTCCCACTACCACCATACCTTGGTTCAAGTCCTACTAAATTACCTTTGATATACTTTTTAATTGACCTCTCTGCTTTTTGTTTTTCTTACCTTTGTGTAAAGCCTCTTAGTTCATCCAAACATTTTTCTGATTGCTCAGGTTCTCTTACTCCAATAACTAGGAAAATCATGTGGCTGGTAGTTCTTTCAACACACCACACAAAAGAATGCTCAGTAAATGCTTGTTAAATAATGAATGGAATGCCTTACAAAGCTAGGGTGAACATTTAACCTGCTTGGCCCTGGATGGTTTCTGTTTATACATTTCAACCCTGTGTCATTATTAATATGTCTCCTTTATTAGCAATGTTGTCTCTGAGCAACAAATTATACATTCATCTATTTGTGTGTGTTATCAAATAGATATCTATTTCATTGTCTCTTCAACTAGGTAGTTATTGGGGATCAGAAATTGTATTTGTTTAATTTTTATAGCCTCATTTATTCATTCAAATAAAAGATGCTGAGTTTCAATGTCAAAGCAAACATGTTTCTTGCCCTCCTGAATTTTCAATCTGGCAAGAAAAAGCAGTCTACACAAAGAATATCACCTGACATAATAAACATTAGTGTGAAATGAATGTATCCATACATTTAAGCATTCCTAATCCAGCAATTCTAATCCCATGAATTATAATTGACAGAAGTAATCACAAACAGAACTCCATGTCATCCTACTTCCATTTACATTTCTACTTAAAATCTTAAAAATTAAACACCACACATATATACCTAAGAATGCATAATATTTATATGCTATCTTGATATTAAGCATGAGAAAAATAACCATACAGCAATAGCAATTTTGAACCTCCTTTCTTTTTTAGATAATTTATAATCCTATGTGTTTCTCTACAGTGAAGATTAGGATTGTAGATACTCTTCCTCCCCCTCACTTTTTATTTTAGAGATGAGAAATCTGGGGTTTTAGAAACTGAGCTCCAAGATAAAAGAAATATTTCTTTTTTTTAAAGAAGATTTTTTTTTATTTGAAAGGCAGAGTTACAGAGAGGCACAGGCAGAGAGGGAGAAAGAGAGAGAGAGAGAGAGAGAGAGAGAGAGAGAGAGAAGTTTTCCATGCACTGGTTCACTCCCCAAATGGCTGCAATATCCATAGTTAAGCTGATCCAAAGCCAGGAGGCAGGAAATTCTGGGTCTCTGATGTGGATGCAGGGTCCCAGGCATTTGGGCCATCTTCTGCTGCTTTCCCAGGCTACAGCAGAAAGCTGTATTGGAAGTGGAGCAGCAGGGACTTGAATTAGCCCCCCGTATAGAATGTCGGTGCTGAAGGCGGAGACTTAGCCCACTATGCCACAGTGCTGGTCCTAAAAGACTTCTTAAACCAATATTTGACGTTGGTTGGCCTTTAACCTAGACTTTTTTACCATACTTCCATGGGCAAATTCAATTCTAATCTCTTTCCACCTCAGCTTTCTCTTTGTAAATTGAGAATTCTGTCTCCAGAATTAACCTAAGGTATAATTGATACAAAGTAAGGCATTTACTCTGTTAATCTGGCCCCTAGAAAATACTTGAAAATGTTAGTCCTGTATCCAGTATCCAGTTCTCTCTCTTTTTTTTTTTTTTGTACTTGGTGAATTACAGGGTGGTGTAAAATGCTTTGAAAGGAACCACAAATAAAAGACACAAGTAAAAATTGTATTCTCAAATCTAGATGTTAAACTATGCTGTGTACACCTGTGCTGAGAGTTACATTGAAATCCTTGTCATTCGTTACTTGAGAGAAGCTGTCCAGGAATAAAGCAGCAGGGGATTTTCCTGAGGGAAACAGCGTGTGTGAGGGAACCGGGATTTGGGACTCAGCAGCAGTGGCTGTCACTTCTTAAGATTTTGTTCAAGAAAGGAAGAGCAGCAGCTGATCCTTGAGATCTGGGGTGGGAAGGAAGGGAAGGAGGGATGTAAACAAAAGCAAATGCTCTCTGGTTCCCAGCCTGTCTCCACCCACCCCGCACTGAAGCCCTAGGAGAGGGCCAGTAAGTCTATCTAGGAATGCCCTGGCCTGGACTCCATTTCCCAGAGTCACCAGGTGCTCTAACTTTCCTGCTCTGAATGCCTGTGTGTGTGCATGTGGGAGAACGTGCGCATGCGCGTGCCTTTCCCTGTGGTTCCAGGTTGGGAACAGAAGTTCATTTACTGATCAGAGAGGTCCCTGAGAGGCCGCGCTGCTCCTTCTCCCACATTCACTGGGGAGACTTGCTTTGCAAGTGCAATTGCAGGTGGTTTGGGAGCACACACCCCAGACCTGCCGCCCACTGCTTCTGTGCCTCTGCATCTGCCACCGTGGGCCCCAAGTTCCAGCGACTTCTGTCCTACACTCTCCGCTTTGCTCCCCGTGTGTCCTGAAGAAAGGGGATGTGCTCTCGAGATTTTCCACAGCAAGTATGGAGAACAGGAGGGGCATCTATGCGTGTGTGGGAGAGGGGAGGGTGCGATGGTGGGTGGCAGCTCCCAGACCTCGATCACTTGCTTCTCAGTGATGCTGGGAGCTTCTCTGGCAGAGTCAAGTCTGGGGCCCAGGTGTTGTGTCTCCCACTGCCGCTTCCCAGTCTCCCGATGCACGGCCGGTCCCATGGGCTGCCTCTCTCAAATTCTCCTTAAAGTACACTGGATGAGGAGCGGCACAAGCAGGGCAGTTGAGAGCACACTGAAGGAAGGAGTCCCATTCCCTATATTTAAATAAGCCCAGTTCCCACTTTGGGTGGGTCAGAGAATGCCTTGTGGCTGGGCCTCTGGCTATATCCCCTGGTAGTTCCAGCTGGGCGGGGCTTGGTGGCCCTCAGCCAGAGCCTGAGGCAGTGGAGAAGTGGAGATGGAAGATCAGAGTAGGCTCTGGCTCCTGGCCCCCATGCTGGACCCCGCGGACACATCTGACAGCTGGGGCGCTATGTGTTTGGCTGACTTTCCCAGCAGCACGTGAAGCTTGTGCAGTAGCTTTGTGGATTGATCACTCCTCTGTGTTTAATTAACAGACTTTTTCAATCTGGAGCTTGAGGCCATGGAAACGTAGCTGATTTATTTTCCTGCTTTTTGATTTCTGTCTTCAACCCTTCTTTCTTCTCATGTTATTAGGGATGCGAACTTTTATTACCTGCTGCTAATCCCTTTACAAAGTGAGAAGTGAACTGAAATTAATGCAAGTCTACCATGTGAGTTAATAAAGAGCTACTTCAATCTGGATTTTCATAGTGGAGAGCTACGAAACCATAAATACAGAAAAGTATCAATTTTTCTTGTCTAGTTCTTTACAGTCACTCAATGCTCCACCAAGCTGATTATCTTACAGTCCATACGGTTTTAATTAAGGGGGCCAGTTACTTTTTTTTTTTAAATTTGACACGCAGAGTTAGAGAGGAAGGTCTTCCTTCTGGTGGTTCATCCCCCAAATGGCCACTATGGCTGGTGCACTGTGCTGATCCGAAGCCGGGAGTCAGGTGCTTCCTCCTGGTCTCCCACGTAGGTGCAGGGGCCCAAGCACTTGGGCCACAGTAGAGAACTGGACTGGAAGAGGAGCAAATGGGACAGAATCCGGTGTGCATATGGGACGCCAGCACTGCAGGCAGAGGATTAACCAAGTGAGCCACGGCGCTGGCCAGTTACTTAAAAAAAAAAAAATTATTTATTCATTTTAAAGGCAGAGTTACAGAGAGGCAAAGACACAGAGAGAGAGAGAGAGAGAGAGAGAGAGCATGAGCTCCCATCTGCTGGCTTACTCCCCAGATGGTCACAATGGCCAGAACTGCATGGATCTGAAGCTAGAAGCCAGGACCTTCTTCCAGGTCTCTCACACAGGTACAGGGGACCAAGCACTTGGGAAAGCCATCTTCCACTGCTTTCCCAGGCCATAGTAGAGAGCTGGATCAGAAGTGGAGCAGCCAGGTCTTGAACCAGCACCCATATGGTTTTACCCGCTCAGCCACAATACCAGCTTCAAGTTACTTTTCTTATTCTGGGTTCTGTGTTTAACCCCATGACATTTTCAACATGGGAGGATATTAGTGATAGATTTTCAAAATGACTGGTCTGTGGAAGCCTTTGTACAAGGTGTTAATGTGAAGACAGGTAAGGAAGAAAAGAGAAAATGTGCCCCTCTCCCCCACAGAGATGCCCACACAGTACGGTAAAAGATGTGGCTTTGGGCTGGCACTGTGGCTCAGTAGGTTAATCCTCTGCCTGTGGTGCCAGCATCCCATATGGGCACCAGTTTGAGTCACAGCTGCTCCTCTGATCCAGCTCTCTGCTATGGCCTGGGAAGGCAGTAGAAGATGGCCCAAGTGCTTGGGCCTCTGCACCCATGTGAGAGACCCAGAAGAAGCTCCTGGCTCCTGGCTTTAGATCAGTGCAGATTTTCTGGCCATTTTGACCAACTGGGGAGTGAACCAGCAGAAGGAAGACCTTTCTGTCTGTCTATCCATCTCACTATCTGTAATTCTACCTCTCAAATAAATAAATAAAACATCTTTTAAAAAAAGAGAGATGTGGCCCTGAAAACTATTGCTATAGACTAACTTTCAGTGTAATGAAGTTTTCACTTGATTAACTGAGTGATTCAAAGGTTCTGTTTGAGTCCTGTTGTCACCAGATTACTAATCTGTGAAACTCATGTAGCATGGTAAGGTTACCTAGGAAGTAAGAATAGAAAGGGAATCCTGGATAGAGGTTGCTAGGGTGACAGCATTCTTCCTCTCAAACCCAGTGTGTTTTTGACCTTTTCTCCCATGTACTCCCTATCACAGTGCTTGTGAGTGGACAAGCAGTTATGTGTTTCTGCTGAAAAGAGCTGCTTCACACCCAGGAAACAACTGTAAGACACATTCTCAGCAACTATGTTGTGTGTACATTAATACAAACTTGAAAACAGCCAAGAACAGGATTCCTGGACTACTCAGGCTAACTCACTGTCCTTGGCACATCATTCCCTGCTCTGCAATAAGTTTCTGGCAAGTTCTTTAAAATTTTTAGGAGAGACATATTTCACGAGAGACATAATCTGGTAATGCAGCAGTGATGTCTTTAAGAAAAGGTGCCATGTGAGGAAGCAGTCTGATGTGTCCATTCATCTTTCCATTAATAACTCTCATTGATGTCTAGCATAGGGTGACAGAAGCAATCCTCCTTCTGAATTGCATCAAGCCAGGAGGATTCCTCTACAGTTTATCTGAGCTTTCCTTGTATGAGGGAATAACCAAAATACTACATTGTATAGGTTTTTTTTTAATGCATTTTATTTACTTGAAAGGCAGATTTACAGAGAGATGGAGAGACACAGAGAGGTCTTACAGCCATTGTTTCACTCCTCAAATTGCCACAATGACTTGGGCTGGGCCAGGTGGACCCAGGAGCTAGGAGCTTCTTCTGGTTCTCACACTTGATTTCAGGGGCCCAAATACTTGGGCCATCATCCTTTGCTTTCCCAGGTGAATTAGTAGGGAGCTATATTGGAAATGAAGCAGCCAGGTGTTGAACCAGTGACCATGTAGGGTGCTGGCACTGCCAGGGTCTTCTTAACCTACTACACCAGTCCCATGTGCATTTTTCAAAGAGGGGGAGGGGTTAAATTTTTTCTAATATAACTCTCAAAATAAAGATTATAATGTGCAGTAGATGATGGTTTTGGTTGTATTTTGAGTTTCATTAAATTTCTATATTTTTTAAGTTAATGAGTACTAGTAGTTATCTTACTTTTTTAAAAATATTTATTTATTTTACTTGAAAGTCAGAGTTACAGAGAGGAGAGGCAGAGAGAGAGAAGTCTTCATCTGCTGGTTCACTCCCCAATTGGCTACAGTGGTCGGAGCTGTGCCGATCCAAAGCCAGGATCCAGGAGCTTCTTCTGTGTAGTAGTTATGTTATGTTATCCTTGCTTTGGATAAACAAACTCTCTTCCATCCCTCAGTTAAAATGTTTTTTAAAATAGGTTTATTTTGAGGGCTGGCACTGTGGCATTGCAGGTGAGGCTGCCACCTGCAGTGCTGGCATCCCGTATGGGTGCTTCTTTGAGATCCAACTTCCTGCCGTGGCCTGGAAAAGCAGTGGAAGATGGCCCAAGTTCTTGGGTTCTGCACCGCATGGGAGATCTGACAGAAGCTTCTGGCTCCTGGCTTCAGATAGATCCAGCTCTGGCCATTGCAGCCATTTGGGGAGTGAATCAGTGCATGAAAAACTTCTCTCTGTTCCCTGCCTCTCTGTAACTCTGCCTTTTAAATAAATAAATAAATTTTTACATGCTACACCACTGTGCTGGCCCCAAGACCTAACAGGTTTTCTGGGTGCTTATCCTGGGGTTCACTTTGAGTACTAAGCACAGTTATTCTGTGTGACTGCATATTTCATGTTCCTTCTTATGGAAAAGTTTTTCTCATGATCTGAGTGAATTTCTACATCTGCCTGTAGTGGAAACTAAAACTTAATTTGGCATTTGAACACCCAGCATACTGATTCCTGTAATCTTCTGAATTTAATCAGAAAATGTGTTTTGAAACATTTGGTCTGTGGGTAGGCAGGGCAGTTTTCCTGGATCCCTATGAGAATTGATGAGCTGATGGTGTGTTTCTACCCCACATTATATTCTGAAATTTACTTCCTTTTATTTTCTGAAAATAACTATATTTGAAATTTGCTCCTCCCTTCTGAAATGTTTGTGCTTCTGTCCTCCTTATAACCATGAACATGAGTAGCCCTTTTCCTTCTCTTTATGATACTACAAGAGCAATGAGACATTGCAGCTCTCTCCCCTGGCAGCATATCTTCCTCATTACGTCTCTTTGAATTAGACCTTGGGTTAACTTGGCTGCACAAAAGGCATATATCTAAACCCAGTGTACCTATTGAATGAAAGTCATCATAAAGTCAATATGCCTTGTAAACCTCTCATCTCTTGTTTTGAAATGTGTTGTGAATGTGTCTTTTATGTCAGTGTCTGTAAGCTGGAGACTTCCCACTTAAGATAGAAGGCTGCTGAGGGACAGCACAACTGTAGCTTTGCTCTGTTACTTTACTGTGGCTACTCTCTCACCCTATTTTATTAAGATTTAAAAATTTTATTTTAAAGCAGAGTTACAGAGAAAGAGGCAGAGACAGAAGGATGGGGATCTTGCGTCTGCTGGTTCACTCAAGAGACTGCAATGAATAATGCTGGCCCAGCCTGGAAGTCCAACCCAGTGTCCCACATTGGTGCAAGGACCCAAGTACTTGTGCCATCTGTTTCTGCTTCCCTAGTTGCATTAGCAGGGAGCTGGATCAGAAGTGGAACAGCTGTGACTCAAACTGGCACTCATGGGGCTGGCATTGTGGCACAATGGGGAAAGCCACCATCTGCAATGCCAGCTTCCCAGATGACCAGCCGTTCATGTTCCAGTTGCTCCACTTCTAACCTAGCTCCCTGCTGATGGTTTGAGAAAAGCAGCAGCAGATGACTCAAGTGTTGGGGCCATTGTAACCCATGTGGGAGACCCAGATGAAGTGCCTGGCTCCTGGTTTCTGTGTGCTTCAGCCCTGGCCATGGCAGCCATCTCAGATGGAAGATCTCTCTTTTTTAGCATTTATTTATTTATTTACAAGGCAGAGATAGAGAAAGGGAGAGAATGAGAAAGAGATTTTCCATCTGCTGGTCTACTTCCTAGATGGCTGCAATGGCCAAGACTGGGCCAGGCCCAAGCCAGGCACCAAGAGCTTCATCCAGGTCTCCCACTTGGGTGGCAAGGACCCAGGTATTGGACCATCTTCTACTTTTCCAGGGCCACTAGCAGAGAACTGGATCAGAAGTGGAGCAGCCAGGACATGAACTGATGCCTATACCAGATGCCAGCACTGCAGGCAGCAGCTTTACCTGCTAGTCCACAATGCCATCCCATCTGACTCTCCCTCCTCTCCATAACTCTGACTTTTTTTAAGATTTATTTATTTGACAGAGTTACTGATAGAGATAGAGACAGATAGAGAGGTCTTCAGTCTGCTGGTTCACAGTGGCCAGATCTGAGCTGATCTGAAACCAGGAGCCAGTAGCTTCTTCTGGATCTCCCATGTGGATATAGGGGACCAAGGACTTGGGCCATACTGTGCCACTTTCCCAAGCACATTAGCAGGCAGCTGGATTGGAAGTGGAGCAGCCAAGACCTGAACCAGGGACCATATGGGATGCAGGCCAGTGTCTCAACCAGCTGTGCCACAGCACTGGCCCCCAAAACTCTGACTTTCAAATAAATAAATCTTTTTTAAAGGATGGGCACACATATTGGATCCCAGCATTTTATTTGGTGGTGGTTTAATCCACTGTGCCACAAAGCCAGCCCCACCCTTTATCCTGGTGACTTGTGTGTCAAGATCTGGGTAATATCTGCTGAACAACTGTTGGTATTATGTTAGACTCTTCTGTTTTATTTTGGTTCTCATTTGTTGAGTTTATTTTGGCTGCCACTTTTGGGTAGCAAGCTGTGATGTCATCAGTGGCTAAAGCTGCTGTGTGTTAGGCTGGAACTGATTCTACCTTTCCAGTTCTTCAAGTAGAAGTGGAAAATGAAATCCTCTCAAAAACTAACATGCTACAAAGTAACAACTGGAAATCAAGCTTCCTTTCTTCTCACCTAACAGACCCAGCTGGTCTCTGTGTTTCTCATTTTAGCCCAAACCTATATAGATTCCTAGAGCAGAAGGAAGCTTATTTTTCAAGACAGAATTCATAGATGTGGTTGTCCATTCACCTCTGAGAATTAAAGCCATCACTCTGCTTTTTGACTGGTTTTCAATTTGTGGTGGTGCCCTCTCTCACAGGAGGACAGATTCCTCACAGAAGAATACACCTAGGTGGAGAAAACTTCAAGGAGTGGGTTTTCCAAAGTGAAATGGAATTCTGGCCTGGACATCCTTGAGATCATGATCAGCAGAGTGGGGAAATTCTTTGCTATGTCCATTCACATCCTTTCCTTTTTTGTTCATTGTATTCCTCCCTTACATAGTGCTCTGTGCTCTCCTTCTGTTGCACACACACAAGGCGTGTCTGTGATTGAGGCTGTGTACCACTGCAGTATCTGGAGTTGCCTTTGTCTCTATCTCTAACTAGAAACTCAGATGCAGAGTAAGGAGGGGACTGCCAGCCTGCCACACAGGGTTTGGGTCCCTTGCTCCTTTACTTTTCTTCAGTGCAAGAGCAGCCTTAAAGAGAGCTGTACTGGGTAGTATTATTTCTTTTGGATTTGAGTGCTTGGAGAGCAAAAGAAATACATATTTTTTTTTTCTTATAGAATGAATTGAGGAGGCACTACATAAAGTCAGCAGCAACTTTCTTGGCTCTTGTTATATGTCAAGATGAGTCAGAATATTTAGGGCCATTTGTTAAATTTTTTAAAAAATTAAAAATATTCACTTATTTGAAAGGCAGAGTTACAAAGAGAGAAAGAGAGATGTAAATCATTTATCCACTGTTTCACACCCCTAATGGCCACAGCACCTGGGGTTGAAACTGGATTAAAGTCAGGAGCCAGTATCTTCTTCCACATTTCCCATGTGGGAGTAGGAGCATAGGCAGCAAACTTTGTAGCTTTCCTAGGCACATGAAAGAGCTGGATCAGAAGTAGAGCAGCTGGGACATGAACTCATGCACAATGTGGAATACCAGCATCACAGGCAACAGCTTTCCCACTATGCTCTACTGTCTGTTTTTATTATTATTATTATTGTTATTATTATTTTTATTGTTATTATTATTTTTATTTGAAATAGAGTTTGAGAGAAGCAGAGGCAGAGAGAGAGAGAGAGGGAGAAAGGCCTTCCATCTTCTTGTTTACTCCCAGATGGCTGCAATGGCTGGCGCTACCCTGAACTGAAGCCAAGAGCCGGGAGCCTCTTCCAGTTATCCCACATGGGTGCAGGGGCCCAAGGTCTTGGGTCATCTTCTACTGCTTCCCCAGACCTTAGAAGAGAGCTGGATCAGAAATGGAGCAGCCGAGACTCAAAGCAGTGCCCACATGGGATGCCAGCAGTGCAGGCAGCAGCTTTCCCTGCTGGGACACAGTACCAGCCCCTCTATCTGTTTTATGGAAATATTTAAGGGACATTAGAAGGCCATTCAGGCCCTTCCTACGTTACATTTTGAAATAATGATTGACAGTCCACAAGACTGCTTCCAAAGGGAGAGAGCTGTAGGGACAGAGAGGCAGTGATATTGAAAGGGTATGAGGAACAAGGGAAGATGGGAAGGCCAGAAGAAATCTTGAAAAGTGTTCCAAAGGATAAAGTAATAGGACACAGGTCATTTGTGCAGGTTTCTATTATAGGGTTTTCCTTTTTTTTTTTTTAATTAGAGATAATTTCTAGCATAATTTGTGATATACTGGACTCACTTTTCAGTTTTCTTCTTACAGATGTAAGATGTAGAGGGGCTGGTACTGTGGCATTGTAGTTTAATCCTCTGCCTGTGGCACTGGCATCCTATATGGGCACCATTCTAGTCCCAGATTCTCCTCTTCTGATCCAGCTCTCTGCTCTCACATGGGAAAGTAGTAGAAGATGGCTCAAGTGCTTAGGCCCCTGTACCCAAGAAGGAACAGAGAAGAAGCTCCTGGCTCCTGGTTTCAGATCAGTGCAGCTCCATCTGTTATAGTCATTTGGGGAATAAACCAGCAGATGGAAGACTTTTATCTCTGTCTCTTCCTCTCACTGTCTATAATTTGACCTCTCAAATAAATAAAATCTTAAAAAATAAGATGTAGAGAAGTACTGGAATTAAATGCAATAGTACACTCCTAAATATGCAGTTAGCATTAAATTTTTGTTGAGAAAGGGATGAGCTTGGCTTTATGTGTTTCTTGCTTAGAGCAGAATTTTTATGACTGAATTTGAGATAATTAAAAATCAGTTTCATAATTGAAACATTGACCATTTTTACTGCTGCAGCCTCCCCCTCACTCTGTATCCCTATGCAGATAGTCCACATGAAGGTACAGCAGAAAGAGAGGCCTGCATATCTGGAGTAATGCAAATATGCCC
The DNA here is from genome assembly GCF_964237555.1 of Oryctolagus cuniculus. Classification (NCBI taxonomy): domain Eukaryota; kingdom Metazoa; phylum Chordata; class Mammalia; order Lagomorpha; family Leporidae; genus Oryctolagus; species Oryctolagus cuniculus. The sequence continues at coordinate 512,829 of NW_027208392.1, read as the reverse complement.
TTTGCTTAAACCAGGGGATTGATCGACTGGAGTTCTTTGTGATTCAGTTTACATTTTTCTGTAGAGTAAAATATAGTGATTTGGGTAAAGTATCTTGTCTTCTAGTAGATGATTCCAATTGGCTTTCTTATCCATCTACCTGGCATCACAGGTGATTCCCAAGACAGGTGTTGGGCTCTATGGAAAAAAAAAAAGTAGCCTCTTCAGAGTTGATGTATTTCTCCTGGAAAATTGGAGAAATATTTTGTAAGAAGCAGTTCATGGAGGAAGTGTACTTCCCTAGAAATGAGACAGAAGTGATTCCCTTTCTTTGCCCCTCCCTGAGCTAGTTCCTGAGGCTTATTGATCAGGCCAAGAATGCTAATATTTAAAGGCCAATTATGAATGATGCATGTTTGTCTTACACATGAGATGTCTACAGATCTGTTTCTCAAGGCCTTTAAGATAAAATAAGAAAACTTTGCAACAAAAGAGAAGGTTGGAACTGCCTGTTGCCTTGGTCTAGGATCTGTGCATTTATTACCCACTTAGTACTCTGACTCCTATTGTGTGCATCTCCTGATGGTTCTTTTTTGGCCATTCCTGTGTCCAGATTCCTTAATGGGTGACAATCTTTGGCCGGACTGCCGTCTGATAACTCAGCCCAAATTGGAGTTGACTAGTTTGTGTAACCACTTCAGGATTAAGGTGGTCCAAAACTGCCAGTGCCCAATGACTGGGCTGCCTTTATGCTCACTCAAGAGATAAGACTCTGGGCACAGGTCCCAAGTGGCTTTGCTTGGTCCTCTTCCCTAGATCTCCCTGGTGACCAGGCTGATTCTCAGGTAGGCAGGGAACTTGTTGGCTCCAGATTTCTGTTTTGCACTCATCTGGAAAATATTTGAGTTTTCTCTTGGATCTCAAGAGTCCTGAGTAGGGAGTTTTATTTTGTATTGAGATGTGTCTTTATAAAGACAGGTGTCACTGAACGCTGTGTATCCTCAGAATCAACTGAGCTCACCCAGGCCTGCATGGAGTTCTGGGATCCTGGCTTCAGGCTGAACATTGCCTGCTGTTGTGAGCATTTGGGTGTGTACCAGAAAATGGAAAAAATCTCTCTCCCTCTCCATTTCCCTCTACCTTTCAAATAAAATGAAAAACAGATAAAAATTTGAAAAAATGTGCTTTGCCTTGTGTCCTAAGGCAAAAGTAATTACTGTTCTTATAGGTAGAACTCATTTGTACACTTCACAAATACTCACAAATCTCAGGTTAAAGGCTTGGTGGTCACTACTGCCTGGGTTGCCTACTCAGCTCCCATTCTGTAATGCATCCCCTTCCATCATCTGCAGTTCACTTTGGGTGCTCATAAAACACCAAACTGCCTCCTGACTTTGCATCCCTATGTTCTTTATACATAGCTTGGACACAATCTCATTTTCTTTAGCAGAATGCTAATTTTTATGAGTACTTCATAGGCAAAGAATAATGGGGACATTGATTTTTTCTGAGCTTTTGCCCTAAGTGGTTTATTTTATGAAGCTGATTCTGGGTACTGTATAGAATTTTGCTGGATCAGAAGTTGGGGTGTAGAGGTTGACATTAGAGAAATAGAGCTAGCACTGTCACTTCCACCCTGCAACCTATGCCTGCCTTTGGATTCTGCTTTCATAGAGTGTTGGAATGAGGCAGTAGTGATGCAATAAAGGAATGAACTTTCAATTGTTAAACATTTTTATTTTTATTAATGCAAAGAGAACAGATTGCATAAGATGGTAATTCCAGAAGAACATAACCATACTTTTCTATTTCCCCCTCCTTTCTTCCTTTCTCTTTTTAAGGATTTAATAAGCTGGCTTTTTTCCCTAACCTAGTCTTTACCCCTTCACCTCCAGCCTTCCTGTCCATTTGTTCTTACTTTACAATCTAGTACTTTAAGCTTTTTTCCCCCTTCTTTCATGCATGTTTTTGCCTACTCCTACTCCAATTCCAAAGAAGGAAAAATGAATAAAAATCATGAGATAGTGATTCAAAGACAGGAATCCTATCCAGAAATACAGAAAAAAAGTTACTTCCTTTTTCTTTTTATTAATAATTTATTTATTGACTTACCTTTCTGGAAGAGGCAGCTGGAAGTTCTCTGAGGTCTGTCCTTAGAATGTGAGGAGAGCCAGAGATATTGGATAGACTCTTTACAGTCTGTTTTACTGTGAGAGATGTTGTTCCACTTGCCTGTGGCAGAAAAAAAATGAGATTTCAATGATTTTTTTTATGTATTACTAATTTTTATGATGAGTCTCTTCTTTATCAATGGATAGAGACCTGTCAAATTTACTATGAGCAAAAAATTTCACAGACACAACTGCTTCCAGAGAAGATACAAGCCTCTTCATTCCCATGTGGCCTTCCCCTGAGATCTCCAGGTGGCTTCTCTTGGTCTCCTGGAAGCAAAGAGAAGATTCCAACCATAGAAAAAGTTCACTATGACTGTGGTGTTGTTCCTTGGAAGTTCCTGCCAAAAAGTAATCATTTAAGAACACCAGGGGCATTTCATTAGTTTCACAGGACTCTCTTCTTCCTGGCTTCAGTGGAGAGGAAAAATAACCACAGTTGAAGCATGATTCTAGGCAAAGCACAATTATTTATCTGCATAACAAAAATCCTCATGTTTTTCTGCACATTGTTAGTCTTACATGGGTTAGAAAAAAATGCCATTTAATGTCTTAGAACTCTCTAATGTCAAAAAGTGCAAGAATTAAAAATTGCTATTATTTTATGCTCTTATATCGCTGCAAAAGCATTAACATTGTGCATTTCTGGGTGATTTGGAAACTCTAAATTTGAAATCAATTACATTGACTGGCTTTGCAGAGTAGGAAGAAAATAATTGGTTTATTAATTATTTATAAAGAGAGACTATGAAAGAAGCTATTAATTGGTACCAATTGTCTAAGCTTTAGTGTTTATGAAACTATTATTTATTTATTTGTTTGTTTATTTATATTTGACAGAGTTATAGACAGTGAGAGAGAGACAGAGGTCTTCCTTCCGTTGGTTCACTCCCCTAATGGCCACTATGGCCAGTGCTCTGCCTATCCAAAGCCCGGAATCAAGTACTTCCTCCAGTTATCCTGTGCGGGTGCAGAGAACCAAGCACTTGGGCCACCCTCCACTGCCCTCCTGGACCCAGGAAGAGGAGCAAATGGGACTAGTACCCAGCACCCCAACTGGGACTAGAACCTGGGGTGCTGGTGCCACAAGTGAAGGATTAGCCAAGTGAGCCATGGCCTCAGCCTATGATTTATTTTATTTTATGAGCTATGTCCACTTGAAGTTGTGAAAGAAAACATACAATGGTGGTTGTAATTCACTTTAACAGACTTTTTGAAGGATTTTATTTATTTCTTTGAGAGGCAGAGTTACAGACAGTGAGAGGTAGAGACAGAGAGAAAGGTCTTCCATCCATTGGTTCACTCCCCAAATGGCCACAACAGCTGGAGCTGCTTGATCCAATGCCAGGAGCCAGGTGCTTCTTCCTAGTTGCCCATGGGTGCAGGGGCCCAAGCACTTGGGCCACATTTTACTGCTTTCCCAGGCCATAGCAGAGAGCTGTAGTGAAAGAGGAGTAGCTGGGACTAGAACCAGTGCCTATATGGGATGCCAGTGCCACAGGTGGAAGATTAACCTACTGTGCCATGGCACCGGCCCCACAATTCTCTTGAAAACAGAAACATTTATTCCTGAGTCTTTTGATGAGTTAGGCCAATGAAGTCCTGACAGGGCACATATGTCTCTAGAATTAGAGGAGTGCTCATCATTCTCATACTGTGTTCTGTTGCTGTTCAGGCTGTGACAGTGACATGTAAATAAAAAAACAGATATTCAGCATGTGGTTACCCCACAAGGAGTCTTATCTTGTCTGCATCTGAATAATTTTGATAGCCAGGTGTGTTTTTTTTTTTTTTTTTGACAGGCAGAGTGGGCAGTGAGAGACAGAGACAGAGAGGAAGGTCTTCCTTTTGCCATTGGTTCACCATCCAATGGCCGCCACAGCTGGCATGCAGTGGCCGGCACACCGTGGTGATCCGATGGCAGGAGCCAGGTGCTTCTCCTGGTTTCCCATGGGGTGCAGGGCCCAGCACTTGGGCCATCCTTCACTGCACTCCCAAGCCACAGCAGAGAGCTGGCCTGGAAGAGGGGCAACCAGGACAGAATCCGATGCCCCGACCAGGACTAGCACCCGGTGTGCCGGTGCCACAAGGTGGAGGATTATCCTAGTGAGCCATGGCACCAGCCGCCAGGTGTTTTTAAGTTGCTAAATAAATATTCTCCTAATTTGTGTTTATTTAAAGACTATTAACTCAGTATGACAATTTTTGTTATAATAATTTCATTGCCAATAAGGAATTTACAAATTCATACCTTGACTAGAAGTTTTACTTTGTAACAATCACAGACTAGCAGAAGTCATAAACCATTAACCCTCATTTTTCTAAAATAAGAGGTTGTAATTAATATGAATATTTAAAGAATATATTTTTTAAGATTTTATTTATTTATTTGAGAGGTAGAATTACAGACAGAGGGAGAGTGAGAGACAGAGAAGAAGGTCTTCTTTCCATTGGTTCACTCCCCAGATGGCTGCAATGGCCAGATCTACATGGATCTAAAGCCAGGAGCCAGCTCCTTCTTCCTGGTCTCCCATGCAGGTGCAGGGGCCCAAGCACTTGGGCCATCTTCCACTGCTTTCCCAGGCCATAGCAGAGAACTGGACTGGAAGAGGGGCAGCCGGGACTAGAACCGGTACTCATACTTGATGCTGGCACCACAGGCAGAGGATTAACCTCTGCACCGCATCACCAGCCCCAAGTACATGAAGAATTTAGAACAGAAAATCTACCAACCTCATGGAGTTTATCTCCCTTTCAAAACTTTTAATAACTTTTGGGATGGAGAATGCTAATTTAAGGTACTGTAATTAAGTTCACACAAACAAAAGATGTTTTAGGATGTTTTCCTTCATTATTTAAGTTAGATACTGTTAGGAAATTCTAGATTATTTTGGGGATAAATTGTAATTTCTTTTCACAAGTGTATTTGAGTAGAAACACAAGCTTTTATAATCAATTTTTTATGTTTAAAACATATGCTTACGTATGTTTTGTATTAAAATAACAGCATTTTATGAAGTTTAGATACATCTTGTTCAATACAAGCCTATACTTTTTTTAAGTTTTCTTTAAAAAGAATCTTTGTATTCATTTTTTTAACACAGCAAACTCAGGTGACACAGTAAGTCCATAATTTCCCACAAAATTCATAAAGTTAACAACTGAGTATCTTAAGTCTTATAAATCTTCTGAATCATTCATAGTTATGCACTCGATGGAATGTACTCCTCAGCAGCTGAGAAGAATCTTAACTTAAAAGCACCAACTCTTCAGGCATCTCTACAGACCTTTATTTTTCATTCTCTAAGACATGCAGTCAGACTGCTGATGCAGCAAATACCAATTCGCCTTAAGCTGAATGGATAAGAAAAAGCATTTGGGAAACCAACATTCTTAATATTAAGTCTGAAAGCATTTCTACCTCTTTACTGAATGACTTTCCCTTCTGTCAATGTTAAACTCTAATGAATAAAAATTGTGTTTTGAACATAATTTTTTCAGGTTAATCTAGCACTTTAGGACATTTGTATTTGTTTTATAAGCCTTAAGGAAAACAAAAGGGTAATCTCTAATCTAGACAATTCTGGACTCTTTCATTAGATTTAGAATTTTACAGCAAAGTAACATGATCTGTCCAAATATTATGGCTTTTAAAAAATTCTCTTCATGTATGTAAATTAATAAAGCTTATTTCCAATATATATTTTCTGTGTTTTCATTTGCTGAAGCAGGGTTCAAAGGGTGTTTTTAGGATCTTGCCAACATCAGCCCTATGTACCCCTAAATTATTGGAGCCATTAAATGGACAATAAAACTGGTTCAGGCTACTGATGAATGCTTCAAAAGGAATCTGAATCTTTTCCAGGTGTCTTTTTAGGCCATTAAGGCGATTGATAACATCCCAAAACCCTGTAGTTTGGAACACACACCCTAGCGGTTTGGACCCTACACTTTAGCCAATCATTTTAAAAAGCATCAACCCCAAAACCATCTAACCACCTTTACTAGGTCTATTCCCATCACTGGATTTACTAATCAATTTTAAGAGATGTTCTTTAAATTCCCACAGAATGAGATGATTTTCTGAATGGTGCTATAATATGTAGAATGTCTCTGAAAACTTTATATAAACCCCACAAAGTATATGGGATGGGTCCTCATTAGATGACCACTGTGATGATTGGAGGAGTGGACCCTAGATCAAGCTAGAACAATAAACCTCTTTGCTTTTGCATCACTGAAGTCTCTCATTGGGATAATTGAGTCCCATCCAAGTTCGGTCTAACAGAAAGAGAGTTGGCCTCTGCCATGTGCTAGTTCACTCCCCAAATGGCCACAATGGCCAGAGCTGTGCTGATCTGAAGCCAGGAGCCAGGAAATTCTTCCAGGTCTCCCACATGTGTGCAGGGGCCTAAGGACTTGGGCCATCTTTCTACTTCTTTCCCAGGCCAGAGCAGAGAGCTGAGTCAGAAGTGAGCAGCTGGGACTTGAACTGGAGCACATATGGTGTGTCAGCACTGTAGGCCAGGGCTTTAACCTGCTGCACCACAGTACCAGCCCCCCAACTATTTATTAAGAGCTCCTAACTGACCTGTTAATTTTGATAAAAATTTATGACACTCATGAGTTTTATTATGAATCTTCATTCTAGTTTGCATGGCATATAAATGACCCCCTTCATGAAATACATAATGATCAAACAGTGGCTGACAACAAACACCCCTCAGATCAATTCCTGAGCAACTATTCAGTAATAAGCCACCACAGGGCCCTACTTGTCATGCTCCTGAACCATCAGGTGATGCTGTATGTTCTTTTATTTTTAAAATTTTTTTATTTATTTTTTTTATTTTGACAGGTAGAGTTATAGACAGAGTGAGAGAGAGAAAGGTCTTCTTTCTGAATGTTGTTGGTATTTTGATTGAGATCATGTTGAATCTGTAAATTGCTTTTGAGGGGCTGGCACTGTGGAATAGTAGTTTGAGCCTCTGTCTGTGGCATTGGCATCTCATATGGATGCCAGTTTGGGTCCCAGCTGGTCCTCTGATCCAGCTCTCTGCTCATGGCCTAGGAAGGCAGTGGAAGATGGCCCAAGTGCTTGGGCTCCTGTATCCACATAGGAGATGAGGAGGAAGCTCCTAGCTCCTGGGTTCAGATCAGCCCAGCACCAGCCATTACAGCTATTTGGAGAATTAACCAACAGTTAGAAGGCATCACTTTTTGTCTCTCCGTCTCTCTGTCTATTAACTTCTTCTCAAATAAATAAATGATTGTCAAAGTAAAATTAAAAATAATTTCTATTGGTAGGATGGGAATTTTGATGATATTTGTTCTTCCAATTTATGAACATCAAAGATTTTTCCTTTTTTTGTGTTTTCTTTTTTTTTCTTTAATGTTTTGTAATTTTTCTTATAGAGATCTTTCACACCCTTGATTAAATTTATTCCAAGGTAATAAAAAATTTTATGGTTATCAAGAATAGCACTGATCTGATAAGTTATATTTAAGCCATGGCATTTTTGTGTATATAATGGTTATTGATTTTTGTGTGTTGATTTCATATTTTACAACTTTGCCAAACTTTCTTGTGAGTTTCAATAATCTCTTGGTGGAGTCTTTTGGTTTCCCAATATTTAGGATCATGTCATCTGCAAACAAATTATTGGACTTTCTCCTTTCTAATTTGTTTTCCTTTGATTTCTTTTTCTTGCATTATTGCCATGGCTAAAACTGTCAGTAGTGTATTGAACAGCAGTAGTGAGGGAGAGCAACTTTGGTTTCAGATCTTAGTGGAAATGCTTCCACGATTTCCCATTCAATATGATGTTGGTTGAAGATTTGTCATATATGGCCTTGATTGTGATAAGGAATGTTCCTTATATTCCCAACTTGCTTAAGGTTTTTATAGTGAAAGGCTGTTTTTTATCAAATACTTTCTCTTCATCTATTCATCATCATGTGGTTTTTATTCTTTAGTTTGCCAGTGTCACATATCACATTTATTGATTTGCATATGTTGAACTATCCCTGCATACCATAGGTACATTCCACTTGGTCCAGGTAAATTATCTTTATGATCTGTTGTTGCATTTTATTAGCTAGTATTTTGTTGAGAATTTTGGGATCTGTGGTTATCAGAGATATTGTTCTTTAATTCTCTTTCTCTATTGTATCATTTTCTGGTTTACAAAATAAGGTGACACTGGCCAAATAGAAGGAGTTTGGGAATACTCTTCTCTTTCAATTGCTTTGAATAGCTTAAGGAGAATTGGAATTAGTTTTTTTTTTCTTGGATAGGTAGAGTGGACAGTGAGAGAGAGAGAGAAAGGTCTTCCGTTGCCATTGGTTCACCCTCCAATGGCTGCCACGGCCAGCACGCTGAAGCCGGCACATCGTGCTGATCCGAAGCCGGGAGCCAGGTGCCTCTTCTGGTTTCCCATGGGGTGCAGGGCCCAAGCACATGGGCCATCCTCCGTTGCACTCCTGGGCCATAGAAGAGAGCTGGCCTGGAAGAGGGGCAACTGGGACAGAATCTGGTGCCCCAACTGGGACTAGAACCTGGTGTGCCAGTGCCACAAGCTGGAGGATTAGCCTATTGAGCCACGGCACTGGCCAATTAGTTCTATTTTTGAAAATCTGGTAGAATTTAGCAGTGAAGCTTTCTGGTCTTGGGCTTTTCTTTGGAGGGTTTTTGTTACTGATTCAATATCTTTTGGTTTTTGGTTTGTTTAGGCTTTCTATATGTCTTCATGGCTCATTTTTTTTTACCTAGCATGTGTCTTGATTTCTTCCAGGTTTTCTAATTTGTTGGTCATTGCATGTGATGCCCACATTCTATATTGCAGCGCTAATCTAAGTTTTCAGTGTTTCACTTCCAATCTAGTTTCCTGCTTAATATCTCTGAGAAGCATGGGGTAGTGGCTCAAATTCTTCAGTTCCTTTCACCTAAGTGCAAGATCTACTACTTATTAGGGGACCTGAGAGCCTGGTCCAGCCATAGCTGTTGCAGACATTTAGAGAGTGAACCAACATATGGGAGACCTCTCTTCCTCTCTCTCTTCACCCACTTTCTGTGTGTTTCTCTGCCCTTTCTAAAATCATTTTAAAAGTTATTTACTTCTTCATTTGAAAATCACAGTTACAGAGAGAGAGAGAGAGACATAGAGAGATCTTCCATCATCTGTTTCACACCCCTGGTTTCTCCAATGGCTGGTGAAGGGCCAGGTTGAAACCAGGAGCGTCTTTTGAGTCACCCATGGGGGTGGCAGGAGTCCAAGTACTTGGGCCATCTTCCACTCTATCAGGCCATTAGCATGAAGCTAAATCAGAAGTGGAACAAGTGGGACTTGAACTGGTGCCTATATAGGATGCCAGTATAACAGATGGCAGCTTTGCATACTGCAGCACACTGTCCTCCTCTCTGCCTTTCAAATAAACAAATCTTTAAAAAAGAAATGAAAATGTCCTTAAGATAGTAAAAGTCATCATGATTGAGCACTGAGGAATCTATTGAAATGATTACATTCTAAATGATTTATTTATATATTTGAAAGGCAGTGTTAGAGTGAGAAAGGGAGAGACTGATCTTCCTTCTGGTTTGTTCTCCTCCAAAATGGCTGCAATGACTGGGGCTAGACCAGGCTGATCTCATGAGATAGGAGCTTCTTCCAGATATCACATGGGTTCAGGGGCCCAAGCATCTGGGCAAGTCTTTGCTGCTTTCCCAGAGACATTAGCAGGGAGCTGGATAAATTTGGAGCATCAATATCTATGATATGACATCTTCCTTGCAGTACAAGGATATAGAGCCCATCTGGCACAATTAACATCCTATTTATGGGTGGGCCAAGTATAACAGCTTCCAACTCTCAAGGTTTGGACTAGATGGGTTCTGAGGAATTGTGTTATAGCAGATATAAATCCATAACTCTTGGTTTAAGCTTTTGTTAGCAGATAACAGCTGTGACTACTTTGGGTCTCTGGATTGTCACCAGTGAAGGCATCCAGATTAATAGTAATGAAATCAGCAGTCAGTAGAATGGTGTCCAGCTGAACTTAAATGGTTTTTCTTTATTATTGTTAGAATAGTGACCTCCTGCTGTACCCTGGCATCTGGACATAGACAGCAGACATTGGAAGCCATCCCCTTTGCCAAATGGAGTATGTCAAGTTTGGGTGCATCATCTATTAAGGAGGCCTTAGTAGCCATTCTCATGTTTTACTGTTCTATATCCATGGCCAAAGTCCTACTAGATAACAAGGTTTGGAGAATCACAGGCTCAAGGTGTGTAGGTGACTTTTTCCAGTATAGCACAATTAATAGAAATCTAATTTAATTTTACTGGCACATAGCAAGGTTCCAAGAGAGGTTATTCCTTGCATCACAGCCCTTGAGAAGTAATGGATATCACAAATGATCCAGAGGATTTAGAAGGCATATGATCTCCTCGAGTGAAGAAGTCACTGAGAGCACTAAGGATAGTACCTACAGAATTCAATTTGACTTTTCATTGGAAAAGGGGCCATATAAGCTGGACTGCTTTGTAGCATCCATGACAATTAATTTTTTAAATGAGGCATGCATTGCACCAAAACCCAGGAAGGACTAAAAGGTATTAGTATTGTATGTTCTTCAGAAGTGTGTCAAATAGTCTCATGAAGGGAGGAAGTCATCAATGTGATATATTCTTGTGCTCCTGACAAAAGCTGGGTACAGTTAAATTCTTTGCAAAAATTATGTTTGATGGCCAAGTCAATGAGATGCTCATGTATAACCTAGAAAAAGTGTCTTTTCAAAGTGAAGGCAAACTAGACTGAAGAGCTGTTGGAAAAGCTTTGAGCAAAAACACATTTGCCACTTTTGTAATAGTTAAGACAGGTCATTTATCTACTAAGAAGCATCAGATATGTTAATATTATATATAAAGTATGGTGGACATAATCGATGGCATATAGCATTAAGATTTTAGCAATCTACCATGAGATGCCATTTACTTTTTTCCAGATTCAACAGGTAAAATTGGGCTGCCAAGTGGGAAACAGCTGGAATAATCACCTTTTTGTTTATTAAGTTTAATGTAATAAATTTTAATGCATGAAGACATTGAGTTTCCTTTTATTATGTCATCTTAATTATTTTAGTTTGGGACCTGTGGAGTGTTATTTCCCTAGTTAAGTTGTAGCTTAAAATTTTTATTTTAATAATTACTTGCTGTGTTAGGCCATTTCTCCCACCTGTGAGATTTTTTGAGTACATCTGACTATTGGAAATTTAGGTAATACTATAGTTAAAATGAGATGTATCAAATAAATAATTTTTTTCTTCTGATACATATTTTGGAACTTTTCTAAAATGGTATTGAGCACCCTGTTTAAATTTAGGGGGATTCCCTGGGTAAGACTGTTATTTGAGCCACATTACTGAGTACTTCTATGAAAATCTGTGAATAAATGCATCTAGAACCTGGAAAAGTTGATGTCTTATGCTGAAGAGACATAAGAATCAATGTCTTTTTTATCATTTTTTAATTATATAATTTACAAATAAGTTTTAGATGACTAAAAGGATGAAATTATGTACTTTTCAGAAATTTATACCTATATACAACTATAATTGATATATTATACATTTTCTTTCTTTAGGATTTTAAGACTTCTTAGGGCTGGCACTGTGGTGTGGGCAGAGGCCCACACACTTGGGCCATCTTTTGCTGCTATTTTCCTAGGTTCAATAGCAGGGAGCTGGATCAGGAGTGGAGAGACTGGGACACAAACTGGCACAAATATGGGATACCATTCCCATCTAGTAAAACTTGATCAGATAACACTGGTTGCTTCTATTAGTGATAAGTAGCTCAAGCTTGACCTCAAATTTAGTCCTTGTAGGATCCTGAATTAGTTTCAGTCTGTGATCCTCACTCTCTTTATATCTTAGGGACTATGTTTTTCATTATTGATTCAGTAAAATCAAGTGTTAGAGCTCCTATTTCTAAGTGCTTGAAATTACAAATGCTGGTCAGAAGGTGTATTTAGGGTTTGGTGCCATGGCTCACTTGGTTAATCCTGCACCTGTGGCACTGGTGTCCCATATGGGCACCAGATTCTAGTCCTGGTTACTCCTCTTCCAGTCCAGCTCTGTGCTGTGGCCAGGGAAGGCAGTGGAGGATGGCCCAAGTGCGTGGGCCCCTGCACCCCCATGAGAGACCAGGAAGATGCACCTGGCTCCTGGCTTTGGATCAATGCAGCGCTGGTGACAGCGGCCATTTGGGGAGTGAACCAGCACAAGGAAGACCTTTCTGTCTCTCTTTTACTGTCTATAACTCTACCTGTTAAATAAAAACAAAGGTGTATTTAAAATCAGTGAGAGAAAATGAATTGTAAAAGATCAATCAACAACAATTGAGTGTTGCGTGCTACCTTCCCACTTTCTTCTCAGGAAATCCACAGAATTTTCAACCATAATTCTAAAATCAGCAACTCCTGCTGTCAGAAGTGTGTGGCTACCACTATGGGGAGCAATAATTTTTAGAAAGGACAAGGGAATTCACTATTTCATGATACTATTCTTGTTTGATGCCTACAACTTCATCTTCTGTTTACATTGTATGATGCTGGGAACTAAGTAATAATTTTATTCTGGGTCTGAGGTGAAGTTATGTAAGATTGAAGTTCAAGACTGAGGTCCTTCAATTTGCAGAATGAAGTCACTGAAAGGCAATTACCAGTTAAGTGCTGATATAGGCACTTGCATGGCACAATTCATACACTATACATAGAAAAAATGACCAGTAGCTGTGGGCCAACAGTCAATGGCCCATGAGACCATCACTCAAATCCTCAAGAGTTTGTCTATAATTTCATGGCAATTCTCATTTAGACTAGAAGAGGAGTAAAAGCGGGAGCTCCGTGACACCCTAATATTTGTCTCTGGCCTAATTTGTGTCAGAAACCACTAATTAAGTGTGGGTTTTTTAAAATATAGCTTTGTTAAAAATATACAGATAACTGGATGTGATGGATAGATGGATTCAGGATGTTTTGGGTAAAGAATTTCTAGATAGTGCAGTTTTAAATATTCACAAAGACTTTACAAGGCATTCACCCTGTTTTCCAGCCATATTAATGCACCAAATTATTACTATTTTACTGTAAAATATGATCCATTGATGGTCCACAAATTATTTTAATAGGTAAGATCAAGCATCATTTTAAAGGATTAAAAATGATTTATTCAGGATATTATTTTCTTCTTTAAACACTAAAGTTAAAGTGAGTCCTTGAAGGTTTTTTCTAAGTATCTGTAGAAGTATTTGAGGTTTTAGAACCACAATTTAATTATGAGAATTTAAAAAATATTAATATATAATGACAATTTCCAAAAATTCTTTCCACATTTTAATTTCTCAAGTTATAGTATTTTTTTTTTTATTTTTAACAGGCAGAGTGGACAGTGAGAGAGAGAGACAGAGAGAAAGGTCTTCCTTTGCCATTGGTTCACCCTCCAATGGCTGCCACGGCCGGCGCACTGTGGCCGGCAAACCTCGCTGATCCGATGGCAGGAGCCAGGAGCCAGGTGCTTTTCCTGGTCTCCCATGGGGTGCAGGGCCCAAGCACCTGGGCCATCAGCCACTGCACTCCCTGGCCACAGCAGAGAGCTGGCCTGGAAGAGGGGCAACCGGGACAGAATCCGGCGCCCCAACCAGGACTAGAACCCGGTGTGCCGGCGCCGCTAGGCGGAGGATTAGCCTAGTGAGCCGCGGCGCCGGCAGTATGTTTCTTTTCTTTTCTTTTTTTCTTTTTTTTTTTTTGACAGGCAGAGTTAGACAGTGAGAGAGTGAGAGAAAGAGAGAGACAGAGAGAAGGGTCTTCCTTTTTCTGTTGGTTCACACCCCAAGTGACCGCCACGGCTGGCACGCTGTGCTGTTCCAAAGCCAGGAGCCAGGTGCTTCCTCCTGGTCTCCCATGCAGGTGCAGGGCCCAAGGACCTGGGCCATCCTCCACTGCACTCCTGGGCAACAGCAGAGAGCTGGACTGGAAGAGGAGCAATCAGGACAGAATCCAGCACCCCGACTGGGACTAGAACCCGGGGTGCTGGCGCCGCAGGTGGGGGATTAGCCGTGTGAGCCGTGGTGCTGGCCAAGTTATAGTATGTTTCTTTCAAATGTATTTGCCAAGCCAGGAATTAATGAGGAATTGGAATATTATGCGAGTACCTCATGTGGTTAGACAAGTTTTATGTATCTTCGCTGTATCTTAAGAGGTTGATTTTCCAGCAAATTTATTCCTAATGGAGCTGTGCACTGTTTTACAGGGAAAGTTGCTTCATCAGCCTGTGATGTCAACAGGGAAAGATCATGGAAAGTCTCCTTTGTTTTCCTTCTCAGCATATGCCATTGCAACCACTCCCACCATCTTTAGAGAATTTCTGGTCCTGAAGCTGTCCTCATATTGCTCAAGAATTGTGTGATTGGTTTCTATGTCTGTGAATGTTAGTGTGGGGGTAAAAGGAACTTTGGAGAGCAGGACAGGTTCCTGTCTCTTGATGGCATAGGTGCAGTTGTAGATTGGAGACATTATAATCTCTCTTTCAGGTACGCCCTATAGACCTTGGCTGGTTCAGGAAGGGATACCAGTGGTAGATCCTCAGTTCCAAAGTCATAGAAGGAATGAATAATGTTGGATTTTCAAGGATTTTTTTTTTTTTTTGTCAGAAGATGAGGGGCTAGCGCTGTGGCTCAGTGGGTTAGCGCTCTGGGCTGAAGTGCCAGCATCCCATATGTTTGCTGGTTCTAATCCTGGCTGCTCCTCTTCTGATCCAGCTCTCTGCTGTGGCCTGGGAAAGCAGTAGAAGATAGCCCAAGTCCTTGGGCCCCTGCACCCATGTGGGAGACCCAGAAAAACTCCTGGCTCCTGGCTTCAGATTGGCACAGCTTGGTTGCAGCCATTTGGGGAGTGAACCAGCGGATGGAACAGCTCTCTCTCTGTCTCTACACCTTTCTGTAACTCTGCCTGTCAAATAAATAAAAATAAATCTTTTTTAAAAAGGAGACGATGATGTGTCTGACAGAAGACCAGTGGGTCTCCAGGTATACAGAAAAGGGTTCTAAAATCTCTGTAGACATCTAGTCTCATACAAGATGGCCGTGGGATGGAGATGGGTATTCAGACCTTTTGAGCTGAATTGTATATGAGCTGAATGTAGGTTGCACCTCTGTCACTATTTACTCATCTTTTAGATTAGCAGAGCAACAATACTAGTGAAATGTCTTCACTGTGAAATGTGTGTACGCTGACTTACACTGTGTTGCAATTGCATTTATGGGGTTTCTGGTGTATCTTCTTTAAATGAAGTTTCTTATTTCCTGCACTGTATAGCCTTCCCAGTGCTACTCATTTGAGGTTACAGAACTTATACAATAAACAGTTTCTGGGAACATGGAAGTTTGGGTACTGGGGGACAGTCCCATTTCCTTTGGAAGTGAGAAGTTTTTATGGCATTTGAAGAAGGGAGCTCAATAAATAGGAATCTTTTCTAACAGAATACAACTTAATGCTCTCTGAGATAACACCTTAAGGCTCAGAGCAGAGAGAAGAATCATTAAAAAGTAAAGATCCTAGTTGCATGGTTCAAGCAGTTATGGATCATACTGACCAGAGTGAACAAGATGTACTTAATATTACATTACCTCATCCATTAGTTTTCAAAACTTGGTGGTAATAGAAGTTCTGGACCAGCATTCAAAAGAGAGTTGTGAGTGGATTAGAAAGACAGTGGTCTTAAGGGTGCAGCCTGGAGTGGAGGGATAACCTCTCCAGTCTGAGAGTCACTATTTGCATTGCTTCCTACCACATGCCCATTACATCATTCCACTATCAGGATCTCTAGAAATGGAGGTCTGTAAAATCTAGTCTGTTATATACTTGGTACCTGGGCTATGCTTCTGCCCACTATATTCTTTTTCTCTTTAACTTTTATTTAATAAATATAAATTTCCAAAGTACAGCTTTTGGATTACAATGGCTTCCCCCCCCATAACTTCCCTCCCACCTGCAACCCTCCCATCTCCGGCTCCTTCTCCCATTCCATTCACATCAAGATTCATTTTCAATTATCTCTATATACAGAAGATCAATTTAGCATATATTAAGTAAAGATTTCAACAGTTTGCACCCACACAGAAACACAAAGTGTAAAGTACTGTTTGAGTACTAGTTATAGCATTAATTCACATTGAACAACATATTAAGTACAGAAATCCTACATGGTGAGTAAGTGCACAGTGACTCCTGTTGTTGATTTAACTATTGACAGTCTTGTTTATGGCATCAGTAATCACCCTAGGCTCTTGTCATGTGTTGCCAAGGCTGTGGAAGCCTTTTGAGTTCACCAACTCCGATCTTACTTAGACAAGGTCATACAAAGTGGAAGTTCTCTCCTGCCTTCAGAGAAAGGTAGCTCCTTCTTTGAAGGCCTGTTCTATCCATTGAGATATCACTCACAGGGATCTTTTATTTAGGCTTTTATTTCTTATTTTTTTATTTTTTTTCCAGTGTGTCTTGGCTTTCCATGCCTAAAATACTCTCATGGGCTCTTCAGCCAGATCCAAATGCCTTAAGGGCTGATTCTGAGGCCAGAGTGCTGTTTAGGGCATCTGCCATTCTATAAGCCTGCTGTGTATCCTGCTTCCCATGATGGATCGTTCTCTCCTTTTTAATTCTATCAGTTACTATTAGCAGATACTATTCTTGCTTATGTGATCCCTTTGACTCTTAATCCTATCATTATGATCAATTGTGAACTGAAATTTATCACTTTGACTAGTGACATGGCGTTGGTATATGCCACCTTGATGGGATTGAATTGGAATCCCCTGGCACGTTTTTAAATCTACCATTTGGGGCAAATCTGATTGAGCATGTCCCAAATTGTACATCTCCTCCCTCTCTTATTCACACTCTTATATTTAACAAGGACCACTTTTCAGTTAAAGTTAAACACCTAAGAATAATTGTGTGTTAAAGAGTTCAACCAAAGTATTAAGTAGAACAAAAAAGTACTAAAAGGGATAAAGTATTAAGTTGTTCATCAATAGATAGGAAAAGGGGTGATCAAGTCACTGTTTCTCAAAATGTCCATTTCACTTCAACAGGCTTCCTTTTAGGTGCTTGGTTAGTTGTCACAGATCAGGGAGAACATATGATATTTGTCCCTTTGGGACTGGATTAATTCACTCAGCATGATGTTTTCCAGATTCCTCCATTTTGTTGCAAATGACCGGGTTTTGTTGTTTTTGACTGCTGTATAGTATTCTATAGAGTACCTGTCCCATAATTTCTTTATCCAGTCTACCAGGTCTTAGCTATTGTGAATTGAGCTGCGATAAACATTAGGGTGCAGACCGCTTTTTTGTTTGCCAATTTAAATTCCTTTGGGTAAATTCCAAGGAGTGGGATGGCTGGGTTGTATGGTAGGGTTATATTCAGGATTCTGAGGAATCTCCAGACTGATTTTCATAGTGGCTTGACCAGTTTGCATTACCACCAACAGTGGGTTAGTGTCCCTTTTTCCCCACATCCTTGCCAGCATCTGTTGTTGGTAGATTTCTGTATGTGAGCCATTCCTTTTTTTTTTTTTTTTTTGACAGGCAGAGTGGACAGTGAGAGAGAGAGACAGAGAGAAAGGTCTTCCTTTGCCGTTGGTTCACCCTCCAATGGCCGCCGCGGCCGGTGTGCTGCGGCAGGCACACCGCGCTGATCTGATGGCAGGAGTCAGGAGCCAGGTGCGTTTCCTGGTCTCCCATGGGGTGCAGGGCCCAAGTACCTGGGCCATCCTCCACTGCACTCCCTGGCCACAGCAGAGGGCTGGCCTGGAAGAGGGGCAACCGGGACAGAATCCGGCGCCCTGACCGGGACTAGAACCCTGTGTGCCGGCGCCACTAGGCGGAGGATTAGCCTAGTGAGCTGCGGCACCGGCCTGTATGTGAGCCATTCTAACCAAGGTGAGGTGAAACCTCATTATGGTTTTGATTTGCATTTCTCTGATGGTTAGTGATCCTGAACATTTTTTATGTGTCTGTTGGCCATTTGGATTTCCTCTTTTGAAAAAAATGTCTGTGAGGTCCTTGGCCCATCTCTTGAGTGGGTTGTTTGTTTTGTTTTGGAGATTCTTGATCTCTTTGTAGATTCTGGTTATCAACCCTTTATCTGTAGCATAGTTTGCAAATATTTTTTCCCATTCTATTGGTCACCTCTTCACTTTCCTGACTGTTTCTTTTGCAGTACAGAAACTTCTCAATTTGATGCAATCCCAAATGTTAATTTTGGCTTTGACTGCCTGTGCCTCTGGGGTATTTTCCAAGAAGTCTTTGCCGGTGCCAATGTCTTGCAGGGTTTCTCCAATGCTGTCTAAAAATTTGCTGATGTTGGGTCATAGATTTAGATCTTTAATCCATGTTGAGTGGATTTTTGTGTAAGGTGTAAAGTAGGTGCCTTCCTTCAAGCTTCTGCATGTGGAAATCCAATTTTCCCAGCACCATTTATTGAATAGACTGTCCTTACTCCAGGGATTGATTTTGGATCCTTGATCAAATATAAGTTGGCTATAGATGTTTGGATTTCTGGTGTTTCTATTCTGGTGCATTGGTCTATCCATCTGTTTCTGTACCAGTACCATGCTGTTTTGATTACAACTGCCCTGTAGTATGTCCTGAAATCTGGTATTGTGATGCCTCCGGCTTTGTTTTTGTTGTACAAAATTGCTTTATCTATTCGAGATCTCCTGTTTCTCCATATGAATTTCAGCATCATTTTTTTCCAGATCTGAGAAGAATGGCTTCGGTATTTTGATTGTTATCGCATTGAATCTATAAATTGCTTTTGGGAGAATGGACATTTCCATGCTATTGATTCTTCCAATCCATGAGCATGGAAGATTTTTCCATTTCTTGGTATCCTCTTCTATTTCTTTCTTTAAGATTTTGTAATTCTCATCGTAGAGCTCTTTAACGTCCTTGGTTAAGTTTATTCCAAGGTATTTGATTGTTTTTGTAGCTGTTGTGAATGGGATTGATCTTAGCAGTTCTTTCTCAGCCATGGCATTGCCTGTGTATACAAAGGCTGTTGATTTTTGTTCATTGATTTTATATCCTGCTACTTTGCAAACTCTTCTATGAGTTCCAATAGTCTCTCAGTAGAGTTCTTTGGATCCCCTAGATAAAGAATCATATCATCTGCAAAGAGGGATAGTTTGAGTTTTTCCTTCCCAATTTGTATCCCTTTAATTTCTTTTTCTTGTCTGATGGCTCTGGCTAAAACGTCCAGAACTATGTTGACTAGCAGTGGTGAGAGTGGGCATCCCTGTCTGTACAAGATCTCAGTGGAAATGCTTCCAACATTTCCCCATTCAATAGGATGCTGGCCATGGGTTTTTCATAAATTGCTTTGATTGTATAGAGGAATGTTCCTTTTATACCCAATTTGCTTAGAGTTTTCATCATGAAATGGTGTTGTATTTTATCAAATGCTTTCTCTGCATCTATTGAGATAATCATATGGTTTTTCTTCTGCAGTCTGTTAATGTGGTGTATCACATTGATTGATTTCCGAACATTGAACCATCCCTGTATACCAGGGATAAATCCCACTTGGTCTGGGTGGATGATTTTCCTGATGTGTTATTGCATTCTGTTAGGCAGAATTTTATTGAGTTTTTTTCATCTATGTTCATCAGGGATATTGGTCTGAATGTTCTTTAAATGCTGCATCTTTTTCCAGCTTAGGAATTAAAGTGATGCTGGCTTCATAGAAAGAATTTGGAAGGATTCCCTCTTTTTTGATTGTTCTGAATAGTTTGAGAAGAATTGGAGTTAGTTCTTCTTTAAATGTCTGGTAGAATTCAGCAGCGAATCCATCTGGTCCTGGGCTTTTCTTTCTTGGGAGGGCCTTTATTTCTATCTCAGTTATGGGTCTGTTTAGATTTTCTAGGTCTTTCTGGTTCAATTTAGGTAGGTTGCCTGTGTCCAGGAATCTATCCATTTCTGACAGTTTTCCCTGTTTGCTGGCATACAAGTCCTTGTAGTAATTTCTGATGACTCTTTTTAAATCTTTGGCGTCTGTTGTTATGTTTCCTTTTTCATATCTGATTTTATTGATTTGGTCTTTTCTTTTTTTAGTTAGTTGGGCCAATGGTGTGTCAATTATATTTATTTTTTCAAAAAAAAAAAAAAACCAGCTCTTTGTTTGGCTGATCTTTAGTAATTTTTTTTTATTCAATCCTGTTGATTTCTTCTCTGATTTTAATTATTTCTCTTCTACTAGATTTGGGTCTGGTTTTTTGCAGTTTTTCTAGATTCTTGAGATGAATTGAATGCTCATTTATTTGGTGTTTTTCCAATTTCTTGATGTAGGCACCTATTGCTATAACCTTTCCTCTTAACACTACTTTTGCTGTATCCCATAAGTTTGATATGTTTTGTTGTTATCTTCATTTACTTCCAGAAAGTTTTTGATTTCTCTTTTGATTTCTTCTATGACCCAGTGTTCATTCAGGAGCATGTTGTTCAATCTCCATGTGTTGGCATATGCTCTAGGGATTTCTGAGTTGCTAATTTCCAACTTCATTCCACTATGGTGTGAGAAGCTGCATCGTATGATTCTAATTCTTTTAAATTTGCAGAGACTTGCTTTATGGGCTAGTATGTGGTCAGTCCTAGAGTAGGTTCCATGCACTGCTGAGAAGAATTTAAATTCTTTAAGTGTAGGATTGAAAGTTCTGTAGATATCTGTTAGATCCATTTGGGCAATAGTGTCAATTGAATCTGTTGTTTCCTTATTGATCTTCTGTCGGGTTGATCTATTTCTGAGAGTGGAGTATTGAAGTCCCCCAATACTATTATATTGGAGTCTATGTCTCCCTTTTAACTCCCTTAACATATCTTTTAAATAAACCAGTGCCCTGTAATTAGGTGCATATCCATTTATAATAGTTACGTCTTCCTGTTGAATTGTTCTTTTAATCATTATATAGTGCCCCTCTTTGTCTCTTAACAGTTTTTGTGTTAAAGTTTATTTTGTCTGATATTAATATGGCTACACCTGCTATTTTTTTTTGGTTTCTGTTGTCATGGAATACATTTTTCCAACCTTTTACTTTCAGTCTGTATGCATCTTTGTTGGAAAGATGTGTTTCTTTCTTTTTTTCTTTTTTTTTTTTTTTTGGAAAGGCAGAGTGGACACTGAGAGACAGAGGGAAAGGTCTTTCTTTTGCTGTTGGTTCACCCTCCAATGGCCGCCGTGGCTGGTGCACCACACTGATCCGATGGCAGGAGCCAGGTACTTATCCTGGTCTCCCATGGAGTGCAGGGCCCAAGTACTTGGGCCATCCTCCACTGCACTCCCTGGCCACAGCAGAGAGCTGGCCTGGGAGAGGGGCAACCGGGACAGAATCTGGCGCCCCAACCGGGACTAGAACCTGGTTTGCCGGTGCCGCAAGGCAGAGGATTAGCCTAGTGAGCCACGGGGCTCGCTTGGAAAGATGTGTTTCTTGTAGGCAGGAAATAGATGGGTTTTTTTCCTTAATCCTTTCGTACAGTCCGTGTCTTTTAACTGGAGATTTGAGTCCATTAACATTCAATGTGACTGTTGATAAGTAGTAACTTTGCCCTGCCATTTTCCCAAAGATATTTCTAATATATGCTTTGAAATTCCTGTGATCTTTTACTGGGAGATTTTCTTCCTTTACCTTTTTTCATATTTATGGCTGTGTTTCTGTGTTTCTCTGTGTAACAAATCTTTAAGTATCTTTTGCAGGGCTGGACGAGTGGTGACAAATTCTTTCAATGTCTGTTTGCTATGAAAGGTTTTATTTCACCTTCATTCACAAATGAGAGCTTAGCAGGATATAATATTCTGGGCTGGCAATTTGTCTCTCTTAGTGCCTGGGCTATATCTTGCCATTCCCTCCTAACATGTTGGGTTTCTGATGAGAAGTCAGCTGTGAGTCTAATTGGAGATCCTCTGAGAGTAATCTGATGTTTCTCTCTTGCACATTTTAGAATCTTTTGTTTATGTTTCACTGTAGTGAGTTTGATTACAACGTGTCATGTCAAAAATCTCTTTTGGTCATGTTTATTAGGCATTCTATGAGCTTCCTATTCTAGGATGTTTCTGTCCTTCTCCAAATTCAGGAAGTTTTCTGCTAGTATCTCACTAAAAAGTCCTTTCTCTCTCTCCATGCCTTCAGGAACTCCTAGAACCTGAATGTTGGGTTTTTTAATAGTATCCTGTAGATTCCCAACAATATTTTTTAGATTTCTAATTTCCTCTTCTTTTCTTTGGTTTCACTGTATGCTTTCCTGTGCTCTGTCTTCTAAGTTTGGTAGTCTTTCTTTTTAAGGCTCTCAAATGCATTTGTCATTTGATCTATTGAATTCTTCATTTCATTTTGATTTCTCTTCACTATCACAATTTCATGTTCTACTAATTGCTTCATGTAATTTTGATTTTTCCTTAAGATTTCATTTTCATGAGAGAGATTTTCTACCCTGTCCAGTAAGGATTTCTGTAGTTCAAGAATTTGTTTTTGAGAACTTCTACGTGTTCTTATCATATATTTTTGGAAATCCATATCTTGCATTTCTTCTATCTCATCACCTTTATAATCTTGGCTTGGAGTGTCTTGTTCACTTGGGGGCATCATAATGTCTTCCTTGTTCTTGTTTCCTCAGTTTCTGCATTTCTTGCTTGGCATTATGGAGATATTTTTTGGTTTTCTTCTTCTTCTTCTTTTTTTTTTTTTTTTTTTTTTTTGCTGTTGTGGTTTTTCTTATTATACTATGACTCGATTAAGTGGACAGTCTGCTTTTGATGGATCCTTAGAGGCTTGTGATGGGTGTGGCCAGATAGCTCTGTTTGATTCTTCAGGGTTAAGGGTGACACACCCAGGTTAGACATATTAAATTTTTTCTCTTTCTCTCTCTTTTTTTTTTTTTTTGTTTGTTTGTTAAGAAGGGAAGTAATTCCTCACAGCTGAGTGGAATTGAAGGCAGTCAGTGTCTGAACTATGGCCCCTGTGGGTATAATATTCGTCTGCTCTGTCCCAAGGACCACACAAAGGATCTATGCAGTCCTCAGTGTAAGCTCAGATTCCCCTGCAGTCTTCCACCAGGATGCCAAGGTTAGCAAGTTTGCAGTGTCTCCCAAGAGTACTCACATCTCAGGCACTCCATGAGTTCTCTCACACACCCTCAATTTTTTTTTTCACAGTCACAGTTCATAAGCTCCCACACATCACTAGGTCCTAACCTCCTTTTATTTCTTGCACCAGAGTCAGGTTTTTCTGCTTGGCTGAGGGTGGGCACAGCCCTGAGGTGGCACAGGTTTTACATATGTCCAAAATGGTGCCTGCTCTTTGTCTTGCTCACCTTTGTAAGGTGAGTGGAGAGAGAGAATCATGTCCATACTGGTCCCTTTTATTTTATTTTATTTTATGTTATTTTATTTTATTTATTTTATTTCTCTCTTTTAGTTAGCCTAGTGGACTTTCCCCCACAGGGCTTCAAGCCTCATTCCCTCTAGGCTCTTCCTGCGACTTCCCTGCCAGTGTCTTAGGCTACTGAGGTTTTGCCTCACCTCCCTTTCCAGCACTGGCGTGTAGACTTGGCAGCTGGGGTCCCGAGCCATGGGCACCCATGCCCTCCACATAGGTCCACCTTTTCCCACTAGTTCTGGAAGAGTTTCTTCTGCAGTTTTTTCCCCTAACTCTTCCCTGAAACTACAGTATCTCCACTTTTATTAAACTATCTTTTCTTGGACTATTAGTGTGCTCCCTCCCTATTCCACCATCTTGGAGGACTCTTGCCCCCTGTATTCTAATAGTCCTTCATGGTAGCTCAAGGAAGTTTTGCCAGGATCTCTGTAAAAAAGATGAAATAAATTGTATTTCAGGAGAAAAGTGCTTTGTGTAGTGTCACATGATTTGTAAATACCCAGCACCTTAACTTCTGCCTAATGTTCTCTATCTTGCCACACTTAATTAAAAAACATTTATTTTTCAGATCCATTTCAGAAATTGTCACCAGTTCAAATAGTACTGCTTTAGAAAACTTTCATGAGCATGCCTTCCTTTTGCTACTAATGCAATGTTTGGAGTGTATGACTTCAAAAAGCATATCATGAGGCTAGTGCTGTGGCACAGTGGGTTAATGCCCTGGCCTGAAGTGCCCACATCTCATATTGGCACGGGTTCAAGACTCAGCTGCTCCACTTCTGATCCAGCTCTCTGCTATGGCCTGGGAAAGCAGTAGAAGATGGCTCAAGTCCTTGGGTTCCTGCACCCATGTGGGAGACCTGGAAGAAGCTCCTGGGTCCTGGCTTTGGTTGGTGCAGCTCCGGCCATTGCAGCCATTTGCAGAGTGAGCCATCAGATGGAAGATCTCTCTCTCTCTCTCTCTGAATAAATTTGACTTTCACATAAATAAATACATCTTTAAAAAAAAACAAAAAGCATATCATAAAAATTTTCCCCCTTTCAGTAATTTCTTCTTGAACAATATGCAGTATACATGCAGCTACAGAAAATTACTGTGAACCTTTATCCTGCCTTCTGAGATAGTAAAATTATATTAAATTAGATTTCATATAATAAGCTTCTTAAAATATAAACCAAAAGAACACAATGACCATATATAAGCGGAAATGTGAAGAACAACCTTATGGTCTCCAGATAATTTATTTTTATGAATCCCAGGACTTTTTTTTTTTTTTAGTAGCAGCTTTTCTAAGGTCTAATTGATAGGCAAAGATTGTGTTTATAGGAGCTTTTTTTTTAACTTTTATTTAATGAATATAAATTTCCAAAGTACAGCTTATGGATTACAATGGCTTTCCCCCCATAACATCTCTCCCACCCGCATCCCTCCCCTCTCCCACTCCCTCTCCCTTTCCATTCACATGAGGATTCATTTTTGATTCTCTTTATATACAGAAGATCAGTTTACCATACATTAAGTAAAGTTTTCAACAGTTTGCTACCACACAAACATCAAGTGAAAAATAATAGATGATTTTTTAAATGATGATGAAATCAGATCAGACCTATTGTCATGTTTAATACCAGTGAGAGTCAAGTTGGGAATTGATAATTTCTTCTTCTTCTTCTTCTTCTTTTTTTTTTTTTTTTACAGAAGATCAGTTTAGTATACATTAAGTAAAGATTTCAACAGTTTGCACCCCCATAGAAACACAAAGTGAAATATGCTGTTTGAGTACTCATTATAGCATTAAGTCTCAATGTACAGCACATTAAGGACAGAGATCCTACATGAGGAGTAAGTGCACAGTGACTCCTGTTGTTGACTTTACAAATTGACACTCCTGTTTATGGCATCAGTAATCTCCCTATGCACCAATCATGAGTTTCCAAGGCTATGGAAGCCCCTTGAGTTCTCCAACTCTTATCTTGTTTAGACAAGGTCATAGTCAAAGTGGAGGTTCTCTCCTCCCTTCAGAGAAAGGTACCTCCTTCTTTGAAGACCTGTTCTTTCCACTGAGATCTCACTCACAGAGATCTTTCATTTAGGGTTTTTTTTTTTTTTTTTCCCAGAGTGTCTTGGCTTTCCATGCCTGAAATACTCTCATGGGCTTTTCAGCCCATGAGATCGGAATGCCTTTAGGGCTGATTCTGAGGCCAGAGTGCTGTTTAGGACATCCACCATTCTATGAGTCTGCTGAGTATCTCACTTCCCATGTTGGATCACTCTCCCCTTTATTTATTCTATCAGTTAGTATTAGCAGGTACTAGACTTGTTTATGTGATTCCTTTGACTCTTAGTCCTTTCATTATGATCAATTGTGAACTGAAATTGATCACTTGGACTAGTGAGATGGCATTGGTATATGCCACCTTGATGGGATTGAATTGGAGTCCCCTGGTATGTTTCTAACTCTACCATTTGGGGCAAGTCAGCTTGAGCATGTCCCAAATTGTACATCTCTTCCCTCTCTTATTCCTACTCTTATGTTTAACAGGGATCACATTTCAGTTAAATTTCAACACTTAAGAATAACTGTGTATTAATTACAGAATTAAACCAGTCATATTAAGTAGAACAGACAAAAAAACTACTAAGAGGGATAATGTATTAAGTTGTTCATTAACAGTCAGGGCTATGCTGATCAAGTCACCATTTCTCATAGTGTCCATTTCACTTCAGGAGGTTTCCTTTTTGGTGTTCAGTCAGTTGTCACCGATCAGGGAGAACCTATGGTATTTGTCCCTTTGGGACTGGCTTATTTCACTCAGCATGATGTGTTCCAGATTCCTCCATTTTGTTGCAAATGACTGGATTTCGTTGTTTCTTACTGTGGTATAGTATTCTAAAGAGTACATATCCCATAATTTCTTTATCCAGTCTACCGTTGATGGGCATTTAGGTTGGTTCCAGGTCTTAGCTATTGTGAATTGAGCTGCGATAAACATTAGGGTGCAGACCGCTTTTTTGTTTGCCAATTTAAATTCCTTTGGGTAAATTCCAAGGAGTGGGATGGCTGGGTCAAACGGTAGGGTTATCTTCAGGTTTCTGAGGAATCTCCAGACTGACTTCCATAGTGGCTTGACCAGTTTGCATTCCCACCAACAGTGGGTTAGTGTCCCTTTTTCCCCACATCCTTGCCAGCATCTGTTGTTGGTAGATTTCTGCATCTGAGCCATTCTATCCGGGGTGAGGTGAAACCTCATTGTGGTTTTGATTTGCATTTCCCTGATTGCTAATGACCTTGAACATTTTTTCATGTGCCTGTTGGCCATTGGGAACTTCCAAATGAAATTTTGAAGTTGTATGCATTGTAGTTTGCATGTAATTCAACTTTCTGCCATACTTACTGATATATATCAGCATTTGATGTAGGACAAATCAGAAAACACAATGGCTTAACAAATAGCCATTTGATTTGCAGTTCTGACTCTGTGTTTTGGGCTGTACTCAGCTGGGCAGTTCCTATGATCAGTCCAGGAGCAGAAATGAGAGTTTAGCCATTTGGGGAACTGATTGAGGCTTCACTTAAGTGTCTGAGGTTTGTGGTGAATCTTGGCTATATATTATCTCTTTTTTCTTTTTTTGACAGGCAGAGTTAGTGAGAGAGAGAGAGACAGAGAGAAATGCCTTCCTTCCATTGGTTCACCCCCCAAATGGCTGCTATGGCCAGCATGCTGTGCTGATCCAAAACTAGGAGACAGGCACTTCCTCCTGGTCTCCCTTGTGGGTGCATGGCCCAAGAACTTGGGCCATCCTCCACTGCCTTCCCAGGCCACAGCCGAGAACTGGACTGGAATAGGAGCAACTGGGTCAGAACCAGTACCCCAACTGAGACTGTCACCTGGAATACCAGTGCCACGGGTGGAGGATTAACCTAGTGAGCCACGGCGCCAGCCTACATACTATCTCTTCAACAGGCAGGCCCCAGGGTTTTTCAGAAGATAACTGTCAGAAAAAGAAAATCTGAGAAGGCAAATACTTTACAAAATGTCTATTTCTGGGGCTGGTTCTGTGACATAGGAAGTAAAGACACCGCCTGCAGTGCCAGCATCTCATATGGGTGTCAGTTCATGACTCAGCTGCTCCACTTCTGATCCAGCTCTTTGCTACAGCCTGGAAAAACAGTAGAAGATGGCCCAAGTCCTTTGGCCCCTGCTCCCTTGTGGGAGACCTGAAAGAAGCTCCTGGTTCATATCTTTGGATCTACACAGCTCCAGCCATTGCAGCTATCTGGGAGTGAACCTGCAGTTCGAAGACCTCTCTTTATTCCTCCTTCTCCCTCTCTCTCTTTCTCTGCCTCTCCTTCTCTCTTTGTGCAACTCTTTCATATAAATAAATATTTTACAAATTGTCTATTTCTATCACATTTACTGGTATCTCATGGGGTAAATCAATTGAAATGGTGAAATTCGTGGTCTTTTTCAAAAAGATTTATTTATTTATTTGAAAGAGTTACACACAGAGAGAGGGAGAGGCAGAGAGAGAGATAGAGTGCTCTTCCATCTGCTGGTTCACTCCCCAGTTGGCTGTAATGGCCAGAGTTATGCCAATCCAAAGCCAGGATCCAGGAGCTTCTTCTGGGTCTTCCACATGGGTACCAGGGCCCAAGGACTTGGGCCATCTTCTACTGCTTTCCCAGGCCATAGCAGAAAGCTGGATCAGAAGTGGGGCAGCTGGGAATCAAACCAGTGCCTATATGGGATGCCAGTCTGCAGGTGGCAGTTTTACCCGCTAGGCCACAGTGCCAACCCCAATCCAGGGTTTTGTGAAGGGATGAATACAGGGAAAGGTGCTACTTGGAATCATTACTGGTAAAGTGCACTGCATTAAATATACATTATGTGTATTTGTTAACTTTCTTTAGTATAAACTTTAATAACAACATAATGTTTATCTCTGATAACCTTATTCATTTGAACACTCAACTTTTCTTTTTACTTTCACATTATTATTTTACAAAATTTGTAGATAATGCTTTCATTAAACCAATGATAACTTCTGTTTAATCTCTGCCACTTAATATAGGTGGGTGCATTTTCCTATGTATTTCTATTTTTAGAGGTTTATTCCTCCACAGTGAAGCTGATGTTTTCTTGGTTAATGTATTTATTCTTCTTTATTCATTCTACTATATCCCTTTTTTCCCCACTGTTCAGTGCAGAAGGAAACCAGAGGTTTTTTTTTTTTAAGATTTCATTTATTTATTGACAGAGTTGCAGAGAGAGAAAGTCTTCTATCTGCTGGCTCACCCTCCAAATTACTGCAAAGGCTGGAGCTCAGCCGATCCAAAGCCAAGACCCAAGAGCTTCTGGGTCTCCCATGCAGGTGCAGTGGCCCAAGGACTTGGACCATGTTCCACTGCTTTCTCAGGACATAGCAGAAAGCTAGATTGTATGTTGAGGAGGCAGTACTCAAACCAGAACCCATATGGAATGCTGGCACTGTAGGCAGCAGCTTTACCCATTATGCCACAGCGTTGGCCTCTAGAGTTTTCTTTGAACTCCTGCCATTCACCTTCTCTCCCAGGTATGATTCTGGGTCCTCCACATGTTTCTAAGAGGAAAGAAAATTAATATATCACCTGTAAGTGTTTTTTTTTTTTTTTAATTATTCCCCAGCTTGTCAGTACTCATTTTAGGTGTTTAATGCTAGTTTATTTATTTATTTTTTTAGATTTTTTTAAATTTATTTGAAAGAGGTACAGAGAGGCAGAGGGGGAGAGAGAGAGAGAGTCTTCCATCTGCTGGTGCACTCCCTAGTTTGCCACAATGGCCCGAGTTGCACTGGTCCAAAGCTAGAAGTGAAGAGCTTCTTCTGGGTCTCCCACATGGGTTCAGGGGCCCAAGGACTTAGGTCATCTTCTACTGAATTCCCAGGCCATAGCAGAAAGCTGGATTGGAAGTGAAGCCACTGGGACTTGAACTGGCACCAATATGGGATGCCAGCACTGAAGGCAGTGGCTTTACCTGCTAGCCACAGTGCCAGTCCCAGTATACTAGTTAATTAAAATGGAAAATATGGGGTTGGCTCTGTGGCTCAGTGGGTTAATGCCCTGGTCTAAAGTATCGACTTCCCATATAGGCACTGGTTTGAGACCCGGCTACTCCACTTCTGTTCCAGCTCTCTACTATGGCCTGGGAAAGCAGTGGAAGATGGCCCAGGTCCTTGGGCCCCTGAACTCATGTGGGAGACCCAGAAGAAGCTCCTGGTTCCTGGCTTCAGATTGGAGCAGTTCCAGCCATTGCAGCCAATTGGGGACTGAACCAGCAGATGGAAGACCTCTCTCTCTCTCTGCCTCTCCTCTCTCTGTGTAACTCTGACTTTCAAATAAATAAATAAATCTTTACAAAATTTTAAAATAGAAAAATAAACATAAAATTTGTTATCACAGAATATACAGAAATGAATGATGAATTTGGCATGATTATGAAACATTACTGTCATCTATAATAATGCAGTTTGGTCTCTTGTCTTTCTGTTGCTATAGCAAAATATATATTTGTTACATGAATTGAGTTGAAACTAAGCACAATATGCTACATTTTTGGGGTCATGTCTGAAACATTCTACACATAGATGATGTACTGAACAGTGTTTTAGTGCTACCTATAAAGTAAACACTTAGCATTCTGCAAGAGGAAGAGTTACCTAGTGCTAGAACACAAATCAGTTAAGTTTGTTTTCAAATTGTTAGAGTAATGGAGTTCTTAATACCTTTGAGAAGTTGAATTGGATTCTGGAATAGGATAAGGAATGTGTGGAGAAAAGAATCTACTGGAGGCTCATTTATTTTTTTAAGATTATTTATTTGAAAGGTGGACTTGCAGAGATTGGGAGAGACAGGGAGACAAAAGGATATATCTTCTATCTAGTGTTCATTCCCCAAATGCCCACAATGGCTGGGACTGGGCCAGGCCAAAGCCAGGAGCCTGGGACTCCATGGGTCTCCCACATTGGTGGAAGGGTCCAAATACTCAGGCCATTTTCACTGCTCTTTCAATCAGATTAGCAGGGAACTAGATTGGAAGTGGAGCACCAAGGAGTCAAGTCCTCTGTTTACATGGGATGCCAGCATTGATGGTGGAGGCTTAGCCTGCTGGATCACAATTCTGGTGACTATTGCAAGTTCTGAAACAAATCTCTAAGCATTTTTCTCAGTGAGTCACAAATGCAGATTGTACTGCAGACATTCCCAGGTTCTCTTTTTGGGCAAATAATTCCATTGCTTTCATTTAATTATGTATAATGTCATTTCAAATGTTTATCATTTGAATGTTTTGGGCAAGTATTTCCATTGCTTTCACTTTAATTAGGTATAATGTTATTTCAATTGTTTATCAGTAGAATAATCATAGACAAGGGCAAAAGCTAATTTGTATTCTTTGTCTTACCTGTATTTTCTCTCTTAAAAATATTTATTAGCTTGATAGAGAAAAAAGTTGATGGACTGAGAGATAGAGAGCTTTGACACATTGATTCATTTCCTAGATAAGCATACCAAACAGGTGGGGCAGGACTGAAGCCAGGATTGAGGAATGGAATATAGGCCTCCTTCATTGGTGACATCACCATTGCTTCCCCAGGTTTGCATTATCTGGGAGCTAGAAACTACAGCTGGCATTGGAAGTCATGGACACTCTGAGGTGGCATCATAAACAACACTAAGCTAAATGTCTGCCCTGTCTTTTAATATATTTTTTCTCTGACATATTGGAAATGATAAGCATGGTGTTTTCCTGGAAATTGTTTTCTGTTCATTCCCATCATAGTTTCACTGATGGTTTCTTGCCTTTTTTCTCAATGCTTCTACATACTTCTCCTTAACATTGCCCAGTCAAGAGTCAGTATTGCCCCTCTTCTAGCCTGCTGTGCAATTCCCCTTGACAGATGTGGCATTTGTGATTTGAACCTCCTGTTTCCCTCTAGGTTGGGCATTTCTCACAGCCTGTAGATCATGGGTTTGACTCTGTTGAATGCTCCGTGTGGCTTTCTAAACACTCCACAAATCTAATGTGAAACCATATCCTTCCTTTTTTCCTTCATATCCATACACAACTGTCAGTGTTTATTTTGTGACAGAGTTAACATGTTGACTGGAAGTGTATTATTATAGGTAATGACAGCATTTGAAGACCTGGCTGTGTACTTTACATGGGAGGAATGGCAGAAAATGAACAATGCTCAGAAGATCCTGTACAGAGATGTGATGCTGGAGACCTACAGCAGCCTGTTCTCCTTGGGTGAGTGACACCCATCACATGCCCAGTGATAACATTTTCTTGCTATTTGACAAATAAGGGAACACTTTATAATGTTTAATATTGGGCAGGATTAGAATTTGAGTCTGTGAATAATCTGAATATCTACCATCTAACAAAAGATTCAAATTGGAACATTTGTTGCATAGCTCCTGAACCAAGCTGTAGTCCTTTAAATAACCCAAGATAGTGAGTTTACAAAGTCTTACTTTGTTTCCATTAATAGGGCACTGCATTACCAAACCTGACTTGATCTTCAAGTTGGAGCAAGGAGAAGAGCCATGGATGGTGGATGAATGCTTGAATCAGAGCCTTTCAGGTCAGTCTGCAGCTAGGACTTAAACTGGTGCCCATAAGTGATGGCAGCACCTCAGGTGGTGGCTTTACCTGCTATGCCACAATGCCAGCCCCTGGAAACTTATTTCTAACTCATTGCTCAGATTGAGTTCCCACTCATGATTTTGTCCAGGCATAGAACTTGCTCAGGACTGAATCAATAAATGTGAACTCTCTCTTTCTTAGTCTCTTTCTTTTTTTCCCTCTGTGCTTCTAAAATAAATAAGAAAATTATAGTCTGTTGGAAACATTTGAGGAGTGAACCTATAGTTGGCAAAGCTCTGTTTCTGTCTGTCTTTATCTTTATTCTGTCTCTCTTACTCTCAAGTAAGTAAATAAGTAAATGCTAAAAGATGGTCATGTGGCCGGTGCTGTGGCACAGTGAATTAACACCCTAGCCTGGAGCACCAGCATCCCATATGGGCACCAGTTTGAGACCCAGTTGCTCCACTTCTCATCTAGCTCTTGGCTATGGCCTGGGAAAGCAGTAGAAGATGGTGCAAGTCCTTGGGCTCCTGCACCTGAGGGAGACACAGAAGCAGCTCCTGGCTCCTGGCTTCAGATCAGCACAATTCTGGCCATTGTGGCCAATTGGGGAGTGAACCATTGGTTGGAAGATCTTACTCTCTTTGCCTCTCCTCTCTCTTGTAACTCTGACTTTCAAATAAATAAATCTTAAAAAAAAAAAAAATAAAAGATGGTCATGAGTAAGCCTCTGTGCTGTGACATCAGAAATTATGAAGCTAGCAATGACACTGTGGTGCAGTGTGTTAAAGCTCCAGCCTGCAACACTAGCATTTCATATTGGTGCCAGTTCAAGTCCCAGCTGGTCCTCTTCTAATCCAGCTCTCTGCTAATGCACCTGAGAAAAGTGCAGAGGTTGGCCCAAATCCTTGGCCCCCTGTACCCATGTGGGAGACAAGAAAGACACTCCTGGCTCCTAACTTCATTTTGGCCCAGCATTGGTTGTTGTTCCCATATGGGGAGTGAACCAGCAGATGAAAGACTTCTCTCTCTCTTTAATTCTAGCTTTTAAATAAATAAAGTAAATCTTTGAAAAAAGAAATCCTAAACTAAGCATGAACTTATATAAAACATGAAAATAAGTGATCCTAGACTCACCAAGAAAGTAATGAGATTTTGAGACCTAAGGTCAAGTAGCCTCATGGGGTTATGTTGAGTGGCTCAGATTTCTTGAAGGGTGGAGTTTGAAGTATGATTTCTCTCTTATTTTCAGTATCATTGAAAAATATGCAAATAAAAAGATAAGAAAAACATAGGAAATGAAGCTTTCAGTGAAAATAGGAGGCAACTGATCAAATGCCTCCAGAAATTCAAATTATCACACAGGAATGTTTCTAGAAAGACTTTAGAGGAGGTAACCAGCACTGATGATTTCAGAATGAGTTAGAAACCACTTTTGAAAGAAGATGAGCACATCCTGGTTTGCAAAAACAAATTCTTCAAACTGATTGGGAGTGTTTAACTAAAGTCGTATATTGGGAATTTTCTGTACCTGTTGTACTTCTGAGAAGCTGAAGGTGTTGGGTGTCCTTAGGAATTTGGGGAAGCTGTCACAGAGTAGAGACAAAGTAGTTTTTCATTTGAAAAATCCCACAAATGACGTTTACCTAGGAAGACTGAGCATGAGACACTCATAGATTTAAGTCCTACTCCTTAAATGTTGTCCTGCTTAAAGTACAGGCACATTTCACTCTTCTCCACCTGCAAGTAAATGATCAGTAAAACTTTTTCATGTTTATGGTTGAGATATCAGAGAAGCAAAAAGCACACAATTTTTATAAAAATAAACTGGAGAAAAAGCACAGGGAAAAAATGGTTGCTAGGTAGTGGGTGAATGTTTTTATTACATATTTGCCCATTCTTTAAAATATTTTATAGTTATTTCATCTTTGTGAAAGGCAGAGTGATAGTGAGAGAAGAGAGAGAGAGAAAGAGGTCCTCTATTAGCTCACTTCCCAGATGCCTGCAACACTTAGGTCTAACTAGTCTGAAGCCAAAACTCTAGAATCCCTCTAGTCTTCCCTAGTTTCTCACAGGTTCCCAGGCACATGAACCATTATCTGGTTCCTTCCAGTTTACATAGGCAGAGAGCTGTACTGAAAGCAGAGTAGCCAGGGCTCAAACTGACACTGTTTTGAGATGCAGGTATCCCACACATCATAGCACAAAAGTCATTCTACCATCCTTGACAAATTCCCATAGTAGAACGGATCATGTTTGAACATTGGGAAACCTTATGGTATATTAATGTATTAAGGAGAAAAACCATATAATGGTCACAAATAAGTACCTCATACTGATTTTGTGAACATCTTATGCCATTTGGATAACAAGTAACTTCATTCCCTTTACATGAGTATGCCAGGAGAAACAGTTACATGTGATTCAGTGACATGATTGCTTTTTTCTCATTTCAGTGGTCATGAAAAGGGATGACCTGATTAGGATCAACCAGGAAAGTCAGGACAAAAATCTGAATCAGGATTTTATGAAAAATAACAAGACATCAGCTCTCAAGAGAATTGAATTAAGAAAAACACTTAGTTTAAATTCAAGCCATGTTCCAACACTGATTATTAAAAAGGGAATCTATTCAGGATTGAAGCCTGAGGAATGCAATAAATGTCACACTGTGTATCCCCCCAGTGGGCCTGATCAACTACAGGCTGGAGAGAAATTTGATAACACTAAGATACCTGGAAAATCTCTCCAGTTCTGTGAGCCTCTTAGTCAGCTTGACAATATTCACATCATGAAGCAGCCATTTGGACCCACTGGACAAGCAAAAGTCTTCACAAGAAAGATGTTCTGTAAATCTGAGAGGGTTCATATGGCAGAAAACCATAATAAGTCAACTGTCCCTTTTGGAAAAGCAACACAAATAGAAAAAGCTATCCATGAAAATTCTAGCCTCAATATGCATCAACAAACTCACACAAGAAAGAAATTTTATAAGTACATTATGTATGTTGAACCTGTCATTCACCAGTCACATCTTGCAATAAACCAGAGACTAAATACAAGGGAAAAAGTTTACACATGTAAACCTTGTGGAAAATCACTCAGTTTTAATTCACCTTCCGAATGTAATGACTGTGGAAAGGCCTTTAGACAAAATTCATTCCTCAGGAAACATCAGCAAATTCACTCAGGGGAGAAACCTCATGAATGTAGTGACTGTGGAAAAGCCTTTACACAGAAGTCATACCTCATACACCATCAGCGAATTCACACAGGAGAGAAACTTCATAAATGCCTTCAATGTGGAAAAGGCTTTCTGTGGAAGTCAGACCTCATAGTACACCGGAGAATTCACACAGGGGAGAAACCTCATAAATGTAATGGCTGTGGAAAAGCCTTTGGACGCAAGTCATCCCTCCTCATACACCAGCGAATTCACACAGGGCAGAAACCTCATAAATGTAATGACTGTGGAAAAGCCTTTGGACAAAAGCCAGACCTCATCATACACCAGGAAATTCACACAGGGGAAAAACCTCATAAATGTAATGACTGTGGAAAAGCCTTTGGACGCAAGTCATCCCTCCTCATACACCAGCGAATTCACACAGGGCAGAAACCTCATAAATGTAATGACTGTGGAAAAGCCTTTGGACAAAAGTCAAACCTCATCATACACCAGCAAATTCACACAGGGGAGAAACCTCATAAATGTAATGACTGTGGAAAAGCCTTTGGACAAAAGTCACACCTCATAATACACCAACGAATTCACACAGGGGAGAAGCCTCATAAATGTAATGGCTGTGGAAAAGCCTTTGGACACAAGTCATCCTTCCTCATACACCAGCGAATTCACACAGGGGAGAAACCTCATAAATGTAATGACTGTGGAAAAGCCTTTGGACGAAAGCCAGACCTCATCATACACCAGCGAATTCACACAGGGGAGAAACCTCATAAATGTAATGACTGTGGAAAAGCCTTTGGACAAAACTCAGACCTCATCAGACACCAGCAAATTCACACAGGGGAGAAACCTCATAAATGTAATGACTGTGGAAAAGCCTTTGGACAAATGTCAGCCCTGCTCATACATCAGCGAATTCACACAGGGGAGAAACCTCATAAATGTAATGACTGTGGAAAAGCCTTTGGATGCAAGTCATCCCTCCTCATACACCAACGAATTCACACAGGGGAGAAACCTCATAAATGTAATGACTGTGGAAAAGCCTTTGGACGCAAGTCATCCCTCCTCATACATCAGCGAATTCACACAGGGCAGAAACCTCATAAATGTAATGACTGTGGAAAACCTTTGGACAAAAGTCACACCTCATCGTGCACCAGAGAATTCACACAGGGGAGAAACCTCATAAATGTAATGACTGTGGAAAAGCCTTTGGACAAAAGTCAAACCTCATCATACACCAGCAAATTCACACAGGGGAGAAACCTCATAAATGTAATGACTGTGGAAAAGCCTTTGGACACAAGTCACACCTCATCGTGCACCAGCGAATGCACACAGGGGAGAAACCTCATAAATGTAATGACTGTGGAAAAGCCTTCGGATACAAGTCAGGCCTCAGGAAACATCTGCGAATTCACACAGGAGAGAAACCTCATAAATGTAATGACTGTGGAAAACCTTTGGACAAAAGTCACACCTCATCGTGCACCAGAGAATTCACACAGGGGAGAAACCTCATAAATGTAATGACTGTGGAAAAGCCTTTTTCTATAAGTTATACTCATATGAAAACAGTTCACACAGGGCAGAAACCTTATGAATCTAGTACGTGTGGAAAAGCCTTTATAAATCATGTTATAAATCATAGCTCATATTACACCACAGAATTCACACCAGGGAGAAACTTCATGAATGCAATGACTGTAGAAAAGCCCTTGGCAATAAGTCACATCTCAGAATGCATCAGAAAATGCACATAAAGAGAAACCTTTTGGACATAATGACTTGGAAAGCTTTTTCCCATAATTCAGCCCTCATTGCACATCATCTAATTCATATGGGGGAAAACACTTTGGATATAATGCCTTTATCCATAAGTAACACCTCATAAAACATCAGAATTCACATGGGGGAGAAACCTTATGAATGGAATGAATGTTGGAAAACTCTGCCAAAATTACACAATATAACATCAGAGAATTTATTACATGATGGAAATCTTGTAATAAATGTGGGAAAGCCTTTTGTCAGAAGGAATACCTCATAACATGTAGATCAAACAAGGGAGAGAACTTAAGGATATAATGAATGTGAAGGACTTTTTCCAAAGTCAACATAACCATGTGACAGAGCCTTTTGCTGGAAATTACATCCCATACAATAGGCACTCCCATAAGGAAGAAAGGTTGGGACCAGCGCTGTGGCACAGTAGGTTAAAGCCCTGGCCTGAAATGCAGGCATACCATGTGGGCACTGGTTCTAGTCCCAGTTGCTCCTCTTCTGATCCAGCTCTCTGCTATGTCCTAGGAAAGCAGTAGAAGATGTCCCTGCACCCACGTGGGAGACCCAGAAGAAGCTCCTGA
This sequence comes from Oryctolagus cuniculus, assembly GCF_964237555.1. Lineage (NCBI taxonomy): Eukaryota > Metazoa > Chordata > Mammalia > Lagomorpha > Leporidae > Oryctolagus > Oryctolagus cuniculus. The sequence goes on along the minus strand of NW_027208392.1, from coordinate 475,011 downwards.
CTCCTGGCTTTGGATCACTGCAGCTCCAGCCATTGCATCCATCTGGGGAGTGAACTAGCAGATGGAAGACCTCTTTCTGCTTCCCTGTCTCTCTCTAACTCTGACTTTCAAATAAATAACACAAATTGTTAAAGAAAATGAAGAATTTCAGAAATATTATTAGTGTGACAAAAAGCCATTTGTCAGAAATGGCATTATACATCAGAAAATTCACACAAGTGGTTTCTTAGGAGTGTAATGAATGTGGAAGTATATTTTCATAGAATTCAGGTTTGCATAAATATGCAACTCAAGAAAGGCGATACCCTTCAAGTGCAATAGAACTCAAAAAACCATAGCCAGAAATTAAACATCAGGCCGGCGCTGTGGAGCAATAGGTTAATCCTCCACCTGCTATGCTGGCATCCCATATGGGTGCAAGTTCTAGTCCCAGCTGCCCCTCTTCAATCCAGCTCTCTACTGTGGCTTGGGAAAGCAGTAGAAGACAGCCCAAGTGCTTGGGCCTCTGCACTCACATGGAAGACTAGGAAGAAGCACCTGGCTCCTGGCTTCAGATCAGTGCAGCTCTGGCCACTGTGGCCATTTGAGGAGTGAACCAACAGAAGGAAGACCTTTATCTCTGTCTCTCTCACTGTCTGTAGCTCTACCTGTCAAATAAATAAAAATCTTAAAAAAAAAGAAATTAAACATCAACTAACACCAGAGAATTCATACAGTAAAATGTCAATTTAATGAATGTGAAAAAATTTTCTGCCATTAATCAATTCACATGAAGAGACTCTGAAATGAGAAAACATACATGCATAGAAAAGTTATGTACCATATGTCACCTGTCAATGGTTACCTGACAACTCACAGAAAGAAAAAATCCTATGATTTATTGTAATAGGAAATACCTTTATTATTAGGCAAACTTCCACAAAACATAGCAAGATTACAGAGAGAAGTCCCTGAAGTATAATTTGTTTGGAAGAATTCTTTGGTGGAATCACACCTTAGTGAGTATTGGGCAGTTTTCATAATGAATTGTGACAGAGAGTGGTTAACCGCTCTTCAGAAATTTTTCTCTTATTCAACCAGAACTTTTGGTTTCTCATTATTCTGAGTGGAATCAAGTATATGAACTGAACTGTGCTCTCTTGTGTAAATTTTGTTAATAAATATTTAAAAGTTGAGTAACAGTTATTTCAACAGTTATTTGGAATACCATCTTCATCAATTACAAAGTTACTTGTTTTATAGCTGCTTTTTTGGCCACCCAGGATTCTTTCCCCTCATTATTGTAGTGCAAACCAGTGATGTGACCATAGGCATATCAAGTGACACATGTTCCAGCCATAATAGTGTACCCTGGCCCTGGATAATAAGTGTTGTGTGCAACACAAGGGAATGAGTGTGTGGTGACCTATATACCCATGAGAAATTTCAACTTATCTGTGTGCACATCTGGATTAGACTCCACTACCCAAGGTCTATTTGATTATGCAAGTAGATGTTGCCACACACATTACCCTCATTCTTTAAAGGGACAACCTCAAACCCTATAAGTTGCAACACTCATCTGAATTTTCCTGTATTACTGAATGCATAATGCCTTTTTCATTCATGATGCCACTTTTCTACTCTTTTTCATTCTATTCCTAATTGCCTTGAGACAAGAACATGGAATGAAGTCTATCCATGTCGTACCCATTGCAATAGAGAAGCAGGAGCATAAATGTAGTATTTTTTTAAAAAAAGATTTATTTATTTGAAAGTCAGAGTTACACAGAAAGAGCAGAAGCAGAGAGAGAGAATTTTCCATCCAATGCTTCACTCCCCAATTGGCCACAATGGCCAGAACTGTGCTGATCCAAAACCAGGAGCTTCCTCCAGATCGCCCATGTAGGTGCAGGGACCCAAGCACTTGGGCCTTCTACTATTTCTCAGGCCATAGCAGAGAGCTAGATTGGAAGTGGAGCAGCCGTGTCTTGAACCAGCACCCATATGGGATGCCAGCATTTCAGGTCAGGGCATTAACCTGCTGTGACACAGTGCTGGCCCCTGTAGTACATTTTTGTATTAATTTAACTTATAATTTTTCACAACCTTTTTTTGTTGCATTATTCCCTGCTCCTGCAGGTGGCCCTCATTTTTATTGAAAATGTGTATTTTTATTCCTTCCAATTTACAAAGTCCTTTCTGGATTGATATAAATCTGATTTACATTCAGTTAGTTCCTCAGGATACCCTCAGGAGGAACACTTTTCCTAGGTTGCCTGGCTATCCCATGACAACAGGGCTACAAATGCTATGATGCATCTAGCTGCAGTAGCTCTTTTATTTCCCATCTAGATAATAGCTGTGCAACTAATCCATTTCAACTCCATTACTACCCATAAGAAATAGCTCTTCATCCCTGTTTAAGTCCCCACAGCTTCTTGCAAGTGTTCATCAAATTAAATCTTATTATAAACAGATTTAATAGAAAATGAATGATGTAGCCGCTGGTAGTTTCAGTGAGGTTGAATGATTTGCTGGACTGCTGTTTTGTCTGGGTTATCTTTCATATTACTTAGAACTAATTTTTCACAATATTACTTGCCTGAGCACTTTTTCCTAGGCTCCCAGCTAAACAGGTGTTTGAAGACTAGATTTACTGTTAATTCTCACTAAGGACAGAGGTCCCACATTGAGAGCACAGATCCTTATGTGGTCCTTGGGACATAGTGAATATTATACCCACTTGATTTAGTACTCAGGCACTGGTCTCCATTGAAGAGAAGAACTCAGCTGAACAGAATATAACTCCCTTCTGATTCAAAAAAGATTTACCATGTCAAACCTGGATGTGTCACCTTAGGCATACCCTTTACCCTTGAAAACTGAACAGAGCTCTCTGGCCACACCCACTACAAGCCTCTAGAGATTCAGTGAAAGCAGAAAGTCCATTTATCTATAGTCATAATACAATGATAAAAACTGCCAGAAAAAAAAAAAAAAGACGAGTATTTCCACAAATGCCAAATGCAACAATCCAAGAAGCAAGAATAAGGAAAACATCATCATGCTCCCAAAAGAACATGACATTCCAATACTAGGTCATGAAGATGATGAGAGAAGAAATGCAAGAAATAGAACTCAAAAATTTGGTCATAAGATTACATAGAAGTAATCAAAAGCAAATGCACAAACTACTGAAATCCATGAAGGACATGAAAGAAAATATCTCCCATGAAATAAAAATTATCAGGAGGAATCAAGATAAAATGAAGAATTCAACAGAACATGAAACTGAGATATTAAAAAGAAATCAAAATGAAATGAAGAATTCAATACAACAAATAAAAAAAGCAGTGGAGAGCCTTAAAAACAGAATCAGTGAGGCAGAAGAGAGAATACCAGACTTAGTAGACAGAGTACAGGAAAGTATACAGTCAAAGCAAACACAAGAACAGGAGATTAGAAATCTAAAAAAGACTGTTGGGAATCTACAGGATACTATATATAAAAAAAAATAAGACCAACATTCTGGTTCTAGGAGTTCCTGCAGGCATGGTGAGAGAGAAAGGATTAGAAGGCATTTTTAGTGAAATACTAGCAGAAAACTTTCCGGGTTTGGAAAAAGAAAGAGACATCCAAGTACAGGAAGCACACAGAACTTTGAATAGACATGATCAGAAAACAACCTTGCCATGACACATTGTAATCAAACTGCCACAATGAAACAAAAAGAGAAGATTCTAAAATGCATAAGAGAGAAACATCAGATTACTCTCAGAGGATCTCCAATTAGACTCACAGCAGACTTCTCATCAGAAACCCTGCAGGCTAAGAGAAAATGGCAAAATCTAGCCCAAGTCCTAAGAGAATAAAGCTGTCATCCCAGATTATTATACCCTGCAAAGCTCTCATTTGTGAATGAAGGTGAAATAAAGACCTTTCATAACAAACAGAAATTGAAAGAATTTGCCACCACTTGTCCAGACCAGCAAGATTTCTTCTTTTTTATTCCACTGTGGTGGATTTATTTTTGTACGGTAGATAAGTGGCCTTTCTGCTTTCACTGAATCTCTGGAGGCTTGTAGTGGATGTGGCCAGAGAACTCTTCAGTCTCTAGGGTTAAGGGTGTGCCTCAGGTGACACACCCAAGTTTGGCATGTTAAGTCTTATTTCTCCTTTTTTTTTTAATCAGAAGGGAAGTATATTCTGCTCAGTTGGGCTCTTCTCCTCAATGGAGACCAGTGCCTGAGTACTAGCCCCAGTAGGTATAATATTTGTCTGCTCTGTCCAAAGAACAACACAAAGGATCTGTGTAGTCCTCAGTATAAATTCAGATTCTCCAGAAATGTCTCTCATCAGGTAACCAGGAACCCCCAAGCTTGTGGCCTCTCCCACTGAGAGTGCTCAAAGTCCCAGTCACACCGCAAATCTTCCCGCACACCCTCAGTTTTTTATTTTTTCACAGTCCTGCTTCAGAAGTTTCACACAGTCACAAGTTCCTAGTTTCCTGTTATTTTTCCCTACCAGCATCAGGAGTCTCCACTTGGCTGCTTGCCTGGTGTAGACACAAGCTGGCACAGATGTTATGTATGTCCAAAATGGCTCCTGCTTATCAGCTTGCATGCCTTTTGAGGTGATTGGAGAGAGAGAAACGTGTCTGTACTGTCCCTTTTTTTTTCTCTCCTCTAGTTTGGCTGGCACACTTTCCCTTGGATATTTAAGCCTCATTACCTCTAGGTTCCTGCCACATTTTTGCTGGTGGCTCAGGCCACTGTGGTCTTGTCTCACCTCACTTTCCAGTTCGAGTGCATAGGTTCTCAGCTGTTGGAGTCATGAGCCGTGGGCACCATGCCCTCCATGTGGGTCCACCATGTCCCTCTCATGTCAGTAGAATTTCCTCTGTCATTTTTTCCCTAACTCTTCCCTGAGACTACTCTATTTCCACTTTTTTAAAACTATCTTCTCCTGGGCTAGAGCAGTAAGCTCCCTCCCTACTCTACCATCCAATTATTAGCCCATCTCTATATGATTATGACTCTGTTTCTTCCAAATTACTAATTTATACACCATATAATCAAAATTAAATGCCTTCCATGGAATGCATATTTATTTTGTCATTTACTACTATCACCTGCATGTGTAATGAATAACCCAATTTGTGACATTCCTAACAGGGAAATGATGGGTACCATGGTTTGATTTATAATTATGTGGTCATCAACTCACTCTAAATGCTGGAAGTTGTCCAAGCAACTGTCATGTGTATAGGATTTGAGTACATTGCAGTGCCAGCACCATCATGGTCATCAGCATAGGATACATTCTTAATGTTTCTAGATGCTCCTGGAACTGTAAATTATTTTCTGATTGTGGAAATTTTCCAAACTGCAAGTCTGTATCATACTGTAATTTTTCCAGTTTATTCTGGACTGTTTTTTCACCAAATATTCATCCACATATTTTTTAGTTATGGCTCACATTAAAATACACATTGTTACTAACAGCAAGGCAAAGTTTTAACTTCCATGTGCATCAGGTTTCTATTTTTTATTTTGTCTTTCATTTTATTAATTTCATCTGAGTATGTCAATATCCACATGGACAGCAATCTTAGCACTGCCAAGGAATGATGATTCTTTTGGGCACTTACATTTTCATATCATGAATGCACTAAATAATGTTCAAATTGTCTTAGCAACCTCCATCTTTATGGCCTATCAAATAATTTTAGAACATTACATTCTTTTACACTTTCAAGGACGCTTTTTTATAGCTTCTTTATATTTCGAGAATCAAAATTGTCATTCTCTTTAAAATTTCCATGCATTGGATCAAGACAATTTTATCTTGGTTTTAAAATTACTGAATTCAATGGCATAAGCTTTCTTTGATTTAAGAGAGCACAAATTTTCTGTATTTAAATGTGTATTTAGGGCCATTTTTATTAATATCTGTTACATCTCCTTGTAACCTTATTCCTGCTTCTACTAAATTTACCATTTGTACACACAACTGTCAATATATTGAATACATTTCTCTATTTTTCATGTTGATTCAAATTTATTATTACCACCTCAATAAATAATAACCTAATTTATGCCAATTCTAGTGCAGGGAACTTCAGTCTACCATGATTTACTTTAACATTGTAAGGCCATCAAATTCTGGAAGATGTACAAATTTTATTTTCACAGTATATGAGAACAATTTAGGGCCAGTTTCATCACTCATTAGCAGGAGATTTCATTCTTCGCCTTACAGACATTCATGGAACTTGAAATCAACCTTTAATTATGAAAATTTAAGTAAATTTTTAAATTCACTGGAGTCACTCTTTTGCACAAATATTTTATTCTAGGCCAATCCTAGCTCTGTGAATCTGTGGCCATGGTGATTTCACTTTTATTGTAAGATCATCATCACCCCCAACATTCTGTAAGTTGCCCTGGAAACTGTCAGGTACACAGTGTCTCAGGGCCATTTTAGCCAAGGGTAATAATTCTTCCTCCTCAATGTAATATACATATATATATATATGAATATATGTAACATATATAATATACATATATTTTATACATAGATAAATTTGCCAATTGTGTGTCTAGATACTAGCATATTTTCTGAAAATTACACGGGAAAATAGTGGGATCTTAATGTGATTTTTATCCCAGAATCATGTATGTTTATTTAATTTTAGAGGTTGGTAGACTTGGAGACACAGAGAAACAGCTTATGAGCTACAACTTGGTGGCTTACTCTTCATTCTTGTAATGATCAGAAACTGGATTATTACAGAAATCTGAGCTATTCTTTTCTGATGATAAATACATTATAAAAATTTCAAAATGTTGCTCTCTATATATTTATATTGCAAATTATATATATGTACATTTATATTGTAATGTCATAAATTAAACACACACATATATATTATATATAAACACCTTTAAAATTCTCCTTGTTATTGGTATAAATTTTTTGAATTTTAAATATTTACTTCCTTTTAAAATTTTATTTAATATAAGTTTGATATATTTCATATATACAGACTAATGAATGTAAGTGACACTTCCCCCGATACCCTCCCTCCCACACACACTCCAACCCTTTCTCCTCTTCCCTCTCACATTCCCACTTAATTTTACAAAATCTGTTTTCAGTTTACTTAATGATTGTATAGTTAACCCTACACTAAGTAAGAGTTCAACAAGTCAGCAAATAGTATGAAGCAAAAAAATAAATTTAAAAAAAATCACTGTTCCTCAATGGAAGAGACAAGGGCTCTAAACAATCATCAAATCTCAAAATGTGTATCTAACTCCAATACATTACATTTTAGGTACTCTATTAGCTACCTCAGATCAGGGAAAACATGATATCTGTCTTTCGCAGACTCATTTATTTTACTAAGTATAATGGTTTCCAGTTTCCTCTATCTTATTGCAAAAGACAGGGTTTCTTTTTCTTTCCTTTTTTTTTTAAATAACTGAGTAGTATTCCATAGTGTGTATATACCATAATTTTCTTATCAAGTCAACAATTGATTGATATCTGGATTCTTCCCAGATCTCAGCTATTGTGAATTGTGCTGCAATGAACATGGGGTTATAGATAACTCTTGCATATTCTAATTTCTTTTGGTTTGGGTAAATTCCAAGGAGTGGGATGGCTGGATCAAATGGTAGGTCTATAATCAGATTTGTAAGATATCGCCATACGGTCTTTCACAGTGGCTTGTACCAGTTTACATTCCCACCAACAGTGGACCAGGGTAACTTTTTTCCACATCCTCATCAGTTTTGTCATTTGTTGATTTTTTTTTTGACAGGCAGAGTTAGGCAGTGAGAGAGAGAGAGACAGAGAGAAAGTCTTCCTTCCATTGGTTCACCCCCCAAATGGCCACTATGGCTGGCGCACTGCAGCCAGCATGCTACGCTGATCTGAAACCAGGAGCCAGGTGCTTCCTCCTGGTCTCCCATGCGGGTGCTATTCTTTCTTCCCTAGTTCTGACTCTTAAAACTGTTCCAAATTATGGGATTTGATTCAATGCACCAGGTCTTAAATTTAAGGTTTTATTTCTGACTTTTGAACAACCAAAGAGACAGATTTTGTGTTATTTTAAAGTAATCTATTATGTTCTCTTAATGCCTCTTAAGTTCTAATTGTTTAAAATAACTGAGTTTTAAAGGAGTTATGAGTTGATCAAATCTGGTCTATACTTTGTCATGATGTTAAGGATCTTATTTTAACCAGATATTTTAAGACATCTTGTCATCTTTTACAGGCATTTAAAAAAATCAAAGTTCCAAATAATTTGGACTTTGATATTTCCAGTTAGGTTTCTGGAAATGTCAAAGGATATATGTCTCTCATCTTGAAGAGACACCAGCTAATCAATCAGGCTATTTAGGTTATATTACAGGTATTGTTAAAATGTGAAGTCATGCTAAATTTTAAGTTTTGATAATATAAAATGCCACTGATACAAATGTCTGAAAGTTAAAAAGTCTAATGATCTTGTGTTACTAGACATGATGGTTATCTTAATGAGAAAGGCCCAGAGGCCTAAAAGAATTAAATGTTTTGTAAAATCCTACAGGTACTTTTGAAAATACTGTGTAAAGTAAGCAAATGCCTCTTGTTGGTTAATGAGTTTATCATGTTAGACATAGCTATTTAAAGTCTTTTCTCATCCACAGTTTTGTATATCAGATTTGCTGCTCTAAACTAAAACATTGTTGGTTCTGTGTTTAGCTGCCCTCCTATAGGTTCTGATGGATTTTTTCCAGCCACTTCTATTGAATTCAGTAGTTTTGAATTGTTCTGTAAACAGATGAAGTGAATAATGCACTACAGGTTCCAACTGGAAGAAAGTATGGTTAATCAAGTTGACCAAGAACAGAAAGTAATTTTAATTGGTTGGTAATAAAAAAAAAGCTAAAGATTTTAGGAAACTATTACTAAAACTTCTTTATTGTTCTACCTTGTATGTTGTGTTATGTGTGTGTACATATTGTATGTCTACATGGGAAAATTTATTTTGAGCTCTGTCTTAATTGGTTTATAAAGGAAAGATTGCTCATAAATTTAATAGCTAAAATTAATTGAAGATACATTTGATTCATGTGACCTGAATCTCTTTGTCAGATGTTTTAAATTTGTCGATAGAAAGAAACTAAAAAATGTTTTATGTTTCTGTTTGCTGTTTAAACAAGCCACATCATGTTAGATATTTAAGATATATTTAAAAACATGTATTCTTAAAATTTATAGAAGGCATTGGACCTACAGTAAATATTTTATAAGCTATTATTTAATGGTTAAAACCACTTGCTAAGAGTCCATTTGACATTGTCTGTGGGAATTCTGGCAAGCCTGACTTGCTCCCACATTTCTCTATTCTCTTTAAGATGGGACACTGACTCTATCCTGAGGGATTCCTCAAGATGCAGTTTGATTTTTAGATCTTATGAAAGGAGTGACTAACATACTCTGTGTAACAACATAGCCAAAATGAGAGCTTAAATCATAATTTTGCAGCTGGATTTACTTCACCATGGGATCCCAAATCCCCTTGGGCTAGATGGTGAAAGTGACATCTTAAGTTTTAACATATATATATATATATATATATATGATTAAGTTTAAAAGTGACTGTATTTAATTCCATTAAGTTTTAGATTGGTCATATAGGAGGCACTAATTGTTAAAGTGATCATATCAATAGAATTAATAGAATTAAAGAGGAGTAAATGCTTCAACATGGGAAGCAGTCCATACAGCAGACTCATAGAATGGCAATTGCTCTTAGTAACACTCAATGACCTCAGAGTCATCCCTAAAGGCATTCTGGTCTGGCTAAAAAGCCCAAAAGAGCATTTCAGGTGTGGAAAGTTAGGACACTTGTGCAAAAAGGTGTGCATACATGAAGAGTCTCCCTGGGTGAGACTCCTGTGGAAAGAAGTGGTCATCAAAGAAGGATGTATTCTCTTCAAAGGGAGAACTGTCACTTTGCTTACAGCCTTCTCTAAATATTGATGGAGTTTGTGGATTCAGAAGGCTTCCATAGCCTAGACAGCTCATGTCAAGAGCCTTGGGTGATCACTGACAGCACACAAAAGAGTGTGAATTGTGAAATTAACCATAGGAGTCACTGTGCACTAATTTCCCATGCAGGACCTTAAGACTATGATTAAAAAACAGAGGGGAGAGTACGGTACCCCCACTATCAGTGTGTTAACTTTGCTCATTTCACCGTAAAGTTCTTACAGGTCTCACCCCCTGGAGAGCAACCAGCGGTGAGACACTGGAGACCTTTCACGCCTCTGGTTTGATGGAGGGACCCAACCACCCAACAATGGAAGGGGCCTGATCCCCTCATAATGATGGGCAAACATTTTGCTTGTGCTTTCCAGAGATTACTCTGCAGCCTGTGTGGATAGCAGCCTGAAATGCCAAACCCTGGACCCAGTCTCTGAAAGCTGACCCTCTACAAACCAACTTCAGCACCTTTCCCTGAACAAGCCATTCATAGAAAGATGCTCTTCAGATGGGCTACAGCTTAAATGGAAGGGACCTTACCAGGTGCTACTGAACATGACTACCTCAGTAAAATTAGGATTAAATGTCTACCTCTCAAGTCCTCACAGGTGTACTCAAAAGACATGCCTGATTATTCCTGTAAGCCAGAGATCTTAAGCAAAAAGAAAAGTAAAGCCTTTGCTTTCCTCACATCAAGAGTACTGCTCCTGAAGGCAGGCATGGTGTATCTGCCTCTTTGATTCTCTCTGTTATTAACAATAAAACTCCTAATGTGATTAACACACAATTATTCTTAGGTGTTTAAATTTTAACTGAAAAGTGATCCCTGTTAGGAATTTGGAAAACATTATGCTGAGTGAAATAAGCCAATCCCAAAGGGACAAACACCATATGTTCTCCCTGATTGGTGACAACTAACTGAGCACCAAAAAGTAAACCTGTTAAAGTGAAATGAACACTATGAGAAACGGTGACTTGATCAGCCCTCACCCTGACTGTTGATGAGCAACTTAATATGTTATCCCTCTTAGTATTTTTTCTTGTTTGTTCTACTTAATACTTTTAGTTGAATACTGTAATCAATACACAATTCTTCTTAAGTGCTGAAACTTAACTGAAAAGTGATCACTGTTAAATATAAGAGTGGGAATAAGAGAGGGAAGAGATGTGCAATTTGGGACATGCTCAAGCTGACTTGCCCCAAATGGTAGAGTTAGAAACATACCAGGGGATTCCAATTCAATCCCATCAAAGTGGCATGTACCAATGCCAACTCACTAGTCCCAGTGATCAATTTCTGTTCACAATTGATCATAATGATAGGACTAAGAACCAAAGGGATCATATAAACAAGAATAGTGTCTCCAAATACTAGCTGATAGAATAAAAAAGGGAGAGAACAATCCAACATGGGAAGTGAGATACACAGCAGACCCGTAGAATGGCAGATGTCCTAAAGACCACTCTGGCCTCATAATCAGCCCTTAAGGCATGCGGATCCGGCTGAAAAAGCCCAGGAGAGTATTTCAGGCATGGAAAGCCAAGACACTCTGGCAAAAAAAAAAAAAAAAAAAAAAAAAAAAAAAAAAACAACTAAATGAAAGATCTCTGCGAGTGAGATCCCAGTGGAAAGAACGGGTCATCAAAGAAGGAGGTACCTTTCTCTGAAGGGAGGAGAGAACTTCCACTTTGACCATGGTCTTGTCTAAATATGATCAGAGTCAGTGAACTCAGGGGGCTTCCATAGCCTTGGCAGCTCATGACAAGAGCCTAGGGTGATTACTGAGGCCAAAAACAAGAGTGTCAATTTGTTAAGTCAACAGCAGGAGTCACTGTGCACTTACTCCTCATGTAGGATCTGTGTCCTTAGTGTGCTGTACATTGTGATTTAATGCTATAACTAGTACTCAAACAGTATTTTTCACTTTATGTTTCTGTGTGGGAGCAAACTGTTGAAATCTTTACTTAATGTATGCTAAACTGACCTTCTGTATATAAAGAGAATTGAAAATGAATCTTGATGTGAATGGAAGGGGAGAGGGGGTGGGAAAGGGGAGGGTTGTGGGTGGGAGGGACATTATGGGTGGGGAAGCCATTGTAATCCATAAGCTGTACTTTGGAAATTTATATTAATTACATAAGTTAAAAAAAACTCCTAATATGTTCTTCTAATATAATTCTCTATACTCAAGCTAAATGGGTTTATAATGTATCACCACCCACTATCTGGGAGTCTGTAGGATGTGGTCTTTTCATCTTAAAGGGGCACTCCATTTATAATTGGTCATGTTCCAGTTTTGCTCATACTAATTAACAAACTTATATGTTCCAGAACTCAACAACTTCTGGGAGTCACTGACCATACAGGGGACACAGACATTGGTGGTGACCAAGATTGCTCCAGTTCACAAAGAGAATTTGTTAGATGAGATAGGCAGAGACTTCCAGACCAAGGACAGGCAGGGCCTGCACTACATCCCTCATAAACAGGAAGCAGCTATAGAAGATGTGATGATTCTACACCCTTTAACATCCCTAGGATTAAGGGAATGGAGTCTCTGAAGGGGGGATTGTGCAGGCAGTCATATATCATCAGACAAGAGCTGGAAGGCTACGCCCTCATCACACTGTCCCCAGCCCCCGTGTGATCTCATGCCCCTGCTTTCCCATACCTGTGCACCGCCTGCCAATTACAAAGGCCTGAAACATGGTGGGCCTGGCCTTTTTCCCTTTGCCCTTCTTTTCCTCCCTGCCCTTAATCCCCATGCTAGGCGTTCTTCAATTTAATTTAAAGCTTATTGTGGGCTGCGGCTTGTTGCTGTGCCACGCTAAGCAGAGTCACACTTGCCCTAAAACAAAGGGGGGAGATGTGGGTGATCCTGTGAGACTTTCTGCCTAGCCCATGTGGCTAGCCTTTTTGATGATGGGAGGTGGGAGCCTCAGGCACATTTCTCCCACCCCCACCTTCTGCTAATTAGGTAAACTGTTGCTGCAGGTGGTCTAGGCCCATCTGGAAAGTTATCCTAACTATGAGACCTTCAAGGTAGTTGGAGATGCATATTGGTACCAGTGTTGGTTCTATCCTATAGAGTTAGGGTTGCCCTGAATTAGTTTCGCCCCTTCTGCCTGCCCTTTGAAAGTGTACATGGTCATTAATAAAGGTGGACATGTTCACTGAAGCCTGTCCCTGGTGCTTCCTGTGGAAGAACACCATTGCCTCACTCTCCCCGATGGTGTGGGCCTCACAAGACAAGTCCACAGCTCTTGGCCTGCTCCCTGCTTGGTATGGCCCCTACTTAATTTCCAGACTTTCCTTTCTCCTTTAGATAGAGCCCTCACTCTCCTATGTGTTTCTCTCACTGAATAAAAGCTTAAAAACTCAGCTTATCATCTGGTCTATTTGAGCCAGTATTCAGAATTTGTCTCTGAATTCATGGCAAGAACCCACACAGATTATTAATTTCAGAAATATTAATAAGTGCTGAAGTCTCAGGGCCTAATTATGGAGCCTTTTATTTCTAAAAGCCAGTGGCTGCACAGGGGCATGTGCTCTCCAAATCATACTGCCCTGAAGGAGCTCAAGGTTAAGCTTCTAAAGGCCAAAACCATATCTTGTTGAAGTTAATTACAAAGCCAAGCATTTGTTACAGGAGCTAGAGCAAGCAACATTATGCTTATCTTGGGGATATTAACAAGTTTCCCAGCACTTAATGTAAATAAGCTTACAAAAAACCTCTCAGAAGATTAGTTTTGGAGTAGCTAGCAGTTGTGGGACTGGTTAGAAAAAAATAGAGGACAATCAGGGACAAAATGGAGTGACTCTGGTCAGGCCATAGATCATTTGCACTTGAAAATCAGTAAAACGTAGCCTGAGGATCTGCAGCACCTCCTGCATGGACCCAGAGGCCCCTCTGACTTTGACCACCTTGACCTCAGCATGACCCCGGCATGACTCCCCATTCTCTGTTACAGGAAACTGGGTTGCCAGCATCACTGCAGAGAACAAGGACAGTCCCACAGTGACAGAAGTGGAGCCTGGAGCTGGAGTCTCTACAAGGGGCAAGGACCCATGGCAGTGTGGCCAGGAGTTCCCCATGTCTCACAGAGGACAGTGAGTGTGCCTCTGGTGGACTTCCTGTTGCAGGCAGAGGATTTCTCACTTCAGAACTGGTTACTATATGAATCATGCTAGCTGTGAGGCCTTAGCTCCATGCAAAACTTGGCTCATCCCTTGGCTGCCTAGAATTAATCTCAGACATGGCCAAACAGGCCCCACAGCACTGCTCAGTGCATGGCATGGCCTCTGTCAGCAAGGATAGTGTCAACATAAAGAAGCCACACCACTGCCCCTGAGCCAAGCACCCAAAAGCACTTGTCTGTCCTGATGTCTGAACACCAGCCTGTTTTCATAATCAATTTCATTGTGACAGGATGAAGACATCAATAAAACTGGAGAAAAAGTTGGAAAAACTAATGTAATTCTACACACTTTTCAAAAGACAAAGAGGAAGAATACATCTGGACTAATCCATAATGCAAACATTATCCAACTGAAAGGACTTCTTCCATTGGTTCACCCCCCAAATGACCACTACAGCCGGTACACTGCTCCAATCCAAGCCAGGAGCCAGGTGCTTCCTCCTGGTCTCCCATGCAGTTGCAGGGCCCAAGCACTTGGGCATCCTCCATTGCCTTCCTGGGCCAGAACAGAGAGCTGGACTGGAAGAGGAGCAACTGGGATAGAACCGGCACCCCAATTGGGACTAGAACCCAGTGTGCTGGTGCCACAGGCAGAGGATCAGCCCAGTGAGCCATGGCGCCAGCCTGAGTAGTAGTTTTACCATTAATTCACATAGTACAACACATTGAGGACAGAGATCCTACATGGGAAACAGGTGCACAGTGATTCCCATTGTTGATTTAACAATTGACAGTCTTATTTATGATGTCAGTAATCACCCAAGGCTCTTATCTCGAGCTGTCGAGGCTATGCAAGCCTCTTGAGTTCACAAATTCCAACCTTATTTAGATAAGGCCATAATCAAAGTGGAAGTTCTCTCCTCCCTTCAGAGAATGGTATCTCCTTTGATGGCCCATTCTTTTTGCTGGCATCTCACTCACAGAGATCTTTCATTTAGCAACCTGGTTATTTTTAAAGTAACAAGCTGATATAAGTGCATATGAAAATGCAAAGAATCTAGGAGAGCCAAAATAACTCTGAAAAATAATAAAATCAAAGGGATGATTTTTATGTGTTATAAATTTATACTAATCTAAAGTGTGCTGTTGTCATACAGAAAGCCAGATGACTGGAACACAAAAGAGGTTCCAGAGAAGATCCAAACACAAACAGTGAACAGGTTTTCTACAGAGGCACTATTGCAGTGCAGGGGAGAAAGTATAGCATTTTCAACACTTGGTGTTAGCACAAGGAGATACTAATTTCCAATAAAATAGCTTCTATTTACAAAATTGAAAAGAAAATATGCCACAGATCTAACGGTAGTACTGAAAACTACAATACTTCCAGAAAGAAAAATCATAGAAGAAATTTTTTTTTTACTTTAATTTAGGCAAAGATTTCCTAGATACAAGAAAAAATTAAAATCTATAATTGAGTAGAGGGATAATTTACACTTAATCAAAGTCTAAAACTTCTTTTCTTCAAGACTTATTTATTTATTTGAAAGGCAGAATTACAGAGTGGCAGATGCAGAGAGAGAGAGATCGTCCATCTGCTGGTTCACTCCCCAGATGGCCACCATGACCAGAGCTGGGCTGATCTGAAGTCAGGAGCCAATAGATTCTTCTGGATTTCCCATGTGGGTGCAGGAACCCAAGCACTTGGGCCATCTTCTACTGCTTTCCCTGGCTATAACAGTGAGCTTGATCAGAAGTGGAGCAGCCAGGACTCAAATTCATACCCATATGGAATGCTGGCACGGCAGGCAGCAGCTTTACCCACTATGCCATAGCATGGCCCCAAAAACTTCTTTTCAAAATGCTGTTTAAAGAATGAAAGTCAAAGCAAAAAAAAATCCTTGAAAAATATACTATGAGACCAGCTCTTTGGCATAGTGGGTAAAGCTTCTGCCTAGAGTACCAGCATCCCATATATGCACCAGTTTGAGCACCAGTTACTCAACTTCTGATTCAGCTCTCTGCTATAGCCTGGTAAAACAGTAGTAGATGACCCAAATCCTTGGCCCCCTGTACCCTCATGGGAGATCCAGAGGAAATGCTTGGCTCCTGGCTTTGGATAGGCACAGTTCTGCCCACTGCAGCCAACTGGGGAGTGAATTAGCAGTTGGAAGACCTATCTCTCTCTGCCTCTTCTTCTCGCTCTGTGTAACTCTTACTTTCAAGTAAATAAATAAATCTTTTGTAAAAAAAGAAAAAGGAAAAATATACCTGATAAATTAAATTTTATAGTGCAATACATAAGATGCCAACAAAACAACCCTTAATTCTAAAATAGTAAGCATGTTAGAAATAGTTCACCACAGAAGACAGGAGAGGCAGCTGTTGTTTAATAATGGGTTGAGATCAAGAAACTCCACTAAAACAAAACAAACAACCCACTTAAGAGATGGGCCAAGGACCTCAATAGACATTTTTCAAAAGAGGAAACCCAAATGGCCAACAGGCACATGAAAAAAATGTTCAAGATCACTAGCCATCAGAGAAATGCAAATCAAAACCACAATGAGGTTTCACCTCACCCCGGTTAGAATGGCTCACATACAGAAATCTAGCAACAACAGATGCTGGTGAGGGTGTGGGGAAAAAGGGACACTAACCCACTGTTGGTGGGAATGCAAACTGGTCAAGCCACTATGGAAGTCAGTCTGGAGATTCCTCAGAAACCTGGCAAACAAAAAAGCAGTCTGTACCCTAATGTTTATTGCAGCACAATTCACAATAGCCAAGACCTGGAACGAACCCAAATGCCCATCAACAGTAGACTGGATAAAGAAATTATGGGATATGTACTCTTTAGAATACTATACCGCAGTAAGAAAAAATGAAATCTGGTCATTTGCAACAAGATGGAGGAATCTGGAACACATCATGCTGAGTGAATTAAGTCAGTCCCAAAGGGACTAATACCATAGGTTCTCCCTGATCGGTGACAACTGACTGAACACCAAAAAGGAAACCTCCTGAAGTGAAATGGACACTATGAGAAATGGTGATTTGATCAGCCATAGCCCTGACTGTTAATGAACAACTTAATAAATTATCTCTCTTAGTACTTTTTTTTTGTCTGTTCTACTTAATATGACTGGTTTAATTCTGTAATTAATACACAGTTATTCTTAAGTGTTGAAAATTAACTGAAATGTGATCCCTGTTAAACATAAGAGTGGGAATAAGAGAGGGAAGAGATGTACAATTTGGGACATGCTCAAGCTGACTTGCCCCAAATGGTAGAGTTAGAAACATACCAGGGGACTCCAATTCAATCCCATCAAGGTGGCATGTACCAATGCCATCTCACTAGTCCAAGTGATCAATTTCAGTTCACAATTGATCATAATGAAAGAACTAAGAGTCAAAGGAATCACATAAACAAGTCTAGTACCTGCTAATACTAACCGATAAAACAAATAAAGGGGAGAGTGATCCCACATGGGAAGTGAGATACTCAGCAGATTCATAGAATGGCAGATGTCCTAAACAGCACTCTGGCCTCAGAATCAGCCCTAAAGGCATTATTCGGATCTGGCTGAAAAGCCCATGAGAGTATTTCAGGCATGGAAAGCCAAGACACTCTGGCAAAAAACAAAACAAAACAAAAACAAAAACAAAAACAAAAACAAAAAAAACAAAAAAAACCAAAAAAAACCCTAAATGAAAGATCTCTGTGAGTGAGATCCCAGTGGAAAGAACAGGTCTTCAAAGAAGGAGGTACCTTTCTCTGAAGGGAGAAGAGAACCTCCACTTTGACTATGACCTTGTCTAAACAAGATAAGAGTCGGAGAACTCAAAAGGCTTCCATAGCCTTGGAAACTCATGACTGGAGCATAGGGAGATTACTGATGCCATAAACAGGAGTGTCAATTTGTAAAGTCAACAACAGGAGTCACTGTGCACTTACTCCTCATGTAGGATCTCTGTCCTTAATGTGCTGTACATTGAGACTTAATGCTATAACTCGTACTCAAACAGTATATTTCACTTTGTGTTTCTATGGGGGTGCAAACTGTTGAAATCTTTACTTAATGTATACTAACCTGATCTTCTGTAAAAAAAAAAAAAAAAGAAATTGTCAATTCCCAACTTGACTCTCACTGGGATTAAACATGACAATAGGTCTGATCTGATTTCATCATCATTTAAAAAATCATCTATTATTTTTCACTTTATGTTTCTGTGTGGGAGCAAACTGTTGAAATCTTTACTTAATGTATGGTAAACTGATCTTCTGTATATAAATAGAATGAAAAATGAATCCTCATGTGAATGGAATGGGAGAGGGAGTAGGAAAGGGGAGGGTTGTGGGTGGGAGGGACGTTATGGGGGAGAAGCCATTGTAATCCATATTCTGTACTTTGGAAATTTATATTCATTAAATAAAAGTTAAAAAAAAAATAATGGGTTGAGCCATCTCCTACACTACTGGGGTTCTATATGAGTGCTGATTTGAATTCTGGCTGCTACACTTCCAAACCAGTTATGTTAATGCTCCTGGGAAAGCAGCAGTGGATTCCACACATATTCTGACCCCCTGGCACATATGTGGGAGACTGATATGCAGTGATCCTCACCAGGTTATCAGCAAGCCCTGAGTACATGCAACTTCCCACAGTGACTGCCCAAAGTCCCAGCCACACCCTGAGCCCTCCCACACAGCATCAGTGTTCTTACAGTCCCAGCACACAAGCCTCCCACAGTCATGAGCACCCAGCCCCCCATCAGTTCTCCCCACCAAATTCAAGTTTCTCTGCTCTGCTGTTTGCTGGGTGTGCAGACACTGGTGCATCTATTACATATGTCCAAAATGATGCCTGCTCTCTATCAGCTTGTTACAGAATGCCAGTTTTAGGGTGGTCAGGGAGACAGAAACATGGCAGGTACACTGTCCTACCTAGGGCTCCTAGCTGGATTCCCCCCAGGATCTTTCTGCAACTTTATCACCAGTGGCTTGGGTTGCTCCAGTCTGGTCTCACTTCCTGAGCTGCTGAGGTTCTTGGCTGCTGGGTTTCTGAGTTGTGCATGTCCACACCCTGCACATGGTCTACAGTGTCCCTCTAATTTGTGTGGAGTTTCCTCTGCCATTTTTTCCCTAACTCTTCCTTGAGACCGTGCTCTCTCCACTTTTTTCATACTATCTTCTACAACAGTAAGCTCCCTCTATTCCTCCATCTTAATCCAATCCTTGATTTATTTTTTCTCAAGAAATTCATCAATAGGCTTTTACTCATCTGTTCAATTGTTTATTATTGGGTTCAACAAATACTTATTGAACAACCAATGAATGTCCATAATAGTCACAGTGGAAAGAAACATGGCTTTTAAATCTTAAATTTTATAATAAAAATGATAATCTGTATAGATTGCCAATATTTTATTTTCTAAAGTACATATACCAAGTCTTCTCATTTTCCCTAGAGTATAAACAACTATTATACAGCACCCTGAAAAATCATAGCCGTTTATGATAACAGGGTCAATGACATTGTCATATATATAACGCTAAGGAATGGCTAAATTTCATCTTTCAAATTGCTTTTATTGGATGCATGCTTGTGAGAATACTATTAGAAAGGCTTCACCCTAAGCTCATTTTCCCGACTGCACCTCCCTCCCTCACAAACTGCCCTCTCTAACTTGGATTCTGTATCATCTTCACTCTCTGAAAAAGAATGCACCTGCCAACTAATGTGAAGAGCAAATCACTTCATCTCCTGTTTAGATGCTGTTTTTCAGACACTTGTGTGCTTCTACCTCCAAAAACAGCCACTCTGTCATTCAACAGTCACTGTTACGTCCTTCAACAAACAGGCACTAAAAAAAAAAAAAAAAGACAAGAGCAATCCCACACTTCATGAGTTTTGTGTCTTCCCAGAGCCTGTAGATTAAAATTCTCATGGCTAATGTCACCAAGGAGTTGGATCAAGACGGACAGCATAGAGTTCCCTATTAAAAAAAAAAAAAGGTCAGGTCTTCCTCTAACACATTTGTGTTAGCCAATTAAAATTTGTTAGATTATTAGATCAGCTACTTACTACATTAGGACAAAGAGATAACATAGCATCATGGAATGAATAAGAAAATGAACTTAGGGTGCTGCTGTTTTTTCCTTTTTTCATGGAGGCAGCTGGCAGTTTGAGGAAGAAAAGAGTTTGGACAAGAGTGCAAGCTCTGAACCAGCAAAAGCCAACCCTAGCTGAAAGAGTGATGGTCCACACCAAAAGTTCTTGCTTTCCAAAATTCAGAAACAAGCTTCCCAGAAACAGATGCCCCAGGAAGAAAAGACAGCTGAAGAATCCAGTTAGGCTGACTCCAATGAGACAAGAAGAGAAACACATTTTTCAACATGATGCTTGAAGTATGTTCTCCACCTCATGAAGCATCTGTCCGGGGTCTGGTCCCTTCTTGGTAATGTCAGCCATCAAACAGATGCCATACTTCCCCCCTAGCTGAACTGTAGCCATCATCATTCATTGGCTGGCCTCTACCCTGGTCAGCAGCACTGAAGCCTATACCCTATCCCCAAGCCCTACTTCAACATCCCCAGCTTCTGTAGCTGGATGGACCAGAGAGACTGGTAAGCCAAACTCGAGTGAAGACAAGGCACAATAAAAAGAAATATGGAGAAGTGTGTAATTCAGGTTTGAGTAGTAGAGACAACATGTACTTAACTCACCAGTCTTGGTTCCAATCCAGGTCCTACAACATGTTAGTCTGTAACAAGACTTTGAGCCAATTATCTTGCTCCTCAGCATCTGTCTCCTCATCTGCAGAGATAAAACACCGACTTTGCAGAGCTACTATGAAATTTAAATACATATGAAGTTGGCCTTCAGAAAACAGTAATTAAAATTCTTATTTCTTTATTAAAAGACAATCCCAAATGCATGTGACGCAAGAATCAGATTTTACTAGACACAAATCCTACAGTATAACTAAGAATATAAAAAAATCAAATCTGAATAACATATAGCAGCTACTTTGATGCAGCAAAATATACATGCACACACAACAGTTGTACAAATTCCCAGCTTGTGAAATCAGAATTATCTAAACAAAACAGATGTTAATAACCAAAGTGTATGATGAGTTCTGCTCATTTCTTCACCACAAGTAAAGACCTTCCAGGATGAAATCAATGTCCTCATTTGCTTTCTCTAAGTTTGGGGGTGGTTAGGATCACTTCATTGGCCTCCTGGGGTTTCCAAGGCAACTGTTAGGGTAATTCTCAAAAGGAAAAGAACACCAAGTCTGTGGCAACTACTCTAGAGACACTCATACAGTAATAGACATCATTACTAAAAATGCACTGCTCTCAACAGCAGCTATTTCCTTTGAATAATTTACTACATTCAAAGCTCTAAGTAGGTAAACTTACACTTCTGCATAAAAACTAATGATTATTACTACAAGAAACCATCAGAACTCTAAATGGAAAGTAAAATTAATTTCATGAAAGTGAATTACAAAACCTAAAGCCCAAATTTGCAGCATAACCCAGTACTGTCTTTCCAATAAAAAAAAAGTTAATTTTCAAGTGTCTACACTGAAGAGATTCCCACAGCTGCCTCATGTCATCCTTTTCCAGGAGTCCTAGGGAGGGAAACAAATGGCTATATTATATTCAGCATGTCCTTAGTGTTTCTGTTTATTATCACATAAATTTATGATAGCTCAACTTTCAGTTCAGCATTTCAATGTTCAATTGTGCTAGAATATTTCATTTGTGGAGCAGGTATGTAACCTAGCAGTTAAGATACCTGCATCCCATGTCAGAGTACCTGGGTTTCATTCTGGCTCTAGAACCTGACTCAAGCTTCCTGATAATCCAGACCCTGGGAGACAGATAACTGCTCTTGCTACCAACCTAGGAGACCTTGATTGAATGCCTTTTCTGCTGACCTAACCCCAAGTGTTTAGGCACTCATGGAGTGGACAGGAAGAGTTTAGCTCTTTCATTACATTCCTATCTCTTTGTCTCTATGCCTTCCAAATTTAAAAAATGAAAGAAATTCTATTTCTGAGCCATTTAATAAAGAATCACATCTAACCATGAACTATAAAGAAATTGAAGTTCTAAACAGAATTCTTTTTTAATTTTTTTTTTTTTTTGACAGGCAGAGTGGACAGTGAGAGAGAGAGACGGAGAGAAAGGTCTTCCTTTGCCGTTGGTTCACCCTCCAATGGCCGCCGCGGCCGGCGCGCTGCGGCCGGCGCACCGCACTGATCCGATGGCAGGAGCCAGGAGCCAGGTGCTTTTCCTGGTCTCCCATGGGGTGCAGGGCCCAAGCACCTGGGCCATCCTCCACTGCACTCCCTGGCCACAGCAGAGGGCTGGCCTGGAAGAGGGGCAACCGGGACAGAATCCGGCGCCCCTACCGGGACTAGAACCCGGTGTGCCGGCGCCGCTAGGCGGAGGATTAGCCTAGTGAGCCGCGGCGCCGGCCTTTTTTAATTTTTTATTTACATAAAGTGAACAAATTCCATGTATTTCATATGTACAGATTTAGGAGCATAGTAATACTTCTCACCAACCCTATCTCTCGCCCTTGCTCCCATCCTCCCTCTTCCTTCTTTTCTTAAATTTTCTTTTAATTTTTGCAATGACATACTTTTAAAATTCCACTAAGTAAAAAATTCAATAGATATCAAGTAAGAAAATCACTGTTCTTCAAGAGGATAGACAAGGGCAGTAAACCATATTCGCATTTTAATGGAGGGTGAACCAATGGCAAAGGAAGACCTTTCTCTCTGTCTCTCTCTCTCTCACTGTCCACTCTGCCTGTCAAAAAAAAAAAAAAGAAATTGTTTCACGAAAAAGGAAATAATTAACAAAGTGAAGAGGTAATCAAAACAATGAGAGAAAATATTTGAAAAAATGCATCCTATAAATGATTAATATCAAGAATGTATAAGGAGTTGCAGAAACTCAACAACAACAAAATAATCCAGTTAAAAATGTGCCAAGGGCATAAACAGCATTTTCAAAGGATGAAATAAAAAGGGCCAACATGGGGGCAGTACTGTGGCATAGCAGGTAAAGCCACCACCTGCAGTACCAGTATTCCATATGGGTGTTTGTTCAAGTCCTGGCTGCTCCACTTCTGACCCAGCTCTCTGCTGTGGCCTGGGAAAGCACTGAACCCACATGGGAGACCCAGAAGAACCTTCTGGGTCCTACCTCCGTACTGGCTCAGCTCCGGCCATTGCAGCCATTTGGAAAGTGTACCAGTGGATGGAAGACCTCTCTCTCTCTCTCTCTCTCTCTCTCCCTCTCCTTGTCTCTCTGTGTAACTCTGACTTTGAAATAAACAAAGAAATCCTTAAAAAAGGGGGGGGGGGCAAAAGACAGATGAAAAAATTCCAGGATCACTGCTATCAGGGAAATGCAAATAACAATTACAGTGTGGTGTCACCTCACCCCAGTTAGAGTGGCTATCATCCAAAATAAAAAATGGCAAATGCTGCTCATTATCAACCATACATATTCTGAAATAAGCATGAAAACTATCACTCACCTAGTTTTCCTATTGCTTTTCTAGTGTACCCATCATCTCCTCTTTTTTAAATATAGAAGTGCTGTAGAGCTCAATCTTTGATATCTTTCTAATGATTTGTATAATCTTGTTTGTACTAATGGTTTCCTAATTTGTATCTACAGTCCAGGAACCCCTCCTTAATTTCAGATTGGTATATCACACTGTCTACTTGAGACTTCTCTTTGATTATCTATTGTGTATTTAAATCCCAACAGGTCCAAAATATTACGAATGTTATTCTTTCTCATACCTTTCCCTTAGGTAGTCTTCCCTACTTTAGTTAATGGCAGCTTCTGCAGTTGCTGTGCTGAGTTCCACAGTGCAAGTATTTATTTATGTATGTATGTATTTATTTATTTATTTATTGCCAGGCAGAGTAGACAGTGAGAGAGAGAAAGAGACACACACAGAGAGAGTTATAGACAATGAGAGAGACAGAGAGAAAGGTCTTCCTTCTGTTGGTTCACCCCCCAAATGGCCACTGCAACCAGCACGCTGTGGCTGGCGCACCATGCTGATCTGAAGGCAGGAGCCAGGTGCTTATCTTGGTCTCCCATGGGGTGCAGGACCCAAGCACTTGGGCCATCCTCTGCTGCACTCCCAGGCCACAGCAGAGAGCTGGCCTGGAAGAGGAGCAACCAGGACAGAATCTGGCACCCTGACTGGGAATAGAACCCGGTGTGCCGGCACCACTAGGCGGAGGATTAGCCTATTGAACCGCGGTGCCGGCCGGTTCATGAAACAATTTCTTAGATTGATGTAATCACATTAGTCTATTGGTGTTTGTTTTATTACTTGTGCTTCTGCTATCTTATTCAAGAATTTATTGCCTAGGCCAGTAGCTTTTCCCCTATGTTGTTCACCAGTAATGTGATGGTTTCACGTATGAGGTTTAGATCCTTGATCCATTGTGAGTTGATTCTTGTATAGGGAGTAAGATATAGGTTTGATTTTGAACTACAGCAGTGGAAATCCAACTTTCCAATCATCATTTATAGAAGAGACTGAATTAATTTCTAAAATATTTATTTATTTAAAAGACAGAGATGGGGGAGAGGAAGAGAGACAGAGAAAGTGATTTTCAGTCTGCTGTTTCTCTCCCCAAATGGCTGTAATGGTCAGGGCTGAGCCAGGTCAAATTCAAGAGCACAGAACTCCTTCTGGGTCTCTCACATGGGTGGAAGGGCCCAAGGTGCATTAGAACAAAGGTGGATTGGAAGTGGAGCAGCTGAGGCTTGAACCAGCACCCATATGGGATGCAGAAATTGCAGGTGGAAGCTTGACATTCTATGCCCCAGTGCCAGCCCAGAAGCAGCTGAATTTTATCAAACTTTGAAGGAAGAACTGATCCCCATTCTTAAATTATTCAAAACAATTGAAAGGGGTAAAATCAATCCAAATCTATTCTTTGAGACAAGAATTAGCTCAATTACAAAAGCACAGAGATGCAATAAATAAGAACTATACACCAATATCCGTAATGGACATAGATTCAAAAATCCTCAACAAAATGGTATGAAATACATCAATAAAATCATCAATAATACATCAATAAGACACAAAGTAGAATTTATTCAAGGGATTCAGGGGTAGTTCAACATATGCAAATAAATAAATATGTTATTTAAAATCAATAAAATGAAGGATAAATCCATTTGATTTTCTCTATAGATGCAGAGAACCATTTGATAAAATGACATCCTTTCATGATAAAAACCTTTAAAATTCAGGATATAAGAAGCATACCTTGACAAATCAAAGCAATATATGACTAAACCATAGGCAGCATCATTTTGAATGAGGCAAAGCTGTGAGGAATTTCATTAAGTCTGGAACCAAAGATGATCATTTTCATTATTCTTTTTCAGTATACTTCTGGAAGTTTTAGTCAAGCATTAGGCAAAAAAACAAATTAAAGTGATACAAATTGGAAAGGAGAAATTCCAATTATCCCTGTTTGCAGATAATATAATCCTTTATATACAGGAACCAAAATACTTCACTAGGAGACTATTAGAACTCGTAAGAGAATTAAGAAAATTTGTAGGATATAATATCAACACACAAAAACCAGTGTCATTCTTATACATGAACAATTCTTTGCCTGAGAAAGAACTGTAAGATTAGACCCATTCACAATAGCAAAAAAAAAAAAAAAAGAAAAAAAAAAGACCCTTGGGATAAATTTAATCAAGAATATGAAAGATCGCTAAAATGAAAATTACAAAACCTTAATTAAAGAAACAAAGGACATAAAACTGGAAAAAAAAAACTCTCATGTTCATAGAATGGGAAAAGTAATATCATCAAAATGTCCATACTATCCCAAGTAATTGATTGAGTCAAAGCAATCCTAATCAAAATACCAAGGACATTCTTCACAATTATAGAAAATACTGATTTTAAATTTCATATGGAAAGAAAGAAGATCCCAATTACTCAGTCTTAAGCAGAAATGAAGCTGGAGGCATCAGAATACCAGATTCCAAGACATAATTGAGGTCTGCTGTAATCAAAACAGCTTAGTACTGGAACAAAAATAGACATGTAAACAAATGGGACAGAATAGAACCCCCAGAAATGAACACACACATTGACAACCAACTAACATTTGACAAATGAGCTAAAATCACTCCCTAGATGCAAATATTTTGGAAGACAAATGAGGAAGCAATTTTGGAGAAGATTTTTTTGTTGAGAACAATACTGCTGGCAGGTTATATAAAATAACATTGAAGAAATGACCTCTAATTTTATTTATTTATTTTTTGACAGGCAGATTGGACAGTGAGAGAGAGAGACAGAGAGAAAGGTCTTCCTTTTGCCGTTGGTTCACCCTCCAATGGCAGCCGCGGCTGGCTCGCTATGGCCGGCGCACCATGCTGATCCAAAGGCAAGAGCCAGGTGCTTATCCTGCTGGTCTCCCATGTGGGTTCAGGGCCCAAGCACTTGGGCCATCCTCCACTGCACTCCCTGGCCACAGCAGTGAGCTGGCCTGGAAGAGGGGCAACCGGGACAGAATCCGGTGCCCCGACCAGGACTAGAACCTGGTGTGCTGGTGCCGCAAGGTGGAGGATTAGCCTATTGAGCCACGGCACCGGCCGATGACCTCTAATTTTATAAAAATAACTGTCAACCTGGAGAGAACAAATTTTGAATGGTCAGGGGAGTGGAAATTACTGGAATCAGTTCAGGAGTAAAGGAAAAGGATATTTGAGACAATGTGTAAAGACAGTCCTTTCACAGTCATCATTGCTGAGTGATGTAATCATACACAATCTAATTTTACTTTATCTGAGTTTTCTAATCCTTAAATAATGGTTACAAATTATATTGGCAATAGTTCAAAGCTTTTAAACTATGAAATGAATATATAGCAGTAAAAGGCAGATCAAGGTACTAAATGGTGCATATCTAAAGCTAAAGAATAAAATGACTTCTTCAAAATTCCCAAATATGTATTATGTATACTATTTATCATCTTGCTTAGATTTGTAGATACCATAAAATGTTTGAAAAGCTTAAAGACTTGGTAGTTCTACCCTAGTCAAGTATAAAATTTCTTAATCATATTTAAATTTTGAATTACTTAAAAATGATAGAAAAAAGCAGAAAGAAACCTTATTTTGTAATTAAAGATTTGAAAGTTTTATTTGAATACCCCCTTGAAAAATGTGGTGTGGCACACAATGGTATCCATAAAGTGGGTAATGACATGCATGCAAGATATTCTGAAAAAGGAAGATTCACCACATTAGTAGTTCCTGTAGGCCAAATACACCTCTTTTTGTAAATAAAGATTCATTGGAATCCAACCACACCTATTTACTTAAATCCCTTTAACTCAGGAACCTCATAGTACAAATGTTCTCAGATGTTGTCACAGGCTTGTTCTGGCTTTACTTGCAGGGGTGTATAGAGAATTATAATTCTTTCTTTTTTAAAGATTTTATTTAATTGAGAGTTAGGGTTACAGACACTGAGAAGGAGAAACAGAGAAAAAGGTTCTTCCATCCGCTGGTTCACTCTCCAGATGGCCGCTGCAGCTGGAGCTGTACCAATCTGAAGCCAGGAGCCAGGAGCTTCCTCTGGTCTCCCAACAGGTGCAAGGGCCCAAGAACTTGCCCCATCTTCTGCTGCTTTCCCAGGCCACAGCATAGAGCTGGATTGGAAGTAGAGCAACTGAGACCTAAATCGGCACCCATATGGGATGCCAGCACTTCAGGCCAGGGCATTAACCCACTGTGCCACAGTGCTGGCCCCAAGAATTATAATTCTTAAAAACATAGAGCTGCTGAAAATCCAATGAGAGCATTTCAGGCATGGAAAACCAAGACACTGTGGCAAAAAAAATGATCTACATGAAGGATCTCTGTGAGATCCCAGTAGAAAGAAGGGGCCATCAAAGAAGGACATACTTTTCTCTTAAGGGGGAGAGAACTTCCACTTTGCTTATGGCCTTGTCTAAATACTGATGGAGTTTGTGGACTCAAAATGCTTCCATAACCTTGCCAGCTTATTACGAGCCTCAGGTTATCACTGACATCATAAATAAGAGTGTCTATTGTTAAATCAACAACAGGAGTCACTGTGCACTTGCTCCACATGTAGAACCTCTGTCCTTAATGAATTGTATGATGAGAATTAATGGTAAAACTTGTCTTCAAACAGTAATTTATACTTTGTGTGTTTGTGTGGGTGCAAACTGTTAAAATCTACTTAGTATAGAGTTGATCTTCTTTATATAACGATAATTAAAAGTTAATCTTAATGATGAATGGGATGGGAGAAACAGTAGGAGGTGGGATGACCTGGGAGTGGGAGGGTGGATATGAGGGGAAGAATTGCTATATTCCAAAAGTTGTACTTATGAAATTTATATTTCTTAAATAAAATCTTTCTTAAAAAATAAAGATATAGAATATGTTCCCTAAGAAGCTAAAATGGCCTGATATCATTCAGACTAACCTTAGCATTTAAAGCTCTGGCTTTAAAATTGAATGATGACTACATGTGCTTGAAGATCCTCCCTCTTAGTTCCTTTTCAGTACATGTGGCTCAGGTAATCCTTGAGTGGGAAAAGAGAATTCTAAATTCTAACTTTTGCAAGTTGGATTGTGGAAATGAGGGTTGCCACTGATCTGAAAATAACTGCAGTACAGCTGTCATCCTACCATTGATTGTTCAGTACCAGTCAAATCCTGCACTTGGAGAGTGCATGTATCCAATGTTCTCACTTTGTGTATCTATTCCTTTGGGTATGTGCAGCCATATCTGTCCATCTTTTTTTAAAGATTGGTTTACTTATTTAATTGAAAGGCAGAGGGCCAGTGCCGTGGCTCAGTAGGCTAATCCTCCACCTTGCGGCACCAGCACACCAGGTTCTAGTCCCACTTGGGGCACTGGATTTTGTCCCGGTTGCCCCTCTTCCAGGCCAGCTCACTGCTGTGGCCTGGGAGTGCAGTGGAGGATGGCCCAAGTGCTTGGGCCCTGAACCCACATGGGAGACCAGCAGGATAAGCACCTGGCTCTTGCCTTCAGATCAGTGCGGTGCGCTGGCCACAGCGTGCTGGCAGCGGCCATTGGAGGGTGAACCAAGGGCAAAGGAAGACCTTCCTCTCTGGCTCTCTCTCTCACTGTCCACTCTGCCTATCAAAAAAAAAAAAGGCAGAGTTACAAAGAGGGAGGGAGAAGAAAAAGAGAGAGATCTTAAATTAAAAAAAGAAACATAGAGCCACGATGAAATAGATCCGCGATGGCCTTTTTTATGAAATGCATTTTTCATTCTCATAAACTCCATATTTTTCAAGATTTTTTCAACTATTAACCTGTTTCTATTTTCATAGTATGAAAATCATTGGTGTTCATTATTTTCTTTGCTTGAGTTCAGACCCAAATACTTGAAGAAAGAAACTATTATGGCAAATTAGGTGCAGTTTTTATGCTTGAGAGATTTCAGTATGCTGTGTATATTCAAACTGCTACAGCTTCATGCCTCCTGCTTCTGAGGCAGTGTATGCTGAGCACTTGAGAGAGACAGGTATGCATTTGCATGTGCATTTTAAATATAATATGTAACTTCCTTTACACTCTATGTTGCTAAGTCATAATTCACATGTGTGGTTATCCCATTAATAATGGGCCTTGTAAGCTTTGAACCATTTGCAAATAATAAATATGTACTCCTGCATATTAGTAATATTTACTTTTCTTATATTTACTTCTCTTTTGTAAAGACTAAACATTTTACATTCTTATGTAATATTTGATGCATACAAAAGAATATAATTGATATGCTGAGATATGAAACACAACAACCTAGCACTCCAAATCACTTAAGATTGGCACTAAGTGATCAATTTCTGTTCACAATTGATCATAATGATAGGACTAAGAGTCAAAGGCATCACATAAACAAGACTAGTGTCTGCAAATACAAACTGATAGAATAAAAAAGGGAGAGAACGATCCAAC
Organism: Oryctolagus cuniculus; assembly: GCF_964237555.1. Taxonomy (NCBI): domain Eukaryota; kingdom Metazoa; phylum Chordata; class Mammalia; order Lagomorpha; family Leporidae; genus Oryctolagus; species Oryctolagus cuniculus. The sequence continues at coordinate 444,778 of NW_027208392.1, read as the reverse complement.
ATGGGAAGCAGGATACACAGCAGACTCATATCAGCCCTTAAGGCATGCGGATCTGGCTGAAAAGCCCATGAGAGTATTTCAGGCATGGAAAGCCAAGACACTCCGGAAAAGAAAAAAAAAAAAACTAAATGAAAGATCTCTCCGAGTGACATCCCAATGGAAAGAACGGGTCATCAAAGAAGGAGGTACCTTTCTCTGAAGGGAGGAGAGAACTTCCACTTGGACTATGACCTTGTCCAAATATGATCAGGGTAAGTGAACTCAAAAAGCTTCCATAGCCTTGGCAACTCATGACAAGAGCCTAGGGTGATTACTGAGGCCATAAACAAGAATGTCAATTTGTTAAGTCAACAATAGGAGTCACTGTGCACTTACTCCTCATGTAGGATCTCTGTCCTTAATGTGCTGCACATTGTCATTTAATGCTGTAACTAGTACTCAAACAGTATTTTTCACTTTGTGTTTCTGTGTGGGTGCAAACTGTTGAAATCTTTACTTAATATATACTAAACTGATCTTCTGTATATAAAGAGAATTGAAAATGAATCTTGATGTGAATGGAAGGGGAGAGAGAGTGGGGGGTGGGAGGGACATTATGGGTGGGGAAGCCATTGTAATCCATAAGCTGTACTTTGGAAATTATATTCATTAAATAAAAGTTAAAAAAAATAAAAAATAAGCTTCAGTAAATAGGTTGAGATTTCTAGAGTATTTTAATAATATAGCTCTCTGGGAATCTCTGTGATTGATCTCACACCTTTTTTGTTAACTTTTTAATTCAAAGTAGATTATTTATAAAAGAAATATTTAAACTTGCAAAAAAGATTGGCACTGTATTTGTTTTTGGCAAGTGCTTGTTCTTTTATTTTATATATATAATAAAATAAAATAAATATTATATAATATATTGATGTAATATTATAGTGAATATTATATAATATATAATTATATAAATATAATAAAATATATTATATATATATAAAACCTTGTACATTTGGGAAAAAATTCCTTAAATGACATCTGATTTCCTGTTTATTCTACTTTACTGAGCTGGCATTGAAAGGGATCTCAGCATTTCTTCAATCCTCCCATTACAGGCCCTTGCCAAGAGCATTGTGGTTGTAAAATGAAAGCAGGTTTCCCACTTGAAAACATAAAATGTTGCAAAGAAGGAATCTTCTCTGTAATGGAAACTAGTCTGGGAGACATCTGCTGGGAAGGAATGAAAAGCACAAGCGAGCTCTACCTCTTACTGAATTGGGCAGGTTTTGCTATTGAGTTCCTCAGTTTTCATGAAACTGAAATTGGCCATGTCATGCATAGGCAGAGAGAGAGAGAGAGAGAGAAGAGAAGAGAAGAGAAGAGAAGAGAAGAGAAGAGAAGAGAAGAGAAGAGAAGAGGTGTCTTTCAATCACTGGTTCATTCCTCAGATGGCTGCAACAGCCAGAGCTGTCCCGATCCAAAGCCAGGAGCCAGGAGCTTCTTGCGGGTTTCCCACATGGATGCAGGGGTCCAAGCACTTGTGCCATCTTCTACTGCTTTCCCAGGCCATGGCAGAGAGCTGTATCAGAAGTGGAATGGTCAAGACTCAAACTGGAGCCCATATGGGATGCCTGCACTGCAGGTGGTGCCTTTACCCACTATAACACAGTGCCAGCCCACTTTCAATATTTAAATTGCATTTGTTTTCTTGTTCCTGAGTTTTACAAGTTTTGTTAAATTTTGCATGCAATTCCATCAAGCATGTATTTTTTTGACAGGCAGAGTTAGTGAGAGAGAGAGACAGAGAGAAAGGTCTTCCATCCATTGGTTCAACCCCAAATGGCCACCATGGCTGGCGTGCTGTGCCTATCCAGGTGCTTCCTCCTGGTCTCCCATGCAGGTGTAGGGCCCAAGCACTTGGGCCATCGTCCACTTCCTTCTCGGGCTACAGCAGAGAGCTGGCCTGGAAGAGGAGCAACCAACCGGGGAAGAACTGGTGCTCCAACCGGGACTAGAACCCAGAGTACCAGCACCACAGGCAGAGGATTAGCCTAGTGAGCCATGATGCTGGCTTCAAACACGTATTTTTTATAAGATTGATTTGTTTATTCGAAAGGAAGAATTATAAAGACACATACACACACACAGACACACAGAATCTTTCATCTGCTGGTTCACTCCACAAATGACCACAATGGCTGTTTCTGTGCCAGACTGAATCCAGAAGCCTGGAACTTCATCTGGGTCTCCCATGAGGGTGGCAGTGGACCAAGTACTTGAGTCAACCTCTGCTGCTTCCTGAGGCTCATTAGCAGAGAACTGGATGGAACACGGACTTGAACTGTTGCTCATATGGGATGTCAGTGTCATAGGACATGGTTTAACCTGCTGTGCGACAATACCAGTCACTGTTTTGTCTTTTTGATAATAGGCATTCTAACTGAAGTAACTTGGTATCTAATTGTGGTTTTTATTTGTGTTTCCCTGTTGATTAGTGATGCTGAGCATTTTTTCCTGTACTTGTTGGCCATTTGTGTGTCTTCTTTGACAAATGAGCATTTAGCTCTATTACCAGTTTTAAAATTTCCTCATTTTTTGTTGAGTTGTTAAAATTTCTTTAATATATATACATATTTATAAATATATATTCTGGCTATTCATCCCTTACTAGATGTCTAGTTTGCAAATATTTTCTCCAATTTCATAGGTTGGCTATTGTGTTGATTATTTTATTTGCTGTGCTGAAGCTTTTTAACTTGAAAAATTTCCAATTGACTATTTTTTTTTCCTTGCTGCCCTTTGGTGTCTAATCCCCATAATTCTTGTGCATTCAAATGTCCTGAAGCATTTTCTCCAAATAGTCAGGTCTTACATTTAAGTCTTTAAATCATCTTTAATTAATTTTAAAGAGTATTTATTTGAGAGCAATGAGACATAGAGAAAGAGACAGATAGAGAGCGCTCTCATGTTGATTGACTCCACATATGCCCACAAAGGCCAGGACTGGGCCAAACAGAAATCAGTAGTGTGGAATTCAATCCAGCTCTCCCTTGTGGTAGAAGGAACCCAGAGTTTGAGTTATCACGACTCCCTCCCAGCATCTGCATTAGCAGGCAACTGGAGTCAGAAGTCAGAACTTGGTATCTAGCTCAGGTACTTTGATATGAGACACTAGTATCTTAATGATTAGGGTAAATGAACACCCTTGAGCTCATTTTTTTGGTAAATGAGGAGAGATAAGAGCAAGTTTAAATCTTCTGCATGTGGGTATTCAATATTGCAAGCATCATTTATTGAAAAGACTGTCCTTTCTGCAGTGTATATTCTTAGCACTTTTTTGAAGATCAGCTGGCTGGAGATGTTTAAGTTTAGAACAGATTTCATGTATTTCTTAGGTACAATTCTAAGAAGATAACCGTAGTTCCCTCTATCTCTCTCTCCTTCAATCCTTCTTCACCCTTCTTTTCTTTCTTTAATTTTTGCAAAATTATAAACTTGAAAAAACTTAATTTCATAACTTCCCTTATAATCTCAGATGTAGTGCAGCACTAACCATAATATTCAGAAAGTAAAAAGTACAAATACCACAGTTTCACTAGAGTATATATAAGGGTAAAAAAACAATAATCAAATCATATGTCCATTGCCTTCATTTGTATCCTATGTTAATAGCATATAATAGGGGAAACATGATATTTGTCTTTCTTGAATGGCTTATTTCAATAAGCATCATGTTTTCCAGTTGCATCCATTCATTGCAAAGACAGGATTTCATTCTTTTTTATGACTGGGTAGTATTCCATGCTACTCATTTTCTTTACCCAGTTATCAGTTAATAGAAATCTGACTTGATTTCATATCTTAGCTATTTTTAATCGAGCTGCAATAAATGTGAGGGGTACAAATAACTCCTGTAGGCTGATTTCATCTGATTTCATGTAGTAGATGTACTTTCAGATTTCTGAGAAACATCCTTACTGTCTTCCATAATGGTTGTACCACTTTATGTTCTTCCCAACAGTGTATTAGGGTAACTTTTTCCCCCACGTCCTTACCAGCATTTATCATTTTTTGGTTTTTGGATAATAGACATTCTAACTGGGATGAAATGAAACTTCATGGTGGTTTTCTTTGCATTTCCCTGATGGTTAGAGATACTGAGCATCTTTGCATGTGTCTCTCAGTCATTTATATTGCATCCTTTGAAAAATTTCTGTTCATGTCCTTAGCACATTTGTTAACTACATTGTTTTATTGTAGTTGAGTCCCTTCAGGTCTTTATAGATATTGGATATTAACCCTTTATCAATTATATAGAGTACAACTATATTCTTCCGTTCTGTACGTTCACTTTGCTGCTGAGTGTTTTCTTTGCAACACAGAAGCTTCTTTGCTTTTGCCTCTTTCTTCTTTCATTGCCTGTGCTTCTGGGGTCTTTTCCAAGACATCTTTGCCTATGCCAATATCTTGCAGAGTTTCCCCAATGGTTTCCTCTAGTAATTTGATAATATCAGGTCACAGATGTAGATCCTTGATCAATTGTGAGTTTATTTTGTATAGGGTATTAATACAGGTCTTATTTCATACTTCTGAATGTAGAGGTCCAAATTCTCCAGCACCATTTGTTAAAGAGACAGTCCTTTCTTCAGGGATTGATTTTCAGCTTGTTAATTTATTGTGGATGCATGGATTAACTTCTGTGGTTTATATTTTGTTTCTTTGGTGTACATGTCTATTTTTGTGCTACTTCTAGGCTGTTTTGTTTATAACCGCCATGTAGTACATCTTGAAATCTAGTATTGTGATGACTCTGACTTAATTTTTGTTGTTTAAAATTGCTTTAGCTATTTGGATTCTCTAGTGTTTCTATACAAATCTAAGAATAATGTCCTTGGTATGTTGACTGGGATCTCATTGAATCTATAAATTGCTTTGGTTAGTTTGAACATTTTTATGATATTAATTCTTCCAATCCACAAACATGGAAGATTTTTCCATTTTTTGTGTTATACTTTTTTTTCTTTAATTTTTTTTTTAATTTCACATCTTTAGTTAAATTTTTCCAAGGTATTTAATTTTTTGGTAAACATGTTTTTATCATCAACTTCGCAAGGGTTTCAAGGATTAATTTTTTATACAACATTAAAATTATAAAAGGCATTGTTAAATACCCATCCCAGATAAATAATTTCTGTCAAATCATGTGTAAGTAGATAAAATTATAGATGTGTACTTTAATTAGAAATGTAGATATTGATGAATCCCTCAAAATTTACTATGGTATTTTTGTTTAAATTTTAAGTCATTCCTGAATATAAACTCATGAGTATCATAAAATTTGTGGCAGTGAAGAGTGTTCATAACTTACATTCCTACTTTCTCTGCATTCTGAATGATTCAAAACTAGACATGGAAGGAAATGTGAGCTTTATAGCCCACAGAGTTATTAGTCTTGGTGCTTAGCAAAAAAGACTCTCTTCTGTTGCTGCAGTACCTTATATGCTTACCTAGTCACTAACAGAGCACAGATTTTCTGCTAAATTTACAGTATAAATGAGGGCAGACAAGAACTCATGTTCATTTGTAGGCATCCTAAAAACATCCTAAGTACAACAAAATGTGGTGTGGTAGCTCAATTACTCCTTCCCATATCTCCAATCATGTAAGACATTAAGAAATCCCATATAGAGGAACAACTGAGGAGGGGTCAGGAGCAATGCTCTAATATTTAGGCATTTTTCTTTGTGGAGTGGACTGAATCCTTGTCAGTCTAAATTCAAATACTCTTCCCCCAAAAAACAAGAAGGCTAGAAAAGTGATCATACCCAAATTTCTTCTTTTAATTGTAGAAAATCACTTGTGTGGGGCCCCCATTGTGGTGCAGCAGGTAAAGCTGTTGCCTGCAGTGCTGGCATCCACATGGGTGGGTGGTGGTTTGAGACCTGGCTGCTCCCCTTCCAATCCAACTATCTGCTATGGCCTGGGAAAGCAGTAGAAAATGGCCCAAATCCTTGGGCCCGTGCACCCACATGGGAGACCAGGAAGAAGCTCCTGTCTACTCGCTTCAGATGAGTGCATCTCCCGCCATTGCAGCCACCTGGGGAGTGTTCCAGCAGATAGAAGACCTCTCTCCCACCACTTCCACCTTTGCCTCTCTGTAACTCTGCCTTTCAAATAAGTCAATAAATCATAAAAAAGAGAATTTCTTGGGTCCAGCTACAGTCACTGTATTAAAGTGAATAATGAGAAGAATGTGAAAATTTTGATATTGAGCAAGGAATTCCTCTCATATGACATGGGTATGAATTTATTGTAAGAACAATATGCATCAGTACATGTTTATAGAATATTTCTGCTGTGGTTTTAGAGTTCTTATGGACTTTAATTTTGTAATTTTTTAAAATGATGCCAAGTTATTTTATTTACTTGTTTCCTCAAGAGATATAATCAATTATTTTTATTTGAAGTGAAGAAATAAATTGTAAGTGGTTGGGAAGCAATTAATTCTGGTAGGTGGTAATTTGCAATAACCAGTAAGGATAGATGAAAATATTTATATATAGATCATGTTGCAATTTTAAAATGCAAAGAAGTGAAAAGTGTGTTTCAAAATGAACATTATAAATGGTTCAAAATGAACATTATGAATTCTCTCCTTAAAATGTATTTCACTTTATATACTTTCATTATTCTGAAAACATTAAACTGTAACACATTTTTATTGGGAAGGAAAGAATAATGTTCTACGTCAGAATATGAAAAACATACAATTTTAAGTTTTGTTTAACAGTTTGTAAAGTTGAACTTGTATTTTTAGGCATAAATATATTTTCTTCATGATATACTATTACATGTATTATTATTTAACGGTAGTGGAATATATGGAGTAAATGATCAAACAGATTTGTTGCCATTAGAGCAAACAACTTGCCCCTGTGTATCTAAACTTTGAATGAGTTTGATATCACAACACAATTTACCTCCTCTGCAGGAAAAGTAAAGGATGTTTTGTCCCTAGATTTCAAATAAAAAAATAAGACAGTCCAATTTATTTTTTGTTCCCAGTTATATATTAGTATGGTTTATAACACCATGCATTCATGAAAGCTATATTTTTATTCAAAAATTCACATTTGTACCTTTTTTTCTTTAGCTCTGTAGGTCTAAAATTTTTCTAAAGGACAAGTTTTCTAAAATACACATTCATATGTGTTTTCTGCTGTAATCAATTTCTAAATTGTATACACTGACATGAAGAACTACACAAAGTACACTCATCTAACAAGGCATATCTTTGCTAAATTTGAAGATTGTGGCTTTACCCACTATGTCACATGCTGGTTCTGAGTACTTGTTTCTTTTTTTTTTTAAGATTTACTTCTTTATTTGAAAGGCAGAGTTACAGAAAGGCAGAGGCAGAGAGAAAGAGAGGTCATTCATCCACTGATTCACTCCCCAGGTGTCCACAATGGCTGGAGCTGCAGTGATCCAAAGCCAGGGGCCAGGAGCTTCTTCTGGGTCTCCTTCAGGGGTTCAGGATCCCAAGGACTTGGGCCATCTTTTACTGCTTTCACAGGCCATAGCAGAGAGCTGGATCAGAAGTGGAGCAGCTGGACTTGAACCAACACCATATGGGATGCTGGCTCTGTAGGCAAGCAACTTTACTTGCTATGCCACAGTGCCAGACCCTTTATTTGGTTTTGAGCAAAGTTCATCTGCAGTTTTCATAGGTTTATCAGAAAGTGTTATTTGATATTAAGATCTCAGTAAAAAATAAGGGTGGGAATAAAAGAGGGATGAGGAAGTGGGGTGTGAGTATGAGTGGGAGGGCAAGCATGGTGGGAAGAATCTTCATGTTCTTAAAGTTGTAATTATGGAGTATAAGAATGTTGTAACTGTAAAGCTGTGTAGTTCTGCATATACTCCTATGAACTTACTTCTAAGGGTACAATTAAAATCTTGCCATAGGACCCCAAATACCCTGAGATGCCTGACAAAAATACCCTCTTTTTTTTAAAAAAAATATTTATTTTATTTATATGAAAGACAAAGTTACAGAGAGAGGTAGAGACAGAGAGAAAGGTCTTCCATCCCCTGATTCACTCCCCAGATGGCCACAAAGGCCAGAGCTACACTGATCTGAAGTGCAGGTACAGGGGTGCAAGGACTTGGGCCATCTTTTACTGCTATCCCAGGCCATAGCAGAGAGTTGGATCTGAAGATGAGCAGCCAGGACTGGAACCAGTACCCACATGGGATGCTGGCACTTCAGGACAGAACTTTAACCTGCTGCTCCAGAGTGCCAGCCCCTAAAATTCCATCTTAAGTGTTAAAGTGATATTATGGCTAGGATAGAATGTCAGGTAAGAATAGAAGTAAAAAGGAGTGAGTGCTCCAACATGAGAAGCAATCCACACACTAGACTCATAGAATGACAATCACTTTAAATAGAACTCTGACCTCAGAATCAGCCCTTAAGGCATTCTGGTCTGGCTTAAAAGCCAGGAGAGCATTTCAGGCATGGAAAGCCAAGACACTGTGGCAAAAAAATGTCCTACATAGAGGACCTCAGTGGGTGAGACCCCATTGGAAAGAGGTGGTCATCAAAGAAGGAGGTACTTTTCTCTGGAAAGGTGGAGAGAACTTCCACTTCGCTTATGGCTTTGTCTAAATACTGGTGGCATTGGTGGATTCAAAAGGCTTCCTATTCCTAATGTTGTACTTAAGAAATTTTTATTCATTAAAAAATAAATAAAAATTAAAAAATAGCCTTGAATGATCATTGATGTCATACATAAGAGTGTTAATTATTAAATTAACAATCAGAGTCACTGTGCACTAACTTCTCATGCAGGACCTCTGTCCCAAAAGAGTTGTATTATTATTATTATGTGAAAGTGCTCGCAAAATATATATCATTCTTGTGTGCTTCTTTAAAGTTAAGTTTCTTAAAAAGGAAAAAAATTCAAATTAACTTTAAGATACAATGACTTTGAATAGCTATTGTCTCAGCCATTGAGGAACAGTTGTTTTTTTCATGCAAATTGTTGAACTCTCTACTTAGTATAGAGTTGGTCTTCTGTGTATAAAGTTAATCAAAAATGGATCTTAGTGGGGAATGGGACTGGGAATGGGAGACAGAGGAGGAGGAAGTGTGGGAGAGTGGGTGAGAGGGTGGGTGTGGTGGGAAGAATCACTGTATTTCTAAAGTTCTACTTAAAAATGCATGATTTTTTTGTTCCTTAAATAAAAAGTTTCTTTGGGGGAAAAATTAAAATATATTTAAAAATATCCTTTTAATGGATATATGAAATAGACCAAATGTTGAATTAAAAAAATAGCTTTCATTCAGATCACACCAAGTCTGAAGCTTTGCAACCTCATGATTATATATCCTTGGGCAAACCAGTTACTTACCTTTTCTTGCCTCAGTTCCATATTCTTTAAAGTTAACATAATAGGAGCAATCTCATTTTTTCCTGGAAACATAAAATGCTGAAAACATTTTCTTATATAAAATAAATGTTAGTGATTATTATTATTATCTATTCACATTTTCCTATATAAAAGTATTCAAGTATCTGTCAATTATGTATTATGTTGTAGTGTACACATTTAGATATAACTCACAATGTATTTGAAATAAAATTGTATACATTTAATTTTATTGAAACTCTTCTATTTCTCTTGAGATGGTAACTCAAACTAGGTTCAATTCCTGTTTAATTTGATGAATAAGACATTTCTTACCCAATTACCTAGATAGTGTAACTTATTAACTAAATTGTGCTTTCTGATGGTACCTGCATATTTTGCAAAAAAGATATAAACTGTGTGTCATTTTGGTAAAAAATAAATCTCTAGGTTAAATTTAAAGAAAGGGACTGTTCTATGGCAGTAATCTTAAGCTCTTACACTGATGCACTTTGATAAATGGATTGGGGATTGCTAATTGTGTATTTGCATTTTGAATGTATGGTGCATATGTATATGTGTGTTTGCTCAATTTAAAGCTACAATAAAATAATTTTCTGCTTGGATACATTTGACCAAGAATAACAGAGCCACATTTTAAATGAGTTTGGTGCTTCAGATTCATCATATATGTTCCTTCCCTGTACTAAACTCAAAAATCAGATTGTGAATGTTATGAAATCATTTGAAGGTAGATTATGATAAGATAAACATTAGTGCATGTTCCATAAGTATAAATCACCCACCAGAATAACAAAAAGGAGCTATTCCAAGCACCCACAAATATCAACAAAAAACAAGAAGTGTACCAAAAGTGGTTTATGATAAAATACAACAGAAGTAATGAAATATTAAGACTTAAATCCAAACATATAAATAATATGATTAAGTGTAAATGTTTTGAAAACACCCCTAAATTTACAGCTCAGCAGAATGAATATAAAACAAGACACAAATGTGTGTACTCAGAATGAGTATGTATTAAACATTTATGTGTTAAAAGTAAAGGACCATCTGCTAACACTAGTCAGAAGAGATCTTATCAGTGTTGGGCAGCATCAGTTTCAAAAGAAAGGATATGATTAATGCTGAGTGTATTTGTCAGTTATAAAGGGGGCAGTTAATTATGAGATTATAATATTCTTAAGCATTCATGCTACTAATAACAAACCTTCAAAATATATGTAGCCAAACATGAACAGAACTGCAAGGAAAAGAATCATTCAACAAAATAAATGTTGAAGAGAAATTTGAATGCCATCTGATTTCCCAAAAATACACACTATATTCTAGATTTCAAACACATCTCAATGCATTTATAAGGATGTAATTCATTAGAACAAAGTAGGGATGTTTCCTATTACCACTTCTATGCAATATTGCACTAGAGGTTCTAGGCAATTCGATTAGTCAAGAAAAGATTTAAACTCATTTCCTTGGAAAACTTTACAGCTTTCTTTAGGCTGGCATTATAGTATAGTGGGTTAAGCCTCTGCCTGTGATGCCAGCACCCAATATGGGTGCCAGTTATAAAGCAGTGGAGGATTTGCTAAGTACTTGTGCCCCTGCATCCATGTGGGAGACCCAGAGAAAGCTCATGACTGTTGTTTCAGACTATCTCATCCCTGGCTGGTGTGGTCATTTGGGGAGTCTCTCTCTCTCTCTCTCTCTCATTGGGCCTTTTAAATAAATCTTTAAAAACCCCAATTTTGAGAAGAAAACAGACTTCTTGCTGGCTTGTGAAGACTTCAAAGAAATCTAATCACTCCAGAAGCTGTCCTCAAAAGCAAAGAAAATATATGAAATTTTCTTAGAAAAATATATAATGGCTTGGGAAAAGCAGCATAAGATGGTCCAAATACTTGGGCCCCTGTACCCATGTCAGAGACCTGGAGGGAGCTCTGGGCTTCTGGCTTCAGTCTGGCCTGGCCATGGCTGTTGCAGCCATCTGGGGAGTGTACCAGTGGAAGGAAGATCTTCATTAACCTTTACTCTGCCTTTCAAACAAATAAATAAATAAAAACCTTAAAAACTGATATATGTAAATCCAGCAATAGTACTAGGTTTCCCACTATTATTGTGTTAGAATTTTCCATAATTTATGGCTTGTCTCAAACACAAAATTTGAATCCATAGGGGATACCAGATATTGGAATATCATGGTTCTAGCATAGTTTGATTTTTCTTACTGTTTAGAATACACAGATTTCTCTGAATAATTTTTCCTCCTCTGTAGCATCACTAAGTACTTTGTCAGGCAGCTTGGACATAGTAGGTGCTGTCTAGGGAGTCACAGTGTGTTCAAACCCTTGGTAGTGACCACAAGTGAAGGTGGCATTGAAGTGGCAACAGACATTGCATGTTGTGATGGTGTTGATAACCAGCTTGTATGTTCATTTTGATCTTGATCCTTAGGAAAAATTTTTTTTCCTAGGATGTCTTCTGTTCAACATGGCCTTTTTTAAAAAAAGATTTACTTATATATTTGAGTTACATGGGCGGGGGGTGTCTTCCATCCATTGATTCACTCCCTCAGTGACTGCTGCAATGGTTGGAGCTGCACTGATCCAAAGCCAGGAGCCAGGAACTTCTTCCAGGTCTTCCACATGGGTTCAGGGGCCCAAGGACTTGGGCCATCTTCTACTACTTTCCCAGGCCATAGCATAGAGCTGGATCAGAAGTAGACAGCCTGGACTTGAATTAGCATCCATAAAGGCTATGCTGGCATGGCAGGCAGTGGCTTTACCCACTATGCCACAGTGCCAGCCCCTCATTGTGCCTTTAAAATATTTTATTTATTTATTTATTTATAAGTCATAATTAGAGTGAGAGTGAGAGCAAGAGGGAGAGAGGGAAAAAAAGGAGCATTTGCACTTCCATCTGCTGATTCACTCCCTAAATGGCTGCAAATTCTTAATTTCATTGTGATTTCTTCTGTGACCCACTGGATACTGAGGGATATGCTACTGATTTTTCATGTATTTTCCGACCTCTCAAATGTCCTTTTGTTTTTGATTTTCAGGCTTTCAAAAGTTGTTTTCTTTGGGAGCCAGAAACATGGGTAATGTTATCCATCTGCTGGTTTGCTCTTCAAATGCCTGTAACAGCTGAGCCTTTTCAAGCCATACTGAACTCAATCCAGGTTTCTCACATAACTGGCAAGGACCAAAGTGCTTGAGCTACTAACTGCTTTTTCTCAGCATTCACATTGGTGGGAACTGGAAAGGGAAACAGAGCCAAGACTTGAACCTAGGTAATATAATATACAATGGGCATACCAAATGATATCTTAACTACCAGGCAAATCATCCCTAATTTTTCAATTGAAATCCCTCATGGCCAGAGGAAATATTTTATGGTTTAAATCCTTTCAACTTTATTTAGGCTATTACATGATCTAGTAAACAGTCTTCTCTGGCAAATGTTGCATACATACTCAAATGGAATGCATTATTGAATGGTATAAGATAAACACTTTATTGTTATAGAGTGTAAATTTTCTATATCCTTTTCAGGCTTTTTTGGTAGTAGTACTTCCATTATTGAAAGATGGATATTGGCATCTTGGAGCACTGTTGTTTTATGGTTTATTTGTCCATATATTTTTGTCCATTTTATTTAATTTTAAAAAGCTTTGTTAAATATATATACATATATAACTACATATTTAATACATATTGGATGATCATTTTGCTACTTCATATTTCCTGTTTATTTTTAGTGGCATCTTTTGCCTTAAAGTCTAATATGGGGTATAGTAGTTGAAGGTGCCGCCTACACAGCCAGGATCCCATATGGGCTCCAATTGAAGCCCCAGCTGCTACAATTCCAATCCATCTCTCTGTTATGGCCTGGGAAAGCAGTAAAAAATGGCCCAAGTTGTTGGGCCCCTGCACGCACATGGCAGACCTGGAAGAGGCTCCTGGCTTTGGATTGGTGCAGCTCTAAACCTTGTGGCCATCTGGGGAGTGAACCAGTGGATGGAAGATTTCTTTCTTTCTCTCTCTCTCTCTCTCTCTCTCTCTCTCTCCCTCTGCCTCTCTGTAACTCTACCTTTCAAATAAATAAGTCTTTAAAAAAATCTATTCTGGGGGTGATGTGACATACTGGGTAAAGCCACTGCCAGCAGTGCCAGCATCCTATATGGGCACCAGTAGAAGATGGTCCATGTCCGTGAGCCCATTTATTTATGAAGGAGACCCTGAAGAAGCTCCTGCATTCTGGCTTCAGACTGGCTAAACTCTGGCTGTTGTGGCCATTTAGGGAGTTAACCAGCAGATGGAACATCTGTGTTTGTCTCTCCCTCTTTCTCTCTATAACTCTTACTTCCAAATAAATTAATAAATCTTTAAAACAAAAAGATGAAAAGTTTAATCTGAGCATTGTTTGCTAGTATAACCATCACTCTTACATGTTGGCAATTGTTTTTTTTCTTTAATTTCTGATCATTTTGCATCTTTGAATCTTAAATGTTATCTCCTGTATATGATGTATTATTTGAACTTATCTGCTGTTTTGTTTTAATGGACAAAATTTGCCTTTTTAAAAAAGATTTCTTTCTTTACTTTTTAAAAATAACCTTGTCTTTTAATTCCTTTCACCATGTACTTTTCTTAAAGATTTATTTAATTTATTTGAAAGGGAAAGATACAGACAGAGGGAAGACAGAGACAGAGAGATCTTCCATACACTGATCACTCCCCAAATGGCCATAATAGCCAGGGATGGGCCAGGCTGAAACCAGGAGCCAGGAGATTCTTCCAGGTCTCCCACATGGGGTCAGGGGCCCAAGCACTGGACCATCCTCTGTTGCTTTCCCAGGCACATTAGCAGGGAGTTGGAACAGAAATGGAGCAGCTGGGACTGAAACCAGTGCCATTTAGGGATCCTGGTGCTGCAGACAGTGGCTTAACTTGCTGTACCACAGCTCTGGCCTTAACATTTTAAAATCTTAATTTATTAATATTCTCATTTTGATGTTTGATTAAAAATCTCACTCAAATATAATGTGTCCTGGGGGCAGGTGTTGTGGTATAGCAGATTAAACCACCAATAGGAATACCTGCATACTATATTGGAGTGCCTGGGGTGAAGTCCCACCTGTGTTTCTGATCCAGCTCCCTGAAAATGTACACCCTGGAGACAGAAAGTGATGGATCAACATTTGGATCCCTGACACCCAAGTGGGAAGATCAGATAGGGTTCTATGCCTCAGGATTTGGACTGACTCAAGCCTGGTTGTTTTAGGCATCTGGGAAAGTGATCAAGTGTATGCAAGTTCTCTTTGTCTCTGTCACTCAGCCTTTCCAATAAATAAAAATGTTACAATAAATATACCTTAATAGTAGACAATGTGGGGCTGGCACCATGGCTCACTTGATTAATCCTCCACCTGCAGTGCCAGCATCCCATATGGGCACTGGGATCTAGTCCCAGTTGCTCCTTTTCCAGTCCAGCTCTCTGTTGTGGCTCAGGAGGGCAGTGGAGGATGGCCCAGTGCTTGGGTCCCTGCACCTGCATAGGAGACCAGGAGGAGACACCTGGATCCTGGCTTCAGATCAGTGTAGCTCTGGCCACGGTGGC
This sequence comes from Oryctolagus cuniculus, assembly GCF_964237555.1. NCBI lineage: Eukaryota > Metazoa > Chordata > Mammalia > Lagomorpha > Leporidae > Oryctolagus > Oryctolagus cuniculus. The sequence continues at coordinate 429,739 of NW_027208392.1, read as the reverse complement.
CATTTGGGGGAGTGAACCAATGGAAGGAAGATATTTCTGTCTCTCTTTATCCATCAAATAATAATTAAAAAAATAGACAATGTGTTCTGGGCTTAAACATGCCCCATTTCCTGTCTACCACACTTCCCCCAAGCAAGTTTAGAATCAATAATGGCAGAGGGCCTTTTGTGTAAACTGGTCCAAGAACTTCCTTTTTCCTTACCTTCCTTACTTCTGTCTAGTGATGGGATGATTGCTTTGCTTAACATCTTAGAATTAAAGTGTTTAGGAGCTCTCATTTCTTTTGCACCATTGGCAGCCTCATTTGCATTTCCACTATTTAGATATTCAGTCTCAACAGTTTCAGTTGGTTTTAGTAGTTCTTACTTTGATGGTAGCTTTTTTTTTTTGCTGGTCTTGGAGGGTTTCCCCTGGATAAGTGGTGGATACGTTTTGAGCCCAAGCTTAGAGGTCATGTCCAGGGTATAGTGGTTGTGAAGATGGCCCAAGTCCTTGGGCCCCAGCACCCATGTGGGAGACCCAGAAGAATTTCCTGGCTCCTGGCTTCAGATCAGCATACTCTGGCTATTGTGGCCACCTGGGAAGTGAACCAGCAGATGGAATACTCTCTTTCTGCCTCTCTTTCTTTCTCTGTGTAACTCTGACTTTCAGATAAATAAATAAATCTGTAAAAAAGGATGTCAAAAATTAACTTAATATGCCAAGCAAATGGACAGCCAAGGGCAACATCTGTTTGCATTTCACTAACTGACCCTCTTCTTTCCAGGGGGATGGGCATTCCTTTTAAAATCAGATAACAGGAAGAGATGCTTCAAAACTGTAGCTATCTTATTTCTCAGGTGTTCATGTATGCTCTACTGTCCTAATACATACACAGTACTGTCCTCTGATTTTTGAAACCCAGTTGACCCATCAATAAGAGTTAGATGCCTTCTTTTGCCCCTGATTTTCTGTCTGTAAATAGTTTTACATTACTTGAAAGCCTGCAACTATTCTGAAGAGGGAACTGTATGAATACCTACACTTTTTCACTCTGATGTGTAATAAAAGTGTATATATAAATATATAATTATATAATTATATTTATATGAGGATACATCAAAAAGTTTATGGAAAACAAAAGAGAAGTTTATTTTGTTAAAATATCGTTGAACCCATGAATGGTATTTTTCTTGATTGCATTTTTCATGAACTTTTTGAAGAGCAACTTATTTGCATGAGTTTTAACATTTGGTTTTCAATTTGGATTTCAATCAAAATAAACACAGCTTTTACTTCCATTTGCCACCACCTTTTAAAATTGCCCTTGCATATGTATACATGTATTCATACATCATCCAATTTGGTTATATTTTCCCTACAAGAATATTTTTGCTCCAGAAAGTTATCTAATTTCCCCCAAATTCAGTTAAAATGATTTACTTTGTTGACATTAGTGGCAGGAAACATTGCTCTGATTCAAAAAGAATTCATTTTATTATTTTATTTTTTATCATCATGCATGTTTTTATGGTGCTATTAGTTACAAACTTTGCTATTTTGTATATAATTTTAAAATCACAAACAAATACAAATGTATTTAATTGGTAAGCATTCTCCTGGGGGAAGTCTGAATTATACATTTAGTCTGAAAGCTGCAATAGCTGGAGGTTACTGCCAAACTATAGCTGTGGTGCCTCTGGGTCTACCAGGTCAAAAGGATTTCCATCAGCCCAGCACAGCCCTGCAGACCTGTGTGGAATTCCAAGGGTTGACAGACACATTTGAGCAAGGGGTTGCCAGCTTCTCTGCCCCCAGAGGCTGAAGTTACCCTGGGAATTAGAGTGCATACACCTGCCTATGTGAAAGCACAGTTCCATCCCTTAGAACCCCATTCAGCCTGGAAACTGGCTCTGGTTTTGCAGGAGCATCTTTAGAATAAGATTTGGCTGGAACGCTTCCTACATCCATGTTAACACATGATTATTCTCTCCGCCTCTTTCTGCATGCCCAGGACTTCTGCAGCAGTCCATGTGCAACACTGTTAACTTCAGAAAAAAAATGGTGTTATTTAGGAGTTTTAAATATGTATTTGCCTGCTAATAATTTACTTTCAAAGTGAGACTCATTATGTCACTATGCATACTTACATTATTTTAAGCATGTGTAATGCGGGATGTGTACGGTATAGTACTGAACGTGTAATTTGAATCAAGTGTGGTGCTCTCTGTTCAACCTGGATGGCCTTGCAGAAATGCTTCCTGTGTTACTTGCAGCTGTTTGTGTGGCAGCTGGGGGTGGGGAGAACAACCTTAAAATGGTGGCCCCTGGGATCTCATGATCCCAAGCTATGCTTGAAGCATTCTCATCCCCAGCACTGGACATTTCAAAGTGAACTATTACAGGACAGAATTTCTATGAAATGGAAACTTTATGAGGAGCCACTTATAGGGTAGATTTTAGTAATAGTAGGAAGCTAAGGAATAAATATCTGATATTAAGCAAAAAAAAAATAACTTCATTGTAAATAAACATCCAGAAAAACTAAAAAACAAAAAAAATCCTGTTTCTTTAAAATGGTGAATTATCAGACTGGCCTAGTGTGGCACTTGCAAAACTGTATACACAACATTTCCAGGATGAATACAGATTTTTCAGGGTATTGATTACTTCACAAAAAACAACCAAAATGACTACAGTTACCCTAGGGCTAGAGTTGCCTTATACTATATTTATATATGCATAGGTTACATTTAAATATTCAAAGAACAAACAAAAAGAATGGGTGCATATGTAATGAATTAAAACAGTGATTATTTGAGAAATTAGTAATTTTTAGGAGCAATAATAGAATAACAAGCACATATAAGGAAATTTACCACAAAATAGTCTTCTGCAAATATATTACAAATGAAAATAAGATAAGAAATTGCAAAATGTAAATGAAACAGATATCTTGCTACTTTCTAAATTACCATGATGGAAAGATGTCAAAATATAGAAGTACTCTATTGAAACTTCCAAATATCAACAGTAAATTAATGGTCCTATAAAAATCCAGATTTATTTATTTATTTATTTGAAAGAGTTACACACAGAGAGAAAGAGAGGCAGAGAGAGAGAGGTCTTTCATCCACTGGTTCACTCCACAATTGGTCACAATGGTCAGAGCTGCGCCGGTCTGAAGTCAGGAGTCAGGAGCTTCCTTTGGGTTTCCCATGTGGGTGCAGGGGCCCAAGGACTTGGGCCAACTTCCACTGCTTTCCCAGGCCATAGCAGAGAGCTGGATCAGAAGTAGAGCAGCCAGGTTCTCAAACTGCCACCCATATGGGATTTTGGCACTGCTGATGGCAGCTTTACCAGATACGCCACAGTGCTGGCCTCAGGGAAAAATTATCTTACCAGAAAATGGTTAATGCTCAGTCTTTTCTAAGATGGTTCTGGAAAACTGTGTTCATGAATATCCCCAGGGAAATTATTAAAAATTTCAAGGGATTTAATTATTTTACAATGATAAAGACAATCCAGATAGCCATAAATTCATACTGCTAGGATTAACTTATATTAGCATAATAAAGATATATATAGAGAGAGGTGAGCCAAAACTGCCACACCTCACTAGGCTAATCCTCCATCTGTAGCACTGGCACCCCAGGTTCTAGTCCTCGTTGGGACACCAGATTCTGTCCCGGTTGCTCCTCTTCCAGTCCAGCTCTCTGCTGTGGCCCGGGAAGGCAGTGGAGGATGGCCCAAGTGCATGGGCCCTGTACCCACATGGGAGACCAGGAGGAAGCACCTGGCTCCTGGCTTCAGATCAGCACAGCACACCAGCAGTAGTGGCCATTTTTGGGGGGTGAACCAACAGAAAAGTAAGACCTTTCTCTCTGTCTCTCTCACTAACTCTGCCTGTCAAAAAAGAAGTTTACTCTCTTGTACACCCTAGTTAACATTTCTCCAATCAGAACTGGCGTGTCCACTGATTCTAATAATACACAGGTTACTAATAGGCCCTTGTGTTATGAATTGCTGGGCCCAATATGTTTTAGCCACCTAAAAGCAGTTAAGTTTATGATACTTAGAACACAATGTAGTTCCTAAACCAAGAAGAATTGATGACTTGACTCCCAAATAAAACCAGTGGGGAATGTGACAGGGTGACTTAAAAAATTGGAAACTTAGGAAATTTGGGACAGAATGACTTAAGAAAATTTTTCCATAGGATAGATATAATACCTGAGTGTGGTTTGTTTATATGCCTGTAACCAGCATGTTTTTGGCTTCTGTACAACTGCTTGCTTGCTTGCCAGACAGTAGTTTTTGCCTTTGAAAATTCCCCCACTGGCGCCATGGCTCACAAGGCTAATCCTTCACCTGCGGTGCCAGCACCCTGGGTCTAGTCCCAGTTGGGGTGCTGGATTCTGTCCTGGTTGCTCCTCTTCCAGTCCAACTCTCTGCTGTGGCCCAGGAAGGCAGTGGAAGATGGCCAAGTCCTTCGGTCCTGCACCCACATGGGAGACTAGAAGGAAGCACCTGGTTCCTGGCTTCAGATTGGCACAGTGTGCCAGCCATAGCGGCCATTTGGGGGGTGAACCAATGGGAAAAGAAAACCTTTCTTTCTGTCTCTCTCTCACTGTCTAACTCTGCCTGTCAAAAAATAATTCCCCAAAAAATGCAACTCAGGGCTATCTTCTCTGGACTTGTTCTGTGAGCAGGACAGCCACCAGCTGGCTACTAAAGACTCCTCAATTTGATTTCATTGATTATAGTGGACTTTGTTTGATGTCCCTGACAACAGAAGGTAATATAGAAACAGTATAAAAATTGCATGGACATATTATTTGTGTATAGTTATAAATACTGATTTATGATTTTATCATGCACATTATCATATACCACTTTCCCCATGCTATAATCATTGCCATGAATCCATTTTGTCATATTAATATATCTTTTTTCATAAAACAAAATACAAAATACCTCATTATAAGCTCTAGTCACCCACTGTGCTGTGAAACATTAAAATTTATTTATTCTATATTTTGATATTCCTTATCTAACCATTCTTTAGCCCACCCCCATAATTAAGAGTCTCTAATAACTATTATTCCAATTTCAGGTCAGACAGGGTGCTGGATGAACATGACTGTGGGATCCTTGGGTGACAGGCCTGTGAATACACTGTGGCTGTGTGGGAGGCTGCAGGCTGTGACTGAGACTTTGGGCATCAATGTGGGTGGCTCTACATGCTCATAGCTACCTTATTTTCTGGTGAGGGTCATTGCTGCAGAATACATGTTCACAGGGAGGACTGCTTAGATTCTTTGTGTTGTTCTTGTGGCAGCAAGGATGAGCCCACTGGGGCTCATGCACAGGCATTGGTCCCCTTTGAGGAGAGGAGGTGAGCATAAGAATATGGCAACAGAGCAGGACAAATCTTCCTTCATATAAAAAAAAGATTTACCACACTTAACTTGGGTGTCACCCTGGACACTCCCTTCACTTGAAACACTGTGCAGAACTCCCTGACCACACCCAGCATTCAACTCTAGGTATTCACTGAAAGAACACTCTTCTAAGCCAAAGAAGCAGAGTCCAAATATAAAAGACACCACAGAGGAAAAAAAAAAAAACAACTAACAAGTATCACCACAAATGCCTAATAATAAATGAAACAATTCAAGAAACAAGAATATGGAACACAACATGAGGATCTCAAAAGAACAAAACTCTTAAATAATAGAATGTGAAGAATAGATGGAAGAAATAGCAGAAATGGAATTCAAAAAATTAATCATAGAACTGTAATTAATCAAAAACAAATTCATGAACTAATATCCAAACATGACAAAAAAGTTTCCCCATGAAATTGAGATTTTAAAATGAAATCAAATTAATTATTGGATATGAAGAATTCAAGGGACAAAAATACAGTGGAAAGCCTCTCAGTGAGGCAGTGGGATAGACTTGATGAGGCAGAAGAAAGAATATACAAATTAGAAGACAAGTCTCTGGAAAATTTACAGTCAGAAAAAAAGAAAAAAAGGAAGAAGAAATTAAAAAGCTAAAAACAGTATCAGAGATTTGATACTATCAAATCTCCCAACATACAGGCTTTACAAATTTCTGAAGGTTTAAAAATAGAGAATGGATTAGAAGGCCTATTTAGTGAAATAATTACAGAAAACTTCCCTAATTTAGAGAAAGGAAGGGATGTCCAAGTACAGGAAACACACAGAGCTCCTAATGGACATGACCAGAAAAGATCTTCACCATGACACATTGTAGTCAAACTCTTCACAGTAAAACATAAAAAAAATTGTAAAATGTGCACCAGAGAAACACCAATTTACTTTCAGAAGATCTCCAATTAGACTCACATCAGACTTCTCATCAGTAACCCTATAGGCTAAGAGAGAATGTCAAGATGTATTCCAAGTCTTAAGCAAAAAAAATTGTCAACCCAGAATACTATACTTAGCAAAGCTCTCACTTATGAATAAAGGTGAAATAAAGAACTTTCATAACAATCAGAAATCAAGAGTTTGTCACTGCCCCTAAGCCATAAAAAATATGCTTTAGGGTATGCTATACACAGAAACATAGTCATCGCTACAAAAGGTGAAACCAGAAAATCTCCAAGTAAAAGTTTAAAGGAAAGCCAAAATAAACAATATGAATATTTATGGAAAAATGGCAGGGCCAAGTTGTTACTTATCAATATTCACCTTGAATGTATATGGCCTCAACTCTCTGGTTAAAAGATACAGAGTGGCTGAATGGATTAAAAAAACAAAACCCATCTAATTGCTGCATATAAGAAACACATCCCCCAAACAAAAACACATGCAGACTGAAAGTAAACAGATGAAAAAAGTTATTCCATGTTAACAGATGGTATAGCCATCCTAATATCATACAAAATAGACTTTAACATAAAAAATTTAAAGAGACAAAGAAGGTGTCAATTCAACAGGAATATGTGACTACTGTTAATGGATTTAAAGGGAGCCATAAACCCCAATACAATAGTAATGGGGTCTTTAATACTCTACTTGAAGCAAAGAACTAATCAACCAGATTGAAAATCAGTAAGAAACAACAGAGCTAATAGACGCTATAGAACAAAAGAATCTAACAGATATCTACGGAACTTTTCATTTTAGATTTATTTACTTATGTGAAAGAGTTACACACAGAGAAAAGGAGAGGGAGAGAGAGAGAGAGAGAGAGACAGAGAGATCTTCCATCTGCTGGTTCACTCATCAATTGGCTGGAATGCCCTGAGCTGTGCCGATCCAAAGCCAGGAGCTTCTTCCGGGTCTCCCATGAGGGTTCAGGGGCCCAAGGACTTGGGTCATTTTCACTGCTTTCCCAGGTTATAACAGAGAGCTGGATCAGAAGTGGAGCAGCCTAGATTCAAACCAGTGCCCGTATGGGATGCTGGCACTGCAGGTGGCAGCTTTACCTGCTATGCCCCAGCATCAGCTCCAACAGAATTTTTCATCCTACAGATGCAGAATATACATTCTCCTCACTAGTGCATGCAACTTTCTCTAGGATAGACCACATACTAGGCCACAAGGCAAGTCTCAGCAAATTCAAAAAATCTGAAATCATACTATGCTTCTTCTATAACCACAAAGGAATGAAGCTGGAAATCAACCACTCAAGCATCTCTAGACCACATGCAAACACATGGAGACTGGACAATATGATCCTGAATGAAAGTGGGTCACTGAAGAAATAAAAATAGAAAAAAAATTTCTGAAATGAATAAAGATGACAATACAATATATGAAAACTTCTGGGATACAGCAAAAGAAGTGTTAAGAGGAAAGTTTATAGCAACTGGTCACTACTTCAAGAAATTGGAGGGGCCAGCACTGTGGTGCAGTGGGTTAATGCCCTGGCCTGAAGCATTGGCATCCCATTTGGGCACCAATTCTAGTCCTGGCTGCTCCTCTTCTGATCCAGATCTCTGCTATGACCTGGGAAAGCAGTAGAAGATGGCCCAAGTGCTTGGGCTCCTGCACCCATGTGGGAGACCTGGAGGAAGCTTCTGGCTTTTGGCTCCTGGCTTTGGATCAGAGCAGCTCCAGCCTTTGCGGCCAACTGGAGAGTGAACCAGCAAATGGAAGACCTCTCTCTCTCTCTGCCTCTGCCTCTCTGTAACCCTGCCTTTCAAATAAATAAATAAATCTTAAAAAAAAGAAATATATTGGAAAGGAACCAAATAAATGAGCTACCAATGCATCTCAAGGTCCTAGAAAAACAACCATAAAACAACCCAAAATTAGTAGGAGGAAAAAAACCCTTAAAACTAGAGAAAAAAAATAAACAAAACTGAAACCCAAAAAAGAATACAAAAGATCATCAAAATGAAAAGCAGGCTTTTTGAAAAAATAAACAAAATTGAAACAACACTGGCCTAATTAACCAAAAAAGAGGAAGAATATAAAGAAATAAAAGTAGAACTGGAAAAGGAAATGTAACAGTGGATACCATAGAAATAAAAAGAATCATTAGCAATTACCACAAAGAACAGTATGCCAACTAATCAGGAAACCTAGAAGAAATGGTTAATTTTCTGGACTCATACAACTTACCTAAATTGAACCATGAGGACACAGAAAACCTAAACAGACCAAAAAAACAAGATAGAAATTGAATCAGTAATAAAGACCATCCCAACAAAAAAAAAAGCACAGGACTGATGGCTTTACTGCTGAATTCTACCAGACATTTAAAGAAAAAACTCCAATTCTTCTAAACCTATTCAAAAAAATTGAAAGAGGGAATCCTGCTAAACTCCTTCTATGACGCAAGATATACTGCATGACATTTATAATCAAAACATCCAAGAATTTGCAGGATGGACAGGCCAATTAATCAGAATAGAAACTCCAAAAATCAATCCACACATCTACAACCAAATTATCTTTGACAAAGGAGCTAAAATCAATCCCTGGGACAAGGATATTCTCTTCAACAAATGGTACTGGGAAATCTGGGATTCCACATGCAGAAGTATGAAACAAGAATATTACCCTACTCTCTACAAAAAAAATCCACTCAAAATGTATTAATGACCTAAATCTATGACTCAATATCATCATATTATTAAATAATTCTTTGGGAAACCCTACAAGGCACTGGCATAGACCAAGAGTTCTTGGAAAAGACCCCAGATGCTCAGCGAATCAAAACCAAAATTGCCAAATGGGATTACATCAATTTGAGATGTAATTTCTGCACTGCAAAAAAAAAAACAAACAAAAAAACCAAAAAACAAAAAAAAAAGACACTCAGCAAAGTGAATAGGCCACCAACAGAATGGAAGAAATTATTTGCAAACCATGCCATTGATAAAGGATTAATAACCAGAATCTACAAACAGATCAGGAAACTCCACAACAGCAAGACACAAAACCCAGTTAAACAGTCATTTTTCAAAATGGGAAATCCAAATGGCCAATAGACACATGAAAAAATGGTCACATTCACTAGCTATCAGGAAAATACAATCAAAACCACAATGAAGTTTCAGTTCACCCACATATGAATGGCTTTTATACAGAAATCAACAAACAACAAATTCTGGTGAGAATGTGGAGAAAAAGGTATTCTAATCCACTGTGCGTGGAATTGTAAACTGGTATAGCCACTCTGGAAGACGGTATCAAGATACCTCAGTAACATGAATATAGAACTACCATATAACCCAGCCATTCCTCTCCTGGGATTTTTATCCAGAGGGAATGAAATTTACATATGCAAGAGTACCTGTACCCCCATATTTATTGCAGCTCAATTCATAACAGATAAGATATGCAATCTATTCAAATGTCCATCAACTAAAGATGAAATAAATTATGGGGTATGTACACCACAGAACACTTACTACACAGCAGTTAAAAAAAAAATGGAATCCTTTCAGTTGGAACAAAATGGATGTAATTGGAAAACATCATACTTAGTGAAATAAGCCAGCCCCAAAAGGACAAATAAAATCTCTGATATTTGATAACTAATAGAACACCTAAATGGTAATCTATAGAAGTAGAATTAACATTTTAAGATTTCATGACTTTGAATAGCACTTGTCTTGACTGTGGAGAAAATTTTTTTTCATACAACTTGTGAAAATCACACTCACACACACACACACACACACACAAAGAAAAAATTCCAGATTGCATACAAGAGGACAAACATGATTTGTAACACCTAAGACATATCTTGCCAGCAAAAGACATTCTGAGGTATTCACAAAAATGCCAAAGTAAAACTCAGTGACGTTCAGATTATAAAATAAAGATATAAGTATCAAATATATTTCTGTGTATCATAAATAAACATTATGAAAGTACAATTAGCATTAACATTCAATGTAGCATCAAACTGAAAATACCACTAAGAAAAATTAAAAAACTTGGATTTCATATTTGAAAAATACAAAATATAAGAACATGCAATTTTTAAAACAAAGCAGTGATTTCAGTAAGAGATTTAATTTTAATACAGCAAAAAATAGTAGTCATTTGAAATGCAATCAAATCTTCAGGAAGATACAAATTCATATATAGTAAAATGACTGATTCAGTCATAGATAAATGTTGACAGGGACATTAAGAACATGAAACCATCATATACCTAAATAAAATAGTGCAGGCATTATGAAAAATAATTTGACAGTTTTTCAGCATGTTCTACATGGGACTATTTATGGCCTCAGCAGGTTATCTCCCAGGTAGGCCATTAAAAGATACAAAATTTATATGCCCATAATGGCTCACTGCAGCAATATTCATGAAAGCCAACCATGAAAGCAACCCAAATACTAATGTGCAAGAAAAACAGAGTTCAGTATATCTTTTATAATGGCATACTATTTGGCAATAAAAATTAATTAAGAAATGAAAGACCACAAAAATAATGAAAGTCAAAATATTTTTTTAAAAAAGAAGAAATCAGAAGCAAAACCCCACACATTTTATCATATTCAAAAAATGGCTAATCTCTGGATCAGAGTTTAGATTAATGCCTGTCTGCAGCTAATGGTGGATGAGAATTTACTGTAGTTACCTAGTCTATGGAACTTATGTTGGCAACATAAAATGAGGTCAGATCCCAGACACAGCTATTCTGAGAGATCAAGGTCTGGGACTGAGACCTTGCTTCCAATGTCTTCCGAAAACTTGGGGAATCAGGTCACCCTGGGAAGAAAAGAGGAGCCAGGCACCACATAAATGACAGCCCCTCACCTGCATGAACCCCATCACACAGCCTGGGTTCTCTCTAGTGATCATCTGGTCCCCACTGCACTATCAGGGAAAATGCGAGGCTGCCACCACACAGCTGCCCAGAGATGACTCCCGGACTCCTGGGCCAAAAAGTCCCTGCCAGGAAGGGTCAAGACTTGTGGAGTCCAGGTGCCAGCCCAGCCCTGAAACTATGGACAGAGGAGCTGAGGGAAGCGCTGTGCCAGTAGCAAGATGGGACCACAGACTCCAGAGCCCTCACCACCTTCCCCATCTCTGCATGCCTGCCCTGCACTCATCTTCTTATGGCTTCTGAGGGGTGCAGAATTCTGTGGAGAAAGAATCTCCCAGCAGCACAACCCCCTCCTAGGACCTCTCTCTGCCGTAGAACTGGACAATGATTAATATGTCAAGATCCCACGTGATTATGTAATATTTACTCCACCGTCACTGATTGGACAGTTTAGATAGCATGTACAACATCACAAAAGATACAACCAATCACCATCCTCACAGCGCTGACGTGCTAGATGGGAAAAAATAAGAGGGGAGTCCTGGGTTCAGTACCAAAACTTCATTCTCCATGGCTCTGCCCTGCCTGTAGTTGGGAGGGCTTTTCACCCCTGGTCCTACCTCCTGCTGGGCTCCCTCCTGCTTTCTGGTCCCTGTCACTCAGAGGATCCTACCTAGAGGTCACAGCACCTGTTTCAGGTCAATTACAATCTAATGGCTTTTTACTGGCATCTGAACCTTTCTTTTCAGCTTACATGTGACACATTTCTCTGTTGAGACTGTTGGGCACCAAAAAATATGTTGTGCCCAGATCATTAGATCCCCGCAGAGACCCCCAGAGAGTCAATCACACTGAACTGCAAAAGCAAGGTTTATTCAGGAGTACAAGCCGTGACAGGGACCCCATCCAACCAACCAGCACAGTGGAGGAAGGAGTGAGGCCCCGGTCTTTGGGAGAGTTTTTAAAGGAAAAAAGGGCTACATCAGCAGGAACAAAGAGTTACATACAGCATGGAAGCTTTGGGCACAGGGAGTTACTTTGTTTAGCAATCTCTACTGTGCTGTCCTTGGTCTACCGAGCTAGCTGTCTCTGGCAAGCTTTGATATCTCCAGAATGCCTGAATGCCTGCTTTTATAAGGACTCAGGTCTGCTATGGGAAACAGAGGCTGCTTTTTTTATTGTTTTAAAATGGAGTCATTTTGGTTCTTCAGAGACATTTGTGTTTTTTTTTTTTTTTTCAAATAGTGACTTGAAGAACATTTAAAGACATCACATCATTTACTCATTTCCCTTTCTCTTTTCAATTTTTTTCTAATTTGCCTATTGTCTTAATTTTCTATTCACTTCCTGCTCATGTATGTGTGTGTATGTGACTGTGTATCTTTCCAGTAATCTCATTTATAAGTTGTATTTGTTTTTATATTTCATGGATTAGCCATTATATAAACATCATCCAATATATTCATATTTTAATGCTCAAAAATTGACATTTAAACCTTATATTTCCTTTTTTACTGTAATATTTCACTGACTATTCCTGCAGTTGAAGAGAGATAGTGCAGGCATCAGGGACTAGGTTTACCCCTAGAGAAAACAATTTCAATGACTGCATTAGTGGTGTTTGTTGTAGGTTCCCTTCTCTGTTGATTAGATTAAGACACTGGATTGTTGTTTTCTTTGTTACTCTGTATTCTTTTTTTTTTTTTTAACTGGCATTAATAGTCCTTTTCCTACAGAAACTCATGAGTTGAGGGTACTTCAGAAAGTTCATCAGAATATATTTGTGAGATAACTAAACATGGATTTCAATTTTTATACCAAATAAATTTATCATTTAATTCAATTTCTCATGAACTTAAAGTATCCTTTTATAGGGCATTGGTCCCAAAAAGACAAGTACCATTTTTTCCCTGATCTAAGGTATCAAACAGAGTACAAAAAAATGTATAGAAGTGAAATTGCCACTTTGAGATTGGATGATTATTTACAGTCCTTGTCTATACTGTTGAGGAACAGTGTTTTTTCCTTCTTACTATTTATTGAACTCTTTACTTAGTGTATGGTTATTCTTATGAGTATGAAGTAAACTAAAAGTAGACCACTGTAAAAACTGAGAGGGAATAAAACAGGGAGGAAGAAAAAGGGTGGGACTGTGGGCAGGAGAGAGGATAAGGTGGGGAGTATCACTATGTTCCTAAATCTATATATATGAAATTTGCTTACCTTAAAAATTAAAATAGTCTTTTAAAAAAAAGAAAAATTCAGCTTGTATTGGAATAAATTTTCTGAATTTTTTTTAATCTTCCCCAATTCCAACGTCCAAGTCTAAATTTATTATTTAGTAGGACTAGGAGAGACTTAAAAATTTATATTTCAAACAAATTCACAAGTAGGGCTATGTTCCTTGTCTGATGAGCATACTTGCAGAACCACTAAATTGTGGTGATACCCATGTCATTTAAAAAAAAAGTTGCTATGTATAATTACAAAGCCAATGAGTACAAAAGAACATTAAATATCTTGTTATGGTTTATAGTAGCTCCTTAACCAGGATCCACTGAGATTATCATTCTATTATTTGAAAATAAATGTAAACACTACCAGTCTCCTTTGATTCCCAGAGTTACATGAGAGACATATGCACAATACAACTCACAAAATACAAGTTGCAAAGGGGAATAGCACACTTCTTGCAATTTTGCTTACTAAACTTTTGAGTAATTATTTAACATACAGGAACCTTGATTTATATTTTTAAAAAAGTGATCATATAGCTACATGTATATACGAGTATTAGTTGAGATATATCTGCTGATACTAAGCAGTCTATTCAAGTTGAAAAATAATGATACATGAAAACATGAAGTTAACATGATATGAAGGAACATCAGAAAGCAATTGGAAAACAGAATTAAATGTATGAGATTATATTACTGAGAACATTTTTAAAAATGGGTTGAAAATAGATATTACAAAAAATATAAATGGATTTCATATTCTACCTCCAATACATTGATATTTGAATTATGATCAACTTACAAAAATGATACAATAGCGCAATACCAAATTATACTCATTCAAGTGTGTTTTGGCCACTCTGCCACTTTCCTATATACTTTTTTAAATTGTTAATTCATCCCATACACATAAAACAACTCACTAAACTTTTACGAAGTTTATACTAGATAGGTAGATGGGTAATCCTGGAGAAAAATTGACATCTCTGTATTACTTCCTGTAATGTTGCTAATGTTTTATGGAATTTCATGTTCTGTGGCATGTATCTGTCTCTGTATATATCTAACATCTATCTACCCACCATCTATCATCTACTTTATGCTTTATACACACATATATGCTGTGGTATATTATATCTGAGTTACTTTTTTTTGAGTTGTTTTGCTGATAAATAGAAGTATAATTGTTTTACAACTTATGAGCAAAAGTAAAAATTGATATTATCTCTCATTTCAGTGTTTAATATATAGTTCAGATATAGTAATCTATTGTGGGATTTTTCTTTGTAAGATTGTTTCATAGTTGTGGGAAGATTTATACCGTATATTTTATCTGTTCATTTTTGAAAGTGCTATTTTCTTAGCGATTTATCTCTTTGGTCTAGCTTTTCAAACTTATTGATGTAAATTTTCTTGTAATTCCCTCTTTGCATTTCAATATTATATTAGATTTTCAGGTTTGTAGTCATGACACTTTTTGATCATTGTTGTTGAATATCTGCATTTCTTTCCTTTATTCTTTTTAGTTTTGTCAGCTAGTTGGTTGGATTATCAAAGGAATCAACACCTGCCTTTGTTGCCTTATGTGTTATACATTTTCTATTCAGTTATTTCCCATGGTTATCCTTATGATATTTATTATTCTTGTCTTCTGTTAGCTTATTTTTTATTTACGCAAGTTCTTTTTTTAAATTTTTTTAAAAAAAGATTTATTTAGTTATCTTAAAGGGAAAGAGAGAGAGTTCTTCTCTGCACTGGTTCACATCACATCTGCTATTTGCAACAGCTGGCACTGGCCAGGCTGAAGCCAGGAGCCCATAAGTTCATTTCAGCCTCCCACATTGGCGGCAAGAGTCCAAGAACTTAGATCATCTTCCACTGCTTTCTAAAGCACATTAGCAGAGATCAGAAGCTAAGCAGCTGGGACTTGAACCAGTACTCCAAATGGGATGTAGGCATTGGAGGAGGCAGTTTAGCTATCCTCACCACAATGCCAGCCCCTTTATACAACTTCTTGGGTTAGTTTTTTTTTTTTTTATTTATTTGACAGATAGAATTACAGACATTGAGAGAGAGAGAGACAGAGAGAAAGGTCTACCTTCTGTTGGTTCACTCCCCAAATGGCTGTGACAGAGCTGCACTGATCCAAAGCCAGGAGCCATGTTCTTCTTCCTGGTCTCCCATGTGGGTGCAGGGGCCCAAGCACTTGGGCCATCCTCCAATGCTTTCCCAGGCCACAGCAGAGAGCTGGACTGCAAGAGGTGCAATCGGGACTAGAACCGGTGCCCATATGGGATGCCAGTGCCACAGGCAGAGGATTAACCTAGTGAGCCAAGGCACTGGCCCCAAGTTAGATTTTTAATCATTAATTTTCTGTTGTGGTCTTTTGGTCATATAGGCATTTTAGGTAATATTGTGTCAACACTCATATAAACATTTCCAAGTTTTGTTTTCTAACATTTTGATTACATTTATTATAAAATTTTTACTTAATTCCACTGTTATTGTTATTTTTGAAGAATGAGTTACTTAGGTGTTAGCTGGATATGTTTTCTTTGTTGTATTATATTTCCAGTGCCCAGATAAGTATTTTTTCATTTCTCAATAATTTTTTGCAGTACTCTTGTTCCAGGTTACTCATTCAGACAACAATGGCATTGGTTTTGAAGCACCTAAAATGTATACATTCATATAAATTTATAAATGTGCACATAAAATGGATAATAAATATGTATATTGCATCAAATCCTTCCTTTGCTTAATATTGAAAATGATGCTTGTAGCAGATGAATGTCAGAAAGCAGATTATAGACTGGTGCCATGGCTCACTAGGCTAATCCTCTGCCTGTGGCACCAGCACCCCAGGTTCTAGTCCCAGTTGAGGTGCCAGTTCTGTTCTCGTTGCTCCTCTTCCAGTCTAGCTCTCTGCTGTGTCCTGGGAAGGCAGTGGAGGGTGGCCCAAGTGCTTGGGTCCTGCACCCACATGGGAGACCAGGAGGAAGTACCTGGCTCCTAGCTTCAGACCAGCACAGTGTGCTGGCTGTAGCAGCCATTTGAGGGGTGAACCAATGGAAGGAAGACCTTTCTCTCTGTCTCTCTCTCACTGTCTAACTCTCCCTGTCAAAAATAGAATAAAAAAAAAGCAGATTATTTGTGAAATGGGAACAAGTAACTTACAGGAATAACTGCAATGAGGAACATGCCTAGGGTGACAGTTATATATTTACATGTATTTCACAGTGAACATAATGAAATTATCATATTTCAATATAAAATTTTAAAGTACATTATAGGACCAACACAAATAACTATAAATTATTCATGTTACACTATATTACGTTTAGCACTGTTTTTGCTAGACTTTGCTTAGTCATTGCAAATACAGATTTCCTAGGCTAAATATGGTAAATCCCAGGGAGTTTCAGTTAATTTTGTGTCAACATGTTTAATTAGTTAACATGCTATCTAAAACTGGGAAACTACCTCATTTTTATTATTTTAATGTTCTTCCATAGCCTTCATCCTCTGATTTACAGGCATGAAAAATGACATTTTGTTATTTTCATGTAAGAAAGAGAAATGATTACTTAGTTATTTATTTGTTATCAATAATGTGACTCATTTTCATAATTACAAAGCAACTAAATAGTCAAGTTAGGAAATGCATCAAAATCAGCATCTTGTTAGCTAAAATAAATATTACTACTCTATTAAATTCAAAATTTAGAGAATTTTTTGAAAGATTTATTTATTTATTTGAAAGGCAGAGTTACACAAAGAGAAAGAGGCACAGAGAGAGAGGTCTTCCATCCTCTGGTTCACTCCCCAATTGGCCGCAATAGCTGGAGCTGTGCCAACCTGAAGCCAGGAGCCAGGAGATTCTTCTGGGTCTCCCACATGGGTGCAGGGGCCCTAGCACTTGGGCCATCTGCTACTGCTTTCATAGGCCACAGCAGAGAGCTGGATCAGAAGTGGAGCATCCAGAACTCAAACTCTTGTCCATGTGGGATGCTGGCACTGTGGGCGACGGCTTTACCCACTATGCCACAGTGCCAGCCCCTCAAAATTTAAAGAATTTGAAGATTCTTTTTCTGAAAAATATCTTTTCTTTTTTTTTTTAAAGAAAATGTTATTTGTTTTATTTGAATAACAAAGGACAGAGACACACAGAGAGAGACAGAGAAACAGATCTCCCATTCACTGGTTCATTCATCAGATTTCTGTGACAGTGAGGCTCTGATTTTGGGTTTTCCACATGAGTGGCAGGAACCCAACAACTTGAAACATCACATAGTTACCGCCGAAGGTGCACATCTGCAGAAAGCTGGAATTTGAAGCAGAGGTATTCAAACCCAGGGATACTGATATTATTTTTAGAAAAGTTTCACATTTTTTCATAAAAGTTGAGAATATTGTCCAGAAAGATCCCATGCTTTGTGCAACAATGTCCTCAGTTATTAACAATGTAGAATAGTATTGTATAGTGTATTTGTTTGCATTAGTGAACCACTATCGATAGATTATTATTAACTAATATCTATACTTGGTACAGATTTATTTATAATTTAGTTTATTCCTAATACCCAGGGTAAAATCAAGGTTACCATGTCACATTTGTTGTCATATCTTCTTAACTCCCTCTGTTTTATGAAATGTAGCAGAATTTTCTTTTTTTTTAAATGATTCTGATAATTTTAAGGATTTATAAGATACACTGAAGGATGTCTGTCTACCAGAATTTGTGTAGTGTTTTCTTTTCATTTTTAAATGATTTATTTATCTTATTCAGAAGGCAGGATTATAGAGAGAAGGGGGTTGGGGGGAGTGAGAGCAAGAAAGAGAGAAAGAAATTGATTGATTCATCTTCCAACTTTGGGTTGTCTCCCAAAATGGCTGTAACAGTAGGGACTGAACCAGGCCAGAGTCAGGAGCTTCATCTATGTCTCCCATGTGCATGACAGGGACTCAAACACTATAGCCATCCTCTGCTGCTTCCTTAATTTTGGGGGAATATGATTAAAACTGTTTAGAATGCATGTGTAGGTTCTATGTGGACATAAATTTTAAATTCAGTTAGTTAAATACTTAGGTGTGTGGTTGTTAGACCATGTTAAAAACACATGGAATTTTCCAATAAAGTACTAAAGGAAAGCTATTGTTACTCTGTATACAGCATTTTATGAAGTCTTTTTTTTTGTTATTTTTAACATTCTAATGTTACTGATATATCATTTGTATTTTAATATGTGATACTCTAATGAGAGATGGTATTGAGCATATTTTCATTTGCATATTCTGCAATTCTCCCTTGTTAAAGTCTTTATCCAGATTCTTTGGTCATTTTAGGGGAGCTTTTGCCTTATTCTCAAGTTTTAAGAGGTTTTCTGATATAAATTTTAAATCTGATAGTCTGTTTCGCAAATAAATCTCCATTTGGTCACTGTATTCTTCATTTTGTTTATCAGATCTTTTGCAAACTGCAAGTATTTTATTTAGTAAATTATAACATTTTGATGGATTATGCTTTTTATGTTGATTTCAAAAATTTTTACCAATGACAGGGGTTTTGGCCTAGCAGTTAAGATGCCTTTGTCTCGTAGTGGAGTGTCTGAGTTTCAGACCTAGCTGCTTCTGATTCATCTTATTGTCAATACAGACACCTGCAGGCATAGTGATGGATCAACCAATGGGGTTCCTTCCACACATTGGAGACCCAAATTGAATTCTGACTGACTGTTAATGGGCATCCAAGACATGAACCAGTGGATAGGAGCTATTTGTTTCTGTCTATCTGTCTTTTTACTTTTTTCTGTGTCTCTGCCTCTCACATAAATAAATAAAATGATAAACAACTGAATAAAAATTTACTATTAAAACCACCATTGGTTAGATTTTCTCCAACATTGTCTTCTAGGAATTTTATATTTTCCTCACACTTAAGTGTACTATCCATTTTGAGTTAATTCTTATGAGAGGTGTGAGGTCAACATCTAGAGTAATTTTTTCAATAGGTACATCTATTTTTGCTAGAACCCATTTGGTGAAAAATCTGTTCTTTCTCTATTGAATTGCCTTTGCTCCTTTGTCAAAATTGTGTTGAGTATATTTTTGAAGTTCTAATTATGCAATATTTTTCCAGCTTATTGATCTCTGTGGCTGTTTTTTCACTAATACCATGCTGTCTTGATTGCACTAACTTCACAGTAATCTTGAATTCCTGTATCATTAGTCTTCCAAATTTCTTCTTCATTTTATGTATTTTGTTGACTATTCTGTCTTTATTTACAAATAATTTATAGAATTATTTTGTTGATATTGACTAAATAGTAAAATAGTTTGCTTGGGATAATACAGATTTTGTTGGCTTTAGAGATCAGGTTGGGAAGAATGAATGAATCTTCCCACACTTCAGGTAGAAATATCTCTGAATTTATCTTTTTAAAGATTTATTTATTTATTTGAAAGGCAGAGTTACAGAGAGGCAGAGAGCGAAGAGAGAGAGAGAGAGAGAGAGAGAGAGAGAGGAAGAGAGAGAGAGAAAGTGAGAGAGTAAGTCTTCCATCCACTGAATCACTCCCCAGATGGCTGCAACGGCTGGAGCTGGGCCAATTTAAGCCAGGAGCCAGAAGCATCTTCTGGGTGTCCAATGTGGATGCAGGGGCCCAGGGACTTGCACCATCTTCTACTGCTTTCCCAGACTACAGCAGAAAGCTGGATTGGAAGTGGAGCCACCAGACAGGAACCAATGCCCAAATGGGATGCTGGCACTGCAGGTGGTGGCTTTACCTGCTGCGCCACAGTGCTGGCTCCTGAATTTATTATATAGTTTATTATTTTTGAGAGTTTTCTGATATTGCACTTGTACATCTTCTATATATTTTGTATCCAAATATTTCATTTTATGATAATTAAATGATATTGTATCATTAATCATACATTCTAAGTATAAATATAAACAATTGATGTTTGTATGTTAGCATTTTAGCCTGAAATTTGGCTATAAGTGTATGTTAGTTCCGAATTTTTTTTCTCGGTACCTAGGAATTTTGGGGATAGATGGTACAATAATCAGTGAAAACATTTAGTTGCTTCCCTAAAACTCTATCTCTTTGGTATCCTTTTTAGTTCTTACTGCACTAGCTAGGTTTAACATTATGATGTTGCATAGAAAAGTTCCGAAGTAGCATCCATACTTTGTTCTTGATGGTGGAGAAAGCTACAGTTTCTTACCTTTATGTATGATGTCAACTATAGGGTTGTTTTGTAGATACTATTTATAAAGTTGTAGAAATGCTCCTTATTCCTAATTTACTGAGAGTTATTGCAATAAATGTGTATTAGATTTTGTTGAATGCTTCAACAATTTATAATGTATAGCTTTTCTTCTTTTATTGGTGCATAGTTTGGTTACAATTTTTGACTTTTGAATCTTGAATTGGCCTCATATAACTCAATTTTGATAACATTTCTCCAGCGCATGTTGTGTTTATGTATTATTGTATTTAATTTGCTAATAGTTAGTTGAGGATTTTAGACCTATTTTCATAAGAGTTAAGGCTGAGTTTTCTTTCATGTTATGATTTTATGTGGTTTGGTTTTACTGTAACACTGACTGCATAAAATGAATTAGGAGGTGTCCCCTCTGCTTCTTTGTTTTGGAAGAGATTTCAAAGAAATAGTATATTTCTTCATTTTAGCATTTGATATAATTCACTAGTAAAACCATTTGGATCTGTTACTTTGTGATTTGGGATGATATTAACAACTATCTCTTCAATTTCTCCTCTAGTTTTACAGGACTTTTCAGACTATTTTTGTCTCCCTGCAAGACCATTTTTATTTGGGTATTTATCCATTTGCCATTAGGTTGCTTAACTTTTGAATTTTAATATCTCATATATTTTGGATTTTAACATTTTATTATATGTAGCATTTGGAAATATTTTTGCTCAGTCTTCAGAGTGTCTTTTCAATCTGTTGATTGCTGCCTATTGTGAAGAAGCTTTTTAGTTTGATGTAACCCCACTTGTCTATATTTGCTTTTATTCCAATACTTTTGTAGTCATATCCAAAAAATCTTTGCCATGTTAATGTTAAGCTTTCCCCCTGCATACCTTTATAGAATCATTTTCTTAAGATTTGTTTTATTTGCAGGAAAGGCAGAATGACAGAGACAGGGAGAGAAAGGGAAGGAGAGAGAGAGTGCAAGAGCCAGGAATCAGGGACTTCATCCAGGTCTTTCATGTGGATGGCAGTAGCTTCTTTTTGAAGACCAATTCACTGTATGTGCATGGATTTATTTTTGGGATCTCTATTCTGTTCCATAGTCTGTTTAGGCCAGTAGTATGTTGTTTTATTACTGTAGTATTATAATCATTTTTAAATTTTTTTTATTTCTTTATTTGAGGGTTAGAGTTATAGACAGAGAGGGGAGACAGAGAGAAAGGTCTTCCATCCTTTGGTTCACTCCCCAAATGGGCATAATGGCCAGAGTTGTGTTGATCCACAGCCAGGAGACATTACCTCCCTTTGGGTCTCCCATGAGGGTGCAGGGGCCCAATCATTTGGGCCATCTTCCACTGCTTTCTGAGGCAATAGCAGAGAGCTGGATCTGAAGAGGATCAGCAGGGATGAGACGGGATGTTAGCACCTCAGGTGAAGGCTTACCACACGACGTCACAGTGCCCACCCTTGTAATTCATTTTCCTCCAGTGTTTTCTTTGCTAAAGTTTGTGTGCTTATTATATTATATTGTGGTTACAATTGAACTTTAGAATTGTTTCCTGTATTTATATAAAGGATATTGATCTTCTTGTAGGGATTGCATAAATCAGTTTATATGGCATTTTCCTTTTAATAATAATAATTCTTCCAAATCATGATCAGAGGATGATCTCCTATTTGTGCATCTAATTTTATCATTGATATTTTGAAATTGTCAGTATGGAAGTGTTTCACCTCTTTGGTTAATAGTATTACTGAGTATTTTATTATTTTTGTTGCTATTGTGCCTGAGTTTGCTTTTTTATCCTTAATTCTTTTTTCTTTTTAATTTTTATTTGAAAGAATTATAGAGAGGGAGAGGGAGAGGGAGAGAGAGAGAGAGAGATTGAGAGAGAGAGAGAGATTATCCATCCTCTGGTTCAATCCCCAAATGGCTGCAATGGCCAGAACTGGGCCAGGCCCAAACCAGGAGCTGTGGGCTTCATCTGGGACTCCCATGTGGTTACAGGGGCCCAAGGACTGAGCTATTTTTTGCTCTTTTCTGTGGCACATTAGCAGGGATCTGGATTGGAAGTGGAGCAGCTGGGAGTTAAACTGTCACCCACATGGGATGCCAGTGTTGCAGGCAGTGGCTTTTACCCATTATGCCACAGTGCTGGCCTGTCCCTTAATACATTTTAACAAATTTAGAAGTGTTATTTTAAAATGTGTCATTAATCTCCACATATGCTGAGATTTTTCTGACTATATTTCAAATGCTGATTTCAAGTTTAAATCATCATCAACTGATAGACTGAATAATTTTTATTTCACTAATTTATTAAGGTATATTTTATTCACCAAAATGTGGTTTATCTTTTTTCATTATCTATGCGAAGTTGAGAAGAGTGAATGTTCTGCTGTTGGTGGCTGAAATATTATATGAATGTTAATTCAATCTTTTTGATTAATGATCTTGTTCATTTCAAATATGTTTTCTGAGTTTGAACTTGCGGAATCTATAAATTACTAAAATACAGGTTTGGAAATCTCCAAATATAATATGATGTCTGTTCTTCCTTAGAGTTCTCTCAGTTTTGGCCTCATGTATTTTGATGCTCTGATATAAGCTACTAACATATTAAAGAGACTTTTGTCTTATAGGAGATCATTATTTGATATGTCAGATAACTTACCTGGCCTTGAAATATCCTTTGAAATTAGCATAGATATTCCAGTTTTGTGGGTTTTTCTTAGATTAGTGTTATTGTGCTCTTTCTCTTTTCATGTCTGTGCCCTCATATTTAAAGGGGGTTTCTTAGAGACAACATGAAGAAGGATCTTGTTTTTATGTCTCCCTAACCTGTGGTTATCCATGTCTTTAAGCTGATAGAATAGTCACATTTATAGTGATTATTGGCATCATTTAATCCCTGTCTGTTTGTGATTCTTTTCTATTCATTATTACTGTTCTTTGTTTCCCTTTTCTCTTTACCTTATTTCTGCTTTCTCAGATTTTAATTGTTCACTTTGTAAGTACATTTCTTTATTCTATTTTAACAAATATACTTCTTTAAAAATTATTTTTAGAGATTGTGCTAGAATTTTTGATATGCATTTACAGCTAGTCTAAGTGCACTTTCTTTTTTTTTTATCTTTTATTTAATGAATATAAATTTCCAAAGTACGACTCATGGGTTACAATGGCTTTCCCCCCCATACCGTCCCTCCCACCCACAACCCTCCCCTTTCCCACTCCCTCTCCCCTTCCATTCACATCAAGATTCATTTTCGATTATCTTAATATACAGAAGATCAGCTTAGTATACCTTAAGTAAGGATTTCAACAGTTTGTTCCCACACAGAAATATAAAGTGAAAAATAATAGATGATTTTTTTAAATGATGATGAAATCAGATCAGACCTATTGTCATGTTTAATCCCAGTGAGAGTCAAGTTGGGAATTGATAATTTCTTTTTTTTTTTTTTTACAGAAGATCAGTTTAGTGTACATTAAGTAAAGATTTCAATCGTTTGCACCCCCATAGAAACACAAAGTGAAATATACTGTTTGAGTACTCGTTATAGCATTAAGCCTCAGTGTACAGCACATTAAGGACAGAGATCCTACATGAGGAGTAAGTGCACAGTGACTCCTGTTGTTGACTTTACAAATTGACACTCCTGTTTATGGCATCAGTAATCTCCCTATGCACCAGTCATGAGTTTCCAAGGCTATGGAAGCCCCTTGAGTTCTCCGACTCTTATCTTGTTTAGACAAGGTCATAGTCAAAGTGGAGGTTCTCTCCTCCTTTAGAGAAAGGCACCTCCCTCTTTGAAGACCTGTTCTTTCCACTGGGATCTCTCTCACAGAGATCTTTTTGCCAGAGTGTCTTGGCTTTCCATGTCTGAAATACTCTCATGGGCTTTTCAGCCAGATCCGAGTGCCTTTAGGGCTGATTCTGAGGCCAGAGTGCTATTTAGGACATCCGCCATTCTATGAGTCTGCTGAGTATCTCACTTCCCATGTTGGATCACTCTCCCCTTTATTTATTCTATCGGTTAGTGTTAGCAGATACTAGACTTGTTTATGTGCTCCCTTTGACTCTTAGTCCTTTCATTATGATCAATTGTGAACTGAAATTGATCACTTGGAATAGTGAGATGGCATTGGCACATGCCACTTTGATGGGATTGAATTGGAATCCCCTGGTATGTTTCCAACTCTACCAATTGGGGCAAGTCAGCCCGAGCATGCCCCAAATTATACATCTCTTCCCTCTCTTATTCCCACTCTTATGTTTAACAGGGATCACATTTCAGTTAGTTTTCAACACTTAAGAATAACTGTGTGATAATTACAGAATTAAACCAGTCATATTAAGTAGAACAGACAAAAAAAAAATACTATGAGGGATAATGTATTAAGTTGTCCATTAGCAGTCAGGGCTATGCTGATCAAGTCACCATTTCTCATAGTGTCCATTTCACTTCAGGAGGTTTCCTTCTTGGTGTTCAGTCAGTTGTCACCGATCAGGGAGAACATATGGTATTTGTCCCTTTGGGACTGGCTTACTTCACTCAGCATGATGTGTTCCAGATTCCTCCATTTTGTTGCAAATGACTGGATTTCATTGTTTCTTACTGCGGTATAGTATTCTAAAGAATACATATCCCATAATTTCTTTATCCAGTCTACCATTGATGGGCATTTAGGTTGGTTCCAGGTCTTGGCTATTGTGAATTGTGCTGCAATAAACATTAGGGTGCAGACCGCTTTTTTCTTTATCAATTTAAACTCCTTTGGGTAAATTCCAAGGAGTGGGATGGCTGGGTCAAACGGTAGGGTTATCTTCAGGTTTCTGAGGAATCTCCAGACTGATTTCCATAGTGGCTTGACCAGTTTGCATTCCCACCAACAGTGGGTTAGTGTCCCTTTTTCCCCACATCCTCGCCAGCATCTGTTGTTGGTAGATTTTTGTATGTGAGCCATTCTAACCGGGGTGAGGTGAAACCTCATTGTGGTTTTGATTTGCATTTCCCTGATTGCTAGTGACCTTGAACATTTTTTCATGTGCCTGTTGGCCATTTGGATTTCCTCTTTTGAAAAATGTCTATTGAAGTCCTTGGCCCATCTCTTAAGTGGGTTGTTGGTTTTGTTTTTGTGGAGATTCTTGATCTCTTTGTAGATTCTGGTTATTAACCCTTTATCTGTTGCATAGTTTGCAAATATTTTTTCCCATTCTGTTGGTTGACTCTTCACTCATCTGACTGTTTCTTTTGCAGTACAGAAACTTCTCAATTTGATGCAATCCCAATAGTTGATTTTGGCTTTGACTGCCTGTGCCTCCCGGGTCTTTTCCAGAAATTCTTTGCCTGTGCCAATATCTTGAAGGGTTTCTCCAATGTTCTCTAATAACTTAATGGTGTCAGGACATAGATTTAGGTCTTTAATCCACGTTGAGTGGATTTTTGTGTAAGGTGTAAGGTAGGGGTCTTGCTTCATGCTTCTGCACGTGGAAATCCAGTTTTCCCAGCACCATTTATTGAATAGACTGTCCTTGCTCCAGGAATTAGTTTTAGATCCTTGATCAAATATAAGTTGGCTGTAGATGTTTGGATTGATTTCTGGTGTTTCAATTCTGTTCCATTGGTCTATCCATCTGTTTCTGTACCAGTACCATGCTGTTTTGATTACAACTGCCCTGTAGTATGTCCTGAAGTCTGGTATTGTGATGCCTCCGGCTTTGTTTTTGTTGTACAAAATTGCTTTAGCTATTCGAGGTCTCTTGTGCCTCCATATGAATTTCAGCATCATTTTTTCTAGATCTGCGAAGATGTCTTTGGTATCTTGATTGGGATTGCATTGAATCTATAAATTGCTTTTGGGAGAATGGACATTTTGATGATGTTGATTCTTCCAATCCATGAGCATTGAAGATTTTTCCATTTTTTGGTATCCTCTTCTATTTCTTTCTTGATGTTTTTGTAGTTCTCATCGTAGAGATCTTTAACGTCCTTGGTTAAGTTTATTCCAAGGTATTTGATTGTTTTTGTAGCTATTGTGAATGGGATTGATCTTAGCAGTTCTTTCTCAGTCATGGCATTACTTGTGTATACAAAGGCTGTTGATTTTTGTGCATTGATTTTATATCCTGCCACTTTGCCAAACTCCTCTATGAGTTCCAATAGTCTCTTAGTAGAGTTCTTTGGATCCTCTAAGTACAGAATCATATCGTCTGCAAAGAGGGATAGTTTGACTTCTTCCTTCTTGATTTGTATTCCTTTGATTTCTTTTTTCTTGTCTGATGGCTCTGGCTAAAACTTCCAGAACTATGTTAAATAGCAGTGGTGAGAGTGGGCATCCCTGCCTGGTGCCAGATTTCAGTGGAAATGCTTCCAACTTTTCCCCATTCAATGGGATGCTGGCTGTGGGTTTTTTATAAATTGCTTTGCTTATATTGAGGAATGTTCCTTCTATACCCAATTTGCTTAGAGTTTTCATCATGAAAGGGTGTTGAATTTTATCGAATGCTTTCTCTGCATCAATTGAGATAACCATATGGTTTTTCTTCTGCAGTCTGTTAATGTGGTGAATCACATTGATTGATTTGCGAATGTTGAACCATCCCTGCATACCAGGGATGAATCCCACATGGTCTGGGTGGATGATTTTCCTGATGTGTTGTATTCTATTGGCCAGAATTTTATTGAGGATTTTTGCATCTATGTTCATCAGGGATATTGGTCTGTAATTTTCTTTCAGTGCTGCATCTTTCTCTGGCTTAGGGATTAAGGTGATGCTGGCTTCATAGAAAGAATTTGGGAGGATTCCCTCTTCTTCGATTGTTCTGAATAGTTTAAGAAGAAATGGGATTAGTTCTTCTTTAAATGTCTGGTAGAATTCAGCAGTGAATCCATCTGGTCCTGGGCTTTTCTTTGTTGGGAGGGCCTTTATTACTGTTTCAATTTCTGTTTCAGTTATGGGTCTATTTAGGTTTTCTATGTCTCCCTGGTTCAATTTTGGTAGATTGCATGTGTCCAGGAATCTATCCATTTCTCATATATTTTCCTGTTTGCTGGCATACAGGTCCTTGTAGTAATTTCTGATGATTCTTTTTATTTCTGTGGTGTCTGTTGTTACGTTTCCTTTTTCATCTCTGATTTTATTGATTTGGGTCTTTTCTCTTCTTTTTTTAGTTAGTTGGGCCAATGGGGTGTCAATTTTGTTTATTTTTTCAAAAAACCAGCTTCTCGCTTGGCTGATTTTTTGTAATGTTTTTTTGGATTCAATCCTGTTAATTTCTTCTCTGGTTTTAATTATTTCTCTTCTCCTACTAGATTTGGGTTTGGTTTGCTGCAGTTTTTCTAGGTCCTTGAGGTGCGCTGAAAGCTCATTTATTTGGTACCTTTCCAATTTCTTGATATAGGCACCTATTGCTATAAATTTGCCTCTCAATACTGCTTTTGCTGTATCCCATAAGTTTTGATATGTTGTGTTGTTGGCTTCATTTACTTCCAGAAAGTTTTTGATTACTCTTTTGATTTCTTGAATGACCCATTGTTCATTCAGGAGCATATTGTTCAATCTCCATGTGTTTGCATACTTTCTGGGGTTTCCTGAGTTGCTAATTTCCAGCTTCATCCCGCTGTGGTCTGAGAAGCTGCATGGTATGATTCTAATTCTTTTAAATTTGCTGAGACTTGCTTTATGGCCTAGTTTGTGATCAATCCTAGAGAAGGTTTCATGCACTGCTGAGAAGAATGTGAAGTCTGTAGATGTAGGGTTGAAAGTTCTGTAGATATCTGTTAGATCCATTTGGCCAATAGTGTCAATTAAATCTGCTGTTTCCTTGTTGATCTTCTGTCTGGATGATCTGTCTATTTCGGAGAGTGGAGTATTGAAGTCCCCCAGTACTATTGTATTGGAATCTAAATCTCCCTTTAAGTCCCTTAACATATCTTTTAAATAGACCGGTGCCCTGTAATTAGGTGCATATACATTTATAATAGTTACATCTTCCTGTTGAATTGAACCCTTAATCATTATATAGTGTCCCACTTTGTCTCTCTTAACAGTTTTTGTATTAAAGTTTATTTTGTCTGATATTAATATGGCTACACCTGCTTTTTTTTGGTTTCTGTTGGCATGGAATATCTTTTTCCAACCTTTCACTTTCAGTCTGCATGCCTCTTTGTTAGAGAGATGTGTTTCTTGTAGGCAACAAATAGTTGGGTTGTGTTCTGTGAGCCAGTCAGCCAAACGGTGTCTTTTAACTGAAGAATTCAGACCATTAATGTTCAATGTGACAATTGATACGTAGTGACTTTGCCCTGCCATTTTCCTGGAAATATTTTCTAGTATATGCTTTGAGCTTCCCATGCTCTTTTACTGGTAGGTGTTCTTCCTTTCCCTTCTTTCATATTGATGGCCGTGTTTCTGTGTTTCTGAGTGTAGCACATCTTTAAGTATCTTTTGCAGGGCCGGACGAGTGGCCACAAAGTCTTTCAATTTCTGTTTGCTATGAAAGGTCTTTATTTCACCTTCATTCACAAATGAGAGCTTGGCAGGATATAATATTCTGGGCTGGCAATTTTTCTCTCTTAGCACCTGTGCTATGTCTCACCATTCCCTCCTAGCTTGTAGGGTTTCTGATGAGAAGTCAGCTGTGAGTCTGATTGGAGATCCTCTGAGAGTAATCTGACGTTTCTCTCTTGCACATTTTAGGATCTTTTCTTTATGTTTCACTGTGGTAAGTTTAATTACCACGTGTCGTGGTGAGGATCTCTTTTGGTCATGTTTATTGGGGGTTCTATGAGCTTCCTGTACTAGGATATCTCTGTCCTTCTCCAAACCTGGGAAATTTTCTGCTAGTATCTCACTAAAAAGGCCTTCCAATCCTTTCTCTCTCTCCATGCCTTCAGGAACTCCTAGAACTCGAATGTTGGTTTTTTTAATAGTATCCTGTAGATTCTCAACAATATTTTTTAGGTTTCTAATTTCCTCTTCTTTTCTTTGGTTTGACTGTATGTTTTCCTGTGCTCTATCTTCTAAGTCCGATATTCTCTCTTCTGCTTCACCCATTCTGTTTTTAAGGCTTTCTAATGTGTTTGTCATTTGATCTATTGAGCTCTTCATTTCATTTTGATTTCTCTTGACTATTACACTTTCCTGTTCTACTAGTTTCTGAGTTGTCGCTCCCCCTCTTCGTGGAGGAACGACACAGGACTCTGCGCTGTTCTTTCGTCTGCTCGGCCTTCCCCGGGTTTGCTGATGGTTCTTCCCGGGTTGGCTACTATCCCTTCCACCTCCGTGGAAGGGCAGTTCCCCCTGGCCGCATTCCCCACTTCCGCAGGGGAGCGGCACACCGCCGGCCGGTTCTCTCGGGGGCTGCACGGGTTCCCTTAGATGTTCCCCATAGATGTTCCTGGTGCATGCCGTCTCTCTCCTCCTTTATAGTCCTCCTCCGCCAATCCTAACTCGGCTGCCCACACGCCGAGTACGCTGCTCTCCAATCAGGAGCAAGTCCTACAGTTTATTAGCTGAACTGGAGGCAGCTGTGCGGAAGCTGTTTACTTCTCTCCCAGCGCCATATTGTGGGAGAGCAGATGCATAGAATAAGTCGTAATTTCAGTAACTTAGTCCAGTCCGGATTGCTCCCCACAGATCCCCCTTTCTTTTTATTTTTGGCGTTGATACGCGCCTGTCTTCGGTGTCCCGCAGCACACACTCTGCTCTACTTGCTAGAGTTGCCACAGGTTCTTACAATCAGGCAAACCGAATCCGGGTCCTCTCTTTGCCATGTTGTGAGGAGGTTTTTAGGCGCTGATGCGTGCCTGTGTTCGGTGACCTGCGGCTCACACTCTGGTCGAGCCGCCTGCTGGCGCTTACTGCCTTAATTAGGCAGACCGAATCCAAGCTTTCTCATTGTTGTATTGTGGGGAAGCCTTACTGATGTTAATTCGTGCCTGTCTTCGGTGACCTGCGGCGCATAAGCTGCTAGCCGCCGCAGGTGCTCATCGTGCTCATCGCCTCACTTAATCAGGCAGACCGAATCCAAGCTCTCACAGTGCAGTGTTGTAGGGAGGCCTTTCTATTTCTCTATTTCTCTATCTCCGGGCATTCCTATTTCTCCCATTTTACTTCTATCTCCCAGCATTCTTATTTCTCTCATTTTATTTCTAAACTTCTATTTCTCTTATCCCTGCAGCTTCCCGGTGCCTCGCGCTGCCGGCAGCTTCACGGCTCCGCGCAGCTTCAGCCCGCGCCTCATCTGCGCGGCTCGGCTTTGCGCGGCTTGGCTTCGCGCGCTCCGCGGTCTCACACTTAACCCTTTCGCGTCTGAACCACGGCCTCGCCAGCCCCGTTCCCTATCTATTCACGCCCCGTGCTCTCTCTGCACGCGGCGGCTTCCGCGAGTAACACAGCGTAGCTTACGTGTCCGCCACTAGCATTCAATCTAAGTTCCCCGGGCTAGCCTGGCGAATTCAACCCAGTGTACGTCTCCGCCCCACGGTTTGGCTTCCCGTCCTTTGCTCCCCGGGCTAATCAGACGGATCCCAACCAGGCTCACGTTTCAGCTTCTGGTTTCAACTTTTCGCCCCCTATTCCCGGGCTAACTTGAGAATCCCAAAGTGGCTTTCGTGTCCGCCTTGGCCTGCCCCCCGCGGCTTCAATTTCCCTAACACTTTTCTCTACCCGGTATGTTTCCTTAAGTTTTCCTCCAACAATACTCCTCCCTCATTTCTCCTGGCCTCTCCCCACAGTCCGCATCTGAGTCTGTTTGTTCTAGCTTTCACTTTCGACCTTAGAGATTTCTCCCAGCTTCCCCCCGTAGTCCGTATCTGAGTCTATGCCTAGGCTTTCAATAGCTTCTTCCGGCACCCTTTTCGTCCGGCTTTTCCCTAGGCTGTTTGCTAGTTTCTCTCTCCGATATTTTCCCTAGTTCTTCCTGTTTCTTCCCTCCAAAGTTTCATATCCGTCCTAAGTTTCCTATCCGAGTCACGGCACCATTATGTCGCTCCCCCTCTTCGTGGAGGAGCGACACAAGACCCTGCGCTGTTCTTTCGTCTGCTCGGCCTTCCCCGGGTTTGCTGATGGTTCTTCCCGGGTTGGCTACTATCCCTTCCACCTCCGTGGAAGGGCAGTTCCCCCTGGCCGCATTCCCCACTTCCGCAGGGGAGCGGCACACCGCCGGCCGGTTCTCTCGGGGGCTGCACGGGTTCCCTTAGATGTTCCCCATAGATGTTCCTGGTGCATGCCGTCTCTCTCCTCCTTTATAGTCCTCCTCCGCCAATCCTAACTCGGCTGCCCACACGCCGAGTACGCTGCTCTCCAATCAGGAGCAAGTCCTACAGTTTATTAGCTGAACTGGAGGCAGCTGTGCGGAAGCTGTTTACTTCTCTCCCAGCGCCATATTGTGGGAGAGCAGATGCATAGAATAAGTCGTAATTTCAGTAACTTAGTCCAGTCCGGATTGCTCCCCACACTGAGTTTCATTTTGACTCTTCCTTAAAATTTCATTTTCACGAGAGAGATTTTCAATCTTGTCCATTAAGGATTTCTGTAGTTCAAGGATTTGCTTTTGAAAACTTCTAAGTGTTCTTATCATAAATTTTTTGAAATCCGTATCTTGCATTTCTTCTATCTCATCATCTTCATACTCTTGGCTTGGGGTGTTTTGTTTATTTGGAGGCATCATAGTGTCATCGTTGATCTTGCTCCTTCGATTTCTGTGTTTGTTACTCGGCATAGTTAATTCTTCTTGCGTCACTGTGCGTTTTTTTTTTTTTATACTGTGTCCGCGTTAAGTGGACTGCCTGCTGTTGGAGGAGCCTTGGAGGCTTAAGATGGGTGGGGCCTGAGAGCTCTGCCTGGTTCTTCCTGGTTAAGGGTGTGCAAAGGTGACACCCTCAGGTTATGCGTGGTAAATCTCTCTCTTTTTATTTATTTATTTATTTTATTTATTCAGGGGGTAAGTAACACCGCAGGGCAGGGCTGTGCAGAATTGATGGTATTTAGCTTCCAGTCTTTGGCTCCTCTGGACTCCCACTGGGTTGCCTAGGCTACTGAATTGTAGTGACTCAGTTCCTTAGCTCTCCCCCATTGATATGTAAATCCAGAGAGGAGGCCTGCTCTTTGTCTCTTGGGAATTCTTCAAGCCTTGCAGCCTTGTAACCTTTGCAAGGTTAGGGGGAAGAGAAACCCTGAAGCTTTTTTTTTTTTCCTTCTTTCCGGTAGTGAGTTTGCTGCACTTTCCGGCCCCCCTCTAGATTCTGACCCCCGTTTCCCCACCAATGTCTCGGGTTATTGAGCTCACCTCCCCTTCCAGCGCCGATGTGTGGACTCGGAGCCCTGAGCGTCCCAAGTCTCCCCGCTGTTGTCTGTGTGGCATGCACTCCCCTTGGAGCACTGGCGCGCAGACCCTGGGGCTTCTGCGGCTCGGACCCGCGACTTGGCTTCCGCGCGGTGGGCGACCTTGTTCTCCCAGTAGGTCCTCTGATTCATGGCTGCTCCATCCAGAAGGGTTTCCCCTGCAATTTTTTTTTTTTTGGTTCTTTTTTCTGCGGCTACCGTAACTCCCCTTTTATTAAACTAAATTTTCCCGGACTATCGGTGCGCGCCCTCACTATTCCGCCATCTTGGCTCCGCCCCCCACAAGATTGCTTTAGCTATTCGAGGTCTCTTGTGTCTCCATATGAATTTCAGCATCATTTTTTCTAGATCTGAGAAGGTCTTCGGTATCTTGATTGGGATTGCATTGAATTTGTAAATTGCTTTTGGGAGAATGGACATTTTGATGGCGTTGATTCTTCCAATCCATGAGCATGGAAGATTTTTCCATTTTTTGGTATCCTCTTCTATTTCTTTCTTGAAGATTTTGTGATTTTCATCTTAGAGATCTTTAACGTCCTTGGTTAAGTTTATTCCAAGGTATTTGATTGTTTTGTAGCTATTTTGAATGGGATTGATCTTAGAAGTTCTTCCTCAGCCATGGCATTGCCTGTGTATGCAAACACTGTTGATTTTTGTGCATGGACTTTATATCCTGCTGCTTTGCCAAACTCCTCTATGAGTTCCAATAGTCTCTTAGTAGAGTTCTTTGGGTCCCCTAAATAAAGAATCATATCATCTGCAAAGAGGGATAGTTTGAGTTCTTCCTTCTCAATTTGTATCCCTTTAGTTTCTTTTTCTTGCCTAATAGCTCTGGCTAGAACTTGCAGAACTATATTGAATAGCAGTGGTGAGAGTGGGCATCCCTGTCTGGTGCCAGATCTCAGTGGAAATGCTTCCAACTTTTCCCTATTCACTAGGATGCTGGCCATGGGTTTTTCATAGATTGCTTTGATTGTATTGAGGAATGTTCCTTCCATGCCCAGTTTGCTTAGAGTTTTCATCATGAAAGGGTGTTGTATTTAATCAAATGCCTTCTCGGTGTCTATTGAGATAATCATATGGTTTTTCTTCTGCAGTCTGTTAATGTGGTGTATCACATTGATTGTTTTGCACACATTCAACTGTCCCTGCATATCAGGGATAAATCCCACTTGGTCTGGGTGGATGATCTTTCTGATGTGTTGTTGCATTCTATTGGCCAGAATTTTCTTGAGGATTTTTGCATCTACGTTCATCAGAGATATTGGTCTGTAATTTTCTTTCAGTGCTGCATCATTATCTGGCTTAGGGATTAAGGTGATGCTGGCTTCATAGAACAAATTTGGAAGGATTCGCCCTTTTTTGGTGGTTCTGCATAGTCTGAGAAGACTTGGAGTTAGTTCTTCTTTAAATGTCTGGTAGAATTCAGCAGTGAATCCATCTGGAACTGGGTTTTTCTTTTTTGGGAGGGCTTTTATTATTGTTTCAATTTCTGTTTCAGTTATGGGTCTATTTAGGTTGTCTATGTCTTCCTGGTTCAATTTAGGTAGGTTGCATGACTCCAGGAATCTATCCATTTCTGATAGGTTTCCCTGTTTGCTGGCATACAGGTCCTTGTAGTAATTTCTGATGATTCTTTATATTTCTGTGGTGTCTGTTGTTACATTTCCTTTTTCATCTCTGATTTTATTGATTTGGGTCTTTTCTCTTCTTTTTTTTGGTTAGTTGGGCCCGTGGTGTGTCAATTTTGTTTATTTTTTCAAAAAACCAGCTCCTCATTTGGCTGGTTTTTTGTAATGTATTCAATCCTGTTAATTTCTTCTCTGATTTTAATTATTTCTCTTCTACTAGATTTGGGTCTGGTTTGCTGCAGGTTTTCTAGATCCTTGAGATGCATTGAAAGCTCATATATTTGGTGCCTTTCCAATTTCTTGATGTAGGCCCCTATTGATATAAACTTTCCTCTTAACACTGCTTTTGCTGTATCCCATAAGTTTTGGTATGTTGTGTTGTTATCCTCATTTACTTCCAGAAAATCTTTGATTTCTCTTTTGATTTCTTCTATGACCCATTGTTCATTCAGGAGCATGTTGTTCAATCTCCATGTGTTGGCATATGCTCTAGGGATTCCTGAGTTGCTAATTTCCACCTTTATTCCTTTATGGTCTGAGAAGCTGCGTGGTATGATTTTAATTCTTTTGAATTTGCTGAGACTTGCTTTATGGCCTAGTAAGTGGTCATTCCTAGAGAAGGGTCCATGTACTGCTGAGAAGAATGCAAATGCTTTCTGTGTAGGATGAAAAGTTCTGTAGATATCTGTTAGATCCATTTGGGCTATAGTGTCGTTTAAATCTACCATCTCCTTTTTGATCTTCTGTCCTGTTGATCTGTCTAGTTCTGAGAGTGGAGTATTGAAGTCCCCCAGTACTATTGTATTGGAGTCTAAGTCTCCCTTTATGTCCCTTAACAAATCTTTTAAATAAACCGGTGCCCTGTAATTAGGTGTATATACATTGATAATTTTTATATCTTCCTGTTGAATTGATCCCTTGATCATTATATGGTGCCCCTCTTTGTCTCAACAGTTTTTGTGGTAAAGTTTATGTTGTCTGAAATTAAGATGGCTACGCCCACTCTTTTTCCATTTCTGTTGGCATGGTATATCTTTTTCCAGCCTTTCACTTTCAGTCTGTATGCATCTTTGCTGGAAAGATGTGTTTCTTGTAAGCAGCAAATAGATGGGTTTTGTTCCTTAACCCAGTCAGCCAATTGGTGTCTTTTAACAGGACAGTTCAGGCCATTAACGTTCAGTGTGACTATTGATAAGTAGTAACCTTGCCCTGCCCTTTGTGAAAGATAAGTTCTAATATATGTTTTGAACTTCCTGTGATCTTTTGCTGTGAGGTTTCCTTCATTTACTTTCTTTCATATTGATGACCCTGTTTCTGTGTTTCTGTGTGTAACACATCTTTAAGCATCTTTTGCAGGGCTGGACGAGTGGCAACAAATTCTTTCAATTTCTGTTTGCTATGAAAGGTCTTTATTTCACCTTCATTCACGAATGAGAGCTTTGCAGGGTATAATATTCTGGGCTGGAAATTTGTCTCTCTTAGTACCTGGGCTATGTCTTGCCATTCCCTTCTAGCTTGTAGGGTTTCTGATGAGAAGTCAGCTGTGAGTCTAATTGGAGATCCTCTGAGAGTAATCTGATGTTTCTCTCTTGCACATTTTAGGATCTTTTCTTTATGTTTCACTGCGGTGAGTTTAATTACAACGTGTCGTGGTGAGGATCTCTTTTGGTCATGTTTATTGGGGGTTCTATGAGCTTCCTGTACTAGGATATCTCTGTCCTTCTCCAAACCTGGAAAGTTCTCTGCTAGTATCTCACTAAAAAGGCCTTCTAATCCTTTCTCCCTCTCCATGCCTTCAGGAACTCCTAGAACCCGAATGTTGGTTTTTTTAATAGTATCCTGAAGATTTTTGACAATATTTTTTAGATTTCTAATTTCCTCTTCTTTTCTTTGGTTTGACTGTATGTTTTCCTGTGCTCTATCTTCTAAGTCCAATATTCTCTCTTCTGCTTCACCCATTCTGTTTTTAAGGCTTTCTAATGTGTTTGTCATTTGATCAATTGAATTCTTCATTTCATTTTGATTTCTCATCACTATCACAGTTTCTTGTTCCACTAGTTGTTTCATTTCATTTTGATTCCTCCTTAATATTTCATTTTCGCGCGAGAGATTTTCTATCTTGTCCATTAAGGATTTCTGTAGTTTAACAATTTGTTTTTGAGAACTTCTTAATGTTCTTATCAATGTTTTGAGATCCTCTTCTTGCATTTCTTCTATCTCATCATCTTCATAATCTTGAATTGGGGTGTCTATTTCATTTGGGGACGTCATAGTGTCTTTCTTGTTCTTGTTACCTCAGTTTCTGCGTTTGTTGTTTGGCATATTGGAGATATTCTTTGGTTTCTTCTAGTTATACTGTGACTCTGGATTAAGTGGACTGTCTGCTTTTGATGGATCCTTAGAGGCTGTGATGGGTGTGGCCAGAGAGCTCTGTTTGGTTCTTCAGGGTTAAGGGTGTGCCAAAGGTGACTCACCCAGATTATTCTCTCACTTGCTTGCTCTCTCTCTCTTTTTTTCTGACTCAGTTGGGAAGTAATTCCACACAGCTGAGTGGAATTGAGGGTAGTTGATGTATGAAATCTGGCCCTTATGTAGTTAAAAGTGATTGTGGGTGACTTTTGACAATTCTTTATCTAATCATATAACTGCATGTACACACCAATATATGTAAAATATTATCAATATAAAAATTTGGAAAGTTCAGAAAAATTAAAAAAGAAACTATATCATTTGAGATAAACCTTTGTGCCTTTACACACATATATATTTCAGTGTGAATATAATATATAATAGACTTTTGATATTTTTATTTTTGTTTACATATAGTTTATTCATATAGTGTATATTTGATGAGAGCAGTATTTTTATTTCATATTATATATTCAACAGGCAGAGAGATGGTAGGGTGGATGACATAAAGACAGACAGAACTCTCACAGTCTGGTTTGTTCCCCAAATGCTTGCAAATTCTGGGGTTGACCTGGGACCAAAACCAGAACCATGAGCCCAGCCTATGTCTCCCATGTGAGTGGCAATAACTCAGCTGCTTGAATTATCACCTGCTACCTCCAAGTATGTATACTAGTAGGGAGCCTGAAATGGCAATAGAACTGAGACTCAAAGCCAGCCACACTGACATGGGATACAAGCACCCAGATAGGCATCTAAACTGCTAGGCTACAGGGCTGACCCTGAGAACAGTATTTTAATATGTTGCAACATATCATAAAATATTTAACCAGTCCATACCACACTATTCAGCAATATATATTTCAAGGTTTTAAAACAATGAAGACATTTATACATATGCATTTTTGGCTCTTAATGCTTCCTTTGGTTAATTATTAAAAATATAATTTGATTTTCATTTCACTGATTGCTAGTGATCTTGAACATATTTTCATGCATCTGTTGGCCATTTGGATTTCCTCTTTTGAAAAATGTCTATTGGCTGGCGCCGCAGCTCAATAGGCTAATCCTCCACCTTGCAGCACCGGCACACTGGGTTCTAGTCCTGGTTGGGGTGCTGGATTCTGTCCCGGTTGCCCCTCTTCCAGGCCAGCTCTCTGCTATGGCCCGGGAGTGCAGTGGAGAATGGCCCCAGTCCTTGGGCCCTGCACCCGCATGGGAGACCAGGTAAAGCACCTGGCTCCTGGCTTCAGATCAGCGCCATGCGCCAGCCACAGTGCGCTGGCTGCGGTGGCCATTGGAGGGTGAACCAATGGCAAAGGAAGACCTTTCTCTCCGTCTCTCTCTCTCCTTCACTGTCCACTCTGCCTGTCAAAAAAATTAATTAAAAAAAAGAAAAATGTCTATTTAGGTCCTTGGCCCATCTCTTAAGTGGGTTGTTTGTTTTGTTATTGTGGAGTTTCTAAATCTCATTGTAGATTCTGGTTATTAATCCTTTGTTGGTTGCATAATTTGCAAATATTTCTCCCATTCTGTTGGTTGCCTCTTCACTTTCCTGATGTTTCTTTTGAAGTACAGAAGCTTCTCAATTTGATGCAATTAACTCCAAATGTTAATTTTGGCTTCACTGCCTGTGCCTTTGGAGTCTTTTCCAAAAAGTCTTTGCCTGTGCCTATATCTTACAGGGTTTCTCTGATGTTCTCTGATAATTTGATGTAGTCGAGTCATAGATTTATATCTTTAATCCATGTTGAGTGAATTTTTGTGTAAGGTGAAAGGTAGGGGTCTTGCTTCATGCTTCTGCATGTGGAGCTCCAATTTTCCCAGCACCATTTGTTGAATAGACTGTCTTTGCTCCAGGAATTGGTTTTAGGTCCTTGCCAAATATAAGTTGGCTGAAGATGTTTGGATTGATTTCTGGTGTTTCTATTCTGTTCTATTGGTCTATCCATCTGTTTCTGCACCAATACAATGCTGTTTTGATTATAATGAATGGCTTACATAAAGAAATCAACTAACAACAAATGCTGGTGAGGATGTGTGGAAAAAGGGACACTAACCCACTGTTGCTGGGAATGCAAACTGGTAAAACCACTATGGAAGTCAGTCTGGAGATTCCTTTGAAACCTGAATATAGGCCTACCATACAACCCAGCCATCTCACTCCTTGGAATTTACCCAAAAAGGAAATTAAATTGGCAAATAGAAAAGAGCTGTCTGCACCTCAATGTTCATTGCAGCTCAATTCACAATAGCTCAGACATGGAATCAACCAAAATGGCCATCAACAGAAGACTGGATAAAGAAATTATGGGATATGTACTCTAGAATACTATACAGCAGTAAAAAAAAATGAAATCCAGTCATTTGCAACAAAATGGAGGAATCTGGAAAACAAGCTGAGTGAACTAAGTCAATCCCAAAGGGACAAATATCATATGTTCTCCCTGATCTGTGACAACTAACTGAACACCTAAAAGGAAACCTATTGAAGTGAAATGGACACTATGAGAAACAGTGACTTCATCAGCCCTTGTCCTGACTGTCGTGGAACAACTTATTATTTTATTCCTTTTAGTGTTTTTTTATTCTTCTTAATACTGTTGATTGAACTCTTTAATTAACACACAATTATTCTTAGTCATTTAAATTTAAGTGAAAAGTGGTCCCTGTTAAATATAAGACTGGGAATAAGAGAGGGAGGACATGTACAGTTCGGCACATGCTCAATTAGAATTATCCCTCATGATAGAGCTAGGAATGTGCCAGGGGAATTCCAATTCAATCCAATCAAGGTGGCATGTACCAATGCCATCTTACTTGTTAAAGTGATCAGTTAAAGTTCATAATTGATTGAAAAGATAGGATTAATTGTCAAAGGGATTACATAAATTAGACCAGTGTGTGCAAATAATTGATAGAATAAAAAGGAGAGAATGATCCTACATGGGAAGCAGGATACACAGCAGACTTATAGAATGGCAAAAACCCTAAGCATCACTCTAGTCTAGGAATCAGCCCTTAAGTCATTCTGATCTGACTAAAAATCCCATGAGAGTTTCTCAGGCATGGAAAGCCAAGACATTGTGGCAAAAAATTGACCTAAATGAAAGATCTCTGTGAGTGAGATCCCAGCGGAAAGAATGGACCATCAAAGAAGGCAGTACCTTTCTCTGAATGGAGGAGAGAACTTCCACTTTGACTATGGCCTTGTCTAAATAAGATCAGAGTTGGTGAACTCAAGAGGCTTCCATAGCCTTGGCAGTTCATGTCAAGAGCCTCGGGTGATTACTGACATCATAAATAAGAGTGTCAATTGTTAAATCAACAATGGGAGTCACTGTGCACCTGGTCCCCATGTAGGACCTCTGCCCTTAATGTGTTGTAATATGCAAATTAATGGTAAAACCACTGCTCAAACAGTACTCTGTACTTTGTGTGTCTTTGTGGGTGCAGTCTGTTGAAATCTTTATGTAGTATATACTAAGTTGATCTTCTGTATATAAAGATAATTGAAAATTAATCATGATGAAGAATGGGATGGGAGAGGGAGTGGGAGATGGGATGGTTGCAGGTGGGAGGGAGGTTATTGGGGGAAAAGCTGCAATAATTCAAAAGTTGTACTTTGGAAGTTTATGTTTATTAAATAAATGTTGAAAAAATATAATTTGGGGTGGGTGCAGTGGTACAGCCTGTAGTGCTGGCATCCCTTATGGGCACCAGTTTGAGACCCAGCTGTTCCAATTCTGATCCAGCTCTCTTCTACGGCCTGGGAAAGCAGTAGAAGATGGCTCAAGTCCTTGTGCCCCTGCACCCGCATGGGAGACCCAGAGGAAGCTCCTAGCTTCTGGATTCAGATCAGCACAGCTCCAGCCATTGCGGCCAATTGGGGAGTGAATCATCAAATGGAAGACCTCTCTCTCTCTCTCTCTGCCTCTCCTCTCTCTGTGTAACTCTGACTTTCAATAAATAAATAAATCTTTAAAAAAAAACAGAATTTTGAGTTCAAATGCATCAGGAGCTTTTAAAGGTTGACAATATGTATTGTAAAACTGCACGGAGAAGTATTTCCCTTGATATATTCAGAATTGATGATCATTCTTTTTGCTCCTTTCAGCTGAAAGAGTATGCTGGAGAAAACTAATAACTTTGTTTATTTACTCATAGACAATTATAGCATTATTAAAATTCTTGGTGTGAAAAGCAATAGGAATTTAGAACATGAGTATCATATATAATTGACCTTAATAAATCAATTATTTACTGCCTGATATTTGCATTATAAGCCAATTGATGCTACTTTTTATATTTCCAAAAATGCAAAAAGATTATCATACAACTGACATATCAGAGTTTTCAACACTTCTAAAATTTATCATATTATTTTATGATAATATATGATATTTTATCATTTATTTGAAAGGCAGTGAGAAAGAGAGTTTCCATCCTCTTGTTCACTCTCAAAGGGGATGCAACAGCTAGGGCTAGCCAGGCTGAAGCCAGGAGCTGAGAGTTTCTTTTGGGTCTCAAATATTTGGGCCATCATCTTCTGTCTTCCCAGATGCATTATCAGGGAAGGGAGATGGCTCAGAAATGGAGCAGCCAAGACTTGAACCTATGCCCATATGGGGTGCCGGTGCTGCAGATGACAGTGTAATATACTGTGTTATAGTGCTGGCTTTCCTTGTAACACTAAAAATAATCCTCTTAACACTAAAAACACTTAACACTTTTCCTTTTAACACTAAAAATAATCACCTCCTTGCACATGGTATATATTAATACTAGGTGTATTTCATACTTCTTCATATGGTGATGTACAATTCAAATATATAAGCTAATTTACATGTTTGAAACTTCAATAAAATAGTTTGTTATACTATAGATATAATAGCCAACTTGGCAAGTGTTATTCATCTTGAACTGGTCTATACTCAATAGTTTAGTAAGGAAACAAATTGCTGTTCCTATTCACTTAGGGGAAATGTAAGTGTCTCTAGTTTTTGTTATTATTGCTTATTAGGCTACTGAGTGTGTGCGTGTGTGTGTGTGTGCATGTGTGCACACATGATATTACTTATTTCTGTGGCAATATGTGTTTTTGCGGCAATATGTGTTTTTGCATATGGCAAGTGGTTAGAAGAAAAAAATGACTAAACTTTGTTGAACATTTTGAGTTCTTTTTATTTTATCCACTTATTCTCCAAAGTTACGCCATCATAGTTACTATTTATTTTCCTCTTCCCTTAGCTGGAGGCGAGGTGGGGCTTTCGTTGTGTATACTGATATTTGAACTGTCAGCTGTTCTTTTTTGTGCATTCATTATGTATGTTGTATTTTGCTTTTGTTTTTTACTTTTATTGCAGTTTTACTTGTTAAAATGGGTGTCCTTAATTTATTTTTAAATATAATTCTTTATTAGTTGCATGTGTGGCAATGTTATCAGGCTGACATATTAATTATTATATGGTATTATTTTTGAATCAAATTTTATGTTTTAGGGTTGTCATGTTTGTGAGTACTTTAATGTATTATTGACAGTTTCATTTTTTGCAGAAAAGAGAGTTTCTTCAGCATTAAAAAAGTGTTTACTTATACTTCTTTCCCACTCTAGTATGTAAAGTTTTCTGTGTTAACACAGATATGTTTCTGTCCTACTTGGCTTTTCCATTACTGATTCAAACATCACATACTTTTCTAATTACTATAAATAGTTACATTGAAATTCATAAGAAGCTTTAGCAGCTACTAGGATGTTTTCATACACTCATTCATTTTGAAAATGATCTTGACAGTTCTTGATCCTTTTAATCTTTAAGGATGTTAGGGCATGCTTGAAAAATGAATAGAAAGCATTAGCATTACTTTGATTTCATAAGCATTGAATTTAAAGATAAATTTATAGACAATTAAGGTCTCCAGCGATTTTTCTTAAATTTTGCATTTTTATCACTGTTTCATTTTCATTGTCTTTATGCTGCAGTAGCATCTTTTTTAAAAAAATAAAAACTCATAAAATTCCAATTTTCAATAGATTGTGCTAAACTCTATTACTGTCGAGTACCAGAATAGATTGTGTTACTACCCAGTTATTGCTCATTCCATCTTACTGTGTTCTGAGAGAAATTTGCTGTATGTATATTAGCAAGAATGAGACAGTTTTCAGTCAGCCATGTTACCCACTATCCTGCACAGAATGTTTGGAATCCTGCAGATTGGCCTTTTTTTTAAACTTTTATTTAATGAATATAAATTTCCAAAGTACAGCTTATGGATTACAATTATTTTTGAATCAAATTTTATGTTTTAGGGTTGTCATATTTGTGAGTACTTCAATGTATTATTGACAGTTTCATTTTTTGCAAAAAAGAGAGTTTCTTCAGCATTAAAAATGCGTTTACTTATACTTCCCTCCCACCTGCAACCCTCCCATCTCCCACTCCCTCTCCCCTTCCATTCACATCAAGATTCATTTTCAATTCTCTTTATATACAGAAGATCAGTTTAGTATATATTAAGTAAAGATTTCAACAGTTACACCAACATTGAAACACAAAGTGAAAAATACTGTTTGAGTACCAGTTATAGCATTAAATCACAATGTACAGCACATTAAGGACAGAGATCCTACATGAGGAGTAAGTACACAGTGACTCCTGTTGTTGACTTAACAAATTGACACTCTTGTTTATGGTGTCAGTAATCACCCTAGGCTCTTGTCATGAGTTTCCAAGGCTATGGAAGCCTTTTGAGTTCACTGACTCTGATCATATTTAGACAAGGTCATAGTCAAAGTGGAAGTACTCTCCTCCCTTCAGAGAAATGTTCGTCCTCCTTTGCTAACCTGTTTTTTCCACTGGGATCTCACTCATGGAGATCTTTCATTTAAGTCATTTTTTTTTTTTTTGCCAGAGTGTCTTGGCTTTCCATGCCTGAAATACTCTCATGGACTCTTCAGCCAGATCCAAATGCCTTAAGGGGTAATTCTGAGGACAGAGTGCTGTTTAGGACATCCGCCATTCTATGAGTCTGTTGTGTATCCTGCTTCCCATGTTGGATCATTCTCTCCCTTTTTGATTCTATCGGTTAGTATTTTCAGACACTAGTCTTGTTTATGTGATTCCTTTGACTCTTAGTCCTATCATTATGATCAATTGTGAACTGAAATTGATC
This sequence comes from Oryctolagus cuniculus, assembly GCF_964237555.1. Classification (NCBI taxonomy): domain Eukaryota; kingdom Metazoa; phylum Chordata; class Mammalia; order Lagomorpha; family Leporidae; genus Oryctolagus; species Oryctolagus cuniculus. Next base: position 385,457 of record NW_027208392.1, on the reverse strand, counting down.
ACTTGGACTAGTGAGATGGCACTGGTACATGCCACCTTGATAGGATTGAATTGGAATCCCCTGGCACATTTCTAACTCTACCGTTTGGGGCAAGTCAGCTTGAGCATGTCCCAAATTGTACATCTCCTCCCTCTCTTATTCCTACTCTTATATTTAATAGGGATCATTTTTTCAGTTAAGTATCAACACTTAAGAATAACTGTGTATTAATTACAGAATTCAACCAAAAGTATTAAGTAGAACAAAAAAGAAAAAAATACTAGGAGGGATAAAGTATTAAGTTGTTCATCAACAGTCAGGGCAAGGGCTGATCAAGTCTCCATTTCTCACAGTGTCCATTTCACTTCAACAGGTTTCCTTTTTGATGCAGTTAGTTGTCACCGATAAGGGAGAACATATGATATTTGTCCCTTTGGGACTGGCTTATTTCACTCAGCATGATCTGTTCCAAATTCCTCCATCTTGTTGCAAATGACCAGATTTCATTGTTTTTGACTGCTGTATAGTATTCTAAAGAGTACATATCCCATAATTTCTTTATCCAGTCTACTGTTGATGGGCATTTAGGTTGGTTCCAGGTCTTAGCTATTGTGAATTGAGCTGCAATAAACATTAAGGTGCAGACTGCTTTTTTGTTTGCCAATTTCATTTCCTTTGGATAAATTCCAAGGAGTGGGATGGCTGGGTTGAACGGTAGGGTTATCTTCAGGTTTCTGAGGAATCTCCAGACTGACTTCCATAGTGGCTTGACCAGTTTACATTCCCACCAACAATGGATTAGTGTCCCTTTTTCCCCACATCCTTGCCAGCATCCGTTGTTGGTAGCTTTCTGTATGTGAGCATTCTATCCGGGATGAGGTGAAACGTCATTGTGGTTTTGATTTGCATTTCCCTGATTGCTAGTGATCTTGAACATTTTTTCATGTGTCTGTTGGCCATTTGGATTTCTTCTTTTGAAAAATGTCTATTGAGGTCCTTGGCCCATCTCCTAAGTGGGTTGTTTGTTTTGATGTTGTGGAGTTTCTTGATCTCGTTGTAGATTCTGGTTATTAACCCTTTATCTGTTGCATAGTTTGCAAATATTTTTTCCCATTCTGTTGGTTGCCTCTTCACTCATCTGACTGTTTCTTTAGCAGTACAGATATCTATGATGAGATCCTTATGATGAGAATTACAAAATCTTCAAGAAAGAAATAGAAGAGGACACCAAAAAAATGGAAAAATCTTCCAGGCTCATGCATTGGAAGAATCAACGTCATCAAAATGTCCATTCTCCCAAAAGCAATTTACAGATTCAATGCAATACCAATAAAGATACCAAAGACCTTCTTCTCAGATCTGGAAAAAATGATGCTGAAATTCATATGGAGACACAGGAGACCTCGAATAGCTAAAGCAATCTTGTACAACAAAAACAAAGCTGGAGGCATCACAATACCAGATTTCAGGACATACTACAGGGCAGTTGTAATCAAAACAGCATGTTACTGGTACAGAAACAGATGGATAGACCAATGGAACAGAATAGAAACACCAGAAAGCAACCCAAACATCTGCAGCTAACTTATATTTGATCAAGGATGTGGGGACCCATGGGTAGGCCTACCATGGGACCTCTGAGTTAAGGCTTGGCCTGGCAGCCGTGTTGCGTTTGCTAAAGCGGATATTTTTAGTTTCAGTTGGGATAGTTCTTTCCACCAGATGTAACTGACTAAGAGGGACTTTCCAAAAAGGGTATAGAGTGTTGTAAACAACAAGATGGCACCGAGGACCACATGAAGAGCCTGCCCACCGTGGGACATCTCATTTGATTGGCCCAGGAGTGCATGAATTCTGCATGAACAGGCATCAGATTGGAGTGCTCCATGCATGGACTTTAGCCCACTTCTGATTGGTTGGATTTTGTATATAAGTCATATGCTGAGGAAGGAGGCTCTCTCTCTCTCTCTCTCTCTCTCTCTCTCTCTCTCTCTCTTGTCATCCTTCCTTTCTCTCTACCTCTGTCCCTGCTATTTTCTCTCTTATAATAAAAGTCTACGGAAGACTGATCAGCTGCGAGTAGCGTCGTTCCTTTGTGGGCGAGGGAGCGACAAGAGTGGTGCCGTGACTCGGATTGCTTTGTGAATCACAGGAATAGGGCAGAAATGAAGGTAAGCATGCGTACACACCGGAATGCAGGCAGTATAAAAGGAAAGGACAGAGTGCAGGAAGGGGAGTGCATGTCACACAGACACCAGCAGGGAGAGTTGGGACGTCCAGGGCTCCAAGTCCACACATTGGCGCTGGAACGGGAGGTCAGCTCAATAACCCGAGACATTGGCAGGGAAACGGGGGTCAGAATCTAGAGGGGAGCCGGAAAGTGCAGCAGACTCACTACTGGAAAGAAGGAAAAAAAAAAACTTGGGGGTTTCTCTCTCCACCAACCTTGCAAAGGTTGCAAGGCTGCAAGGCTGGAAGAGTTCGCAAGAGACCAAGAGACAAAGAGCAGGCCCCCTCTCTTGATTTACATATCAACAGGGGAGAGCTAAGGAACTGAGTCACTACAATTCAGTAGCCTAGGCAACCCAGTGGGAGTCCAGAGGAGAAACGGAGCCTACACAGACTCTTTGGGTAGAAGCCAGAGACTGGAAGCTAAATACCATCAATTCTGCACAGCCGTGCTGTGCGGTATTACTTACCCCCTGAATAAATAAAATAAATATATAAATAAATAAATGAATAAATAAAAAGAGAGAGATTTACCACGCATAACCTGAGGGTGTCACCTTTGCACACCCTTAACCAGGAAGAACCAGGCAGAGCTCTCAGGCCACACCCATTTCAAGCCTCCAAGGCTCCTCCAACAGCAGGCAGTCCACTTAACACGGACACAGTATAAAATAAAAAAAAAATAAAAAAAACGCACAGTGATGAAAGAAGATTTAACTATGCCAAGCAACAAACACAGAAATCGAGGGAACAAGATCAACGATGACACTATGATGCCTCCAAATAAACAAAACACCCCAAGCCAAGAGTATGAAGATGATGAGATAGAAGAAATGCAAGATACGGATTTCAAAAAATTTATGATAAGATCATTTAGAAGTTTTCAAAAGCAAATCCTTGAACTACAGAAATCCTTATTGGACAGGATTGAAAATCTCTCTCGTGAAAATGAAATTTTAAGGAAGAGTCAAAATGAAACTCAGAAACTAGTAGAACAGGAAAGTGTGATAGTGAAGAGAAATCAAAATGAAATGAAGAGCTCAATAAATCAAATGACAAACACATTAGAAAGCCTTAAAAACAGAATGGGTGAAGCAGAAGAGAGAATATCGGACTTAGAAGATAGAGCACAGGAAAACATACAGTCAAACCAAAGAAAAGAAGAGGAAATTAGAAATCTAAAAAATATTGTCGAAAATCTTCAGGATACTATTAAAAAAACCAACATTCGGGTTCTAGGAGTTCCTGAAGGCATGGAGAGGGAGAAAGGATTAGAAGGCCTTTTTAGTGAGATACTAGCAGAAAATTTCCCAGGTTTGGAGAAGGACAGAGATATCCTAGTACAGGAAGCTCATAGAACCCCCAATAAACATGACCAAAAGAGATCCTCACCACGACACGTGGTAATTAAACTTACCACAGTGAAACATAAAGAAAAGATCCTAAAATGTGCAAGAGAGAAACATCAGATTACTCTCAGAGGATCTCCAATCAGACTCACAGCAGACTTCTTATCAGAAACACTACAGGCTAGGAGGGAATGGCGAGACTAGCACAGGTGCTAAGAGAGAACAACTGCCAGCCCAGAATATTATATCCTGCTAAGATCTCATTTGTGAATGAAGGTGAAATAAAGACCTTTCATAGCAAACAGAAATTGAAAGACTTTGTGGCCACTCGTCCGGCCCTGCAAAAGATACTTAAAGATGTGCTACACTCAGAAACACAGAAACACGGCCATCAATATGAAAGAAGGGAAAGGAAGAACACCTACCAGTAAAAGAGCATGGGAAGCTCAAAGCATATACTAGAAAATATTTCCAGGAAAATGGCAGGGCAAAGTCACTACGTATCAATTGTCACATTGAACATTAATGGTCAGAATTCTTCAGTTAAAAGACACCGTTTGGCTGACTGGCTCACAGAACACAACCCAACTATTTGTTGCCTACAAGAAACACATCTCTCTAACAAAGAGGCATGCAGACTGAAAGTGAAAGGTTGGAAAAAGATATTCCATGCCAACAGAAACCAAAAAAAAGCAGGTGTAGCCATATTAATACCAGACAAAATAAACTTTAATACAAAAACTGTTAAGAGAGACAAAGTGGGACATTATATAATGATTAAGGGTTCCATTCAACAGGAAGATGTAACTATTATAAATGTATATGCACCTAAATACAGGGCACCGGTCTATTTAAAAGATATGTTAAGGGAATTAAAGGGAGACTTAGACTCCAATACAACAGTACTGGGGGACTTCAATACTCCACTCTCAGAAATAGACAGATCATCCAGACAGAAGATCAACAAGGAAACAGCAGATTTAATTGACACTATTGGCCAAATGGATCTAACAGATATCTACAGAACTTTCAACCCTACATCTACAGACTTCACATTCTTCTCAGCAGTGCATGGAACCTTCTCTAGGATTGATCACATACTAGGCCATAAAGCAAGTCTCAGCAAATTTAAAAGAATTAGAATCATACCATGCAGCTTCTCAGACCACAGCGGGATGAAGCTGGAAATTAGCAACTCAGGAAACCCCAGAAAGTATGCAAACACATGGAGACTGAACAACATGCTCCTGAATGAACACTGGGTCATTCAATAAACCAAAAGAGAAATCAAAAACTTTCTGGAAGTAAATGAGGATAACAACACAACATATCAAACTTATGGGATACAGCAAAAGCAGTATTGAGAGGCAAGTTTATAGCAATAGGTGCCTATATCAAGAAATTGGAAAGGTACCAAATAAATGAGCTTTCAGCGCACCTCAAGGACCTAGAAAAACTGCAGCAAACCAAACCCAAATCTAGTAGGAGAAGAGAAATAATTAAAACCAGAGAAGAAATTAACAGGATTGAATCCAAAAAAACACTACAAAAAATCAGCCAAGCGAGAAGCTGGTTTTTTGAAAAAATAAACAAAATTGACACCCCATTGGCCCAACTAACTAAAAAAAGAAGAGAAAAGACCCAAATCAATAAAATCAGAGATGAAAAAGGAAACATAACAACAGACACCACAGAAATTAAAAGAATCATCAGAAACTACTACAAAGAGTTGTATGCCAGCAAACAGGAAAATATATGAGAAATGGATAGATTCCTGGACACATGCAATCTACCAAAATTGAACCAGGGAGACATAGAAAACCTAAATAGACCCATAACTGAAACAGAAATTGAAACAGTAATAAAGGCCCTCCCAACAAAGAAAAGCCCAGGACCAGATGGATTCACTGCTGAATTCCACCAGATATTTAAAGAAGAACTAATCCCATTTCTTCTTAAACTATTCATAACAATCGAAAAAGAGGGAATCCTCCCAAATTCTTTCTATGAAGCCAGCATCACCTTAATCCCTAAGCCAGAGAAAGATGCAGCACTGAAAGAAAATTACAGACCAATATCCCTGATGAACATAGATGCAAAAATCCTCAATAAAATTCTGGCCAATAGAATACAACAGCACATCAGAAAAATCATCCTCCCAGACCAAGTGGGATTCATCCCTGGTATGCAGGGATGGTTCAACATTTGCAAATCAATCAATGTGATTCACCACATTAACAGACTGCAAAAGAAAAACCAAATGATTATCTCAATAGATGCAGAGAAAGCATTCGATAAAATTCAACACCCTTTTATGATGAAAACTCTAAGCAAATTGGGTATAGAAGGAACATTCCTCAGTATAATCAAAGCAATTTATAAAAAAACCATGGCCAGCATCCTATTGAATGGGGAAACGTTGGAAGCATTTCCACTGAGATCTGGCACCAGACAGGGATGCCCACTCTCACCACTGCTATTTAACATAGTTCTGGAAGTTTTAGCCAGAGCCATCAGACAAGAAAAAGAAATCAAAGGAATACAAATCAAGAAGGAAGAAGTCAAACTATCCCTCTTTGCAGATGATATGATTCTTTACTTAGAGGATCCAAAGAACTCTACTAAGAGACTATTGGAACTCATAGAGGAGTTTGGCAAAGTGGCAGGACATAAAATCAGTGAACAAAATGAACAGCCTTTGTATACACAAGCAATGCCAAGGCTGAGAAAGATCTGCTAAGATCAATCCCATTCACAATAGCTACAAAAACAATCAAATACCTTGGAATAAACTTAACCAAGGACTTTAAAGATCTCTAAGATGAGAACTACAAAAACATCAAGAAAGAAATAGAAGAGGATACCAAAATATGGAAAAATCTTCCATGCTCATGGATTGGAAGAATAGACATCATCAAAATGTCCATTCTCCCAAAAGCAATTTATAGATTCAATGCAATCCCAATCAAGATACCAAAGACATTCTTCTCTGATCTAGAAAAAATGATGCTGAAATTCATATGGAGGCACAAGAGACCTTGAATAGCTAAAGCAATCTTGTACAACAAAAACAAAGCCGGAGGCATCACAATACCAGACTTCAGGACATACTACAGGGCAGTTGTAATCAAAACAGCATGGTACTGATACAGAAACAGATGGATAGACCAATGGAACAGAATTGAAACACCAGAAATCAACCCAAACATCTACAGCCAACTTATATTTGATCAAGGATCTAAAACTAATTCCTGGAGCAAGGACAGTCTATTCAATAAATGGTGCTGGGAAAACTGGATTTCCATGTGCAGAAGCATGAAGCAAGACCCCTACCTTACACCTTACACAAAAATCCACTCAACATGGATTAAAGACCTAAATCTACGACCTGACACCATCAAATTATTAGAGAACATTGGAGAAACCCTTCAAGATATTGGCACAGACATGGAGTTTCTGGAAAAGACCCAGGAGGCACAGGCAGTCAAAGCCAAAATTAACATTTGGGATTGCATCACATTGAGAAGTTTCTGTACTTCAAAAGAAACAGTCAGATGAGTGAAGAGGCAACCGACAGAATGGGGAAAAATATTTGCAAACTATGCAACAGATAAAGGGTTATAACCAGAATCTACAAAGAGATCAAGAAACTCCACAACATCAAAACAAACAACCCACTTAAGAGATGGGCCAAGGACCTCAATAGACATTTATCAAAAGAGGAAATCCAAATGGCCAACAGGCACATGAAAAAATGTTCAAGATCACTCGCCATCAGGGAAATGTAAATCAAAACCACAATGAGGTTCCACCTCACCCCAGTTAGAATGGCTCACATACAAAAATCTACCAACAACAGATGCTGGTGAGGATGTGGGGAAAAAGAGACACTAACCCACTGTTGGTGGGAATGCAAACTGGTCAAGCCACTATGGAAGTCAGTCTGGAGATTCCTCAGAAACCTGAAGATAACCCTACCGTTCGACCCAACCATCCCACTATTTGGAATTTACCCAAAGGAAATAAATTTGGCAAACAAAAAAGCGGTCTGCACATTAATGTTTATTGCAGCACAATTCACAATAGCTAAGACCTGGAACCAACCTAAATGCCCATCAACAGTAGACTGGATAAAGAAATTATGGGATATGTACTCTTTAGAATGCTATACCGCAGTAAAAAAGAATGAAATCCAATCATTTGCAACAAAATGGAAGAATCTGGAACACATCATGCTGAGTGAAATAAGCCAGTCCCAAAGGGACAAATATTATATGTGTGGGGAGCAGGGCCCAGTGGGGAGCATTCCCCGTCTCCCATAACATGGCATGGCCCGTCGCCCGGCAGACAAATAAGTACTAAAACTTTGGACATATAAATACTGAGGACAAATACTGAGATTACCAAGACTAGACTAAACTGCTGGAACTCCTAAGACTAACTCAATGCGCCTGATCTCCCACCATATGATGCTGAGAGAGAGTAAACAAATCCTACACAGCTGCCTTACCAATTAGCTGATTCCCGATCCAACCTTTGATTGGAGGAGAACAGCATGCTCAGCACGTGGACGCATGAACGCCAGCAGAGCACAGTTTGGCGGAAAGGACTATAAAGGAGAGACAACATACGGGGGGAACACCTGAGGAACCCCTGAGGGAGCTGGCCGGTGGTGTGCTGCTCCTCCGTGGAAGCAGGGGAAGTGGCAGGGGTGCCGCCCCTCCACGTTGGCAGTGGGGCGGCAGCTAATCCGGGGAGGACAGGGGAAAGAAACAACAGCAAATCCGTTGCCGCTCTTCTGCGAGCCTGTGGAGTGAGCGACAATATGTTCTCCCTGATCAGTGACAACTGACTGAACACCAAAAGGAAAACCTGTTGAAGTGAAATGGGCACTATGAGAAACGGTGACTTGATCAGCCATAGCCCTGACTGTTAATGAACAACTTAATACATTATCCCTCTTAGTAGTTTTTCTTTGTCTGTTATATTAATACTATTGTTTAATTCTGTAATTAATACACAGTTATCCTTAGGTGTTGAAATTTAACTGAAAAGTGATCCTGTTAAACATAAGAGTGGGAATAAGAGAGGGAAGAGATGTACAATTTGGGACATGCTCAAGCTGACTTGCCCCAAATGGTAGAATTAGAAACATACCAGGGGATTCCAATTCAATCCCATCAAGGTGGTATGCACCAATGCCATCTCACTAGTCCCAGTGATCAATTTCTGTTCACAATTGATCATAATGAAAGGACTAAGAGTCAAAGGGATCACATAAACAAAACTAGTGTCTTCTAATACTATCTGATAGAATAAAAAAGGGAGAGAATGATCCAGCATGGGAAGCAGGATACACAGCAGACTCATAGAATGGCAGATGTCCTAAATAGCACTCTGGCCTCAAAATCAGCCCTTAAGGCATTTGGATCTGGCTGAAAAGCCCATGAGAGTATTTCAGGCATGGAAAGCCAAGACACTCTGGGAAAAAAAAAATGACCTAAATGAAAGATCTCTGTGAGTGAGATCTCAGAGGGAAGAACACGTCTTCAAAGAAGGAGGTACCTTTCTCTGAAGGGAGGAGAGAACTTCCACTTTGACTACGACCTTGTCTAAAGAGTTGGTGAACTCAAAAGGCTTCCATAGCCTTGGAAACTCATGACAAGAGCCTAAGGTGATTACTGATGCCATAAACAAGAGTGTCATTTTGTTAAGTCAACAACAGGAGTCACTGTGCATTTACTCCTCATGTAGGATCTCTGTCCTTAATGTGCTGTACATTGAGACTTAATGCTATAACGGGTACTCAAACAGTATTTTTCACTTTGTGTTTCTATGGGGGTGCAAACTGTTGAAATCTCTACTTAATGTATACTAAACTGATCTTCTGTATATAAAGAGAATTGAAAATGAATCTTCATATGAATGGAAGGGGAGAGAGAGCAGGAAAGCGGAGGGTTGCGGGTTGGAGTGAAGTCACTGGGGGGGGGCAAGCCATTGTAATCCATAAGCTGTACTTTGGAAATTTATATTCATTAAATAAAAGTTAATAAATGAATAAATAAATGCTTAATTAAAAAAATAGAAATTATGGGATATGCACTCTATAGAATACTATACAAAAGTAAAAACAATGAAATCTGGTTATTTGCAACAAAATGGAGGAATCTGGAAAACATCATGCTGAGTGAAATAAGCCAGTCCCAAGAGACAAATATCATATGTTCTCCCTGATTGGTGACAACTAACTGAGCACCTAAAATGAAGCCTGTTGAAGTGAAATGGACACTTTGAGAAACAGTGACTTGATCAGCCCTTGTCCTGACTGTGGAGGAACAACTTATAATTTATCCCTTTTAGTATTTTTATGTTCTACTTAAATCTGTTGGTTGATCTCTGTAATTAACACACAATTATTCTTAGGTGTTGAAATTTAACTGAAAAGTGATCTCTGTTAAATATAAGAGTGGGAATAAGAGAGGGAGGAGATGTACAATTTGGGACATGCTCAAGCTGACTTGCCCCAAATGGTAGAGTTAGAAATGTGCCAGGGGATTCCAATTCAATCCCATCAAGGTGGCATGTACCAGTGCCATCTCACTAATCCAAGTGATCAATTTCTGTTCACAATTGATCATAATGATAGGACTAAGAGTCAAAGGGATCACATAAACAAGACTAGTGTCTGCAAATACTAACTGATAGAATCAAAAAGGGAGAGAATGATCCAGCAGGGAAGCAGGATACACAGCAGACTCATAGAATGGCGGATGTCCTAAACAGCACTCTGGCCTCAAAATCAGCCCTTAAGGCATTTGGTTCTGGCTGAAGAGCCCATGAGAGTATTTTAGGTATGGAGAGCCAAGTCACTCTGGCAAAAATAAATAAATAAATAAATAGTCCTAAATGAAAGATCTGTGCAAGTGAGATTCCAGTGGACAGAACAGGCCATCAAAGAGGTAGGTACCTTTCTCTGAAGGGAGGAGAGAACTTCCACTTTGACTATGGCCTTGTCTAAATAAGATCAGAGTCAGGAAACTCAAAAGGCTTCCATAGCCTTGGAAACTCATGACAAGAGCCTAGGGTGATTACTGACACCATAAACAAGAGTGTCAAATTGTTAAGTCAACAACAGAAGTCACTGTGCACTTACTCCTCATGTAGGATCTCGGTCCTTAATGTGTTGTACAATTTGAGTGAATGCTATAACTAATACTCAAACAGTGTTTTACACTTTGTGTTTCTGTGTGGGTGCAAACTTTTGAAAGCTTTACTTAATATATGCTAGATTTGTCTTCTGTATATAAAGAGAATTTAAAATGAATCTTGATGTAAATGGAATGAGAGAGGGAGCAGGAGATGAGAGGGTTGTGGGTGGGAGAGAAGTTATGGGGGGGAAGCCATTGTAATGCATAAGCTGCACTTTGGAAATTTATATTTATTAAATAAAACTTAAAAAAGCAAGCATTTGTTCTAGATAATTCTAAAAATTAACAAATATAGTGTTTATACTTTGGCACTTTAGAAATGCAACATTGAAGTGAAAAGCAGGGAGAGTAGTAAAATAATGGATTTAACATCTCAATAAAACTAATTGTATTTATATATTCTTATTTGATTGTATTTTCTTAGTCCCCAGTAGTCATGATATACTGTATTCAAATTATAAAAGTGGCCAATGATGGAGCTACTATCCTAATACACAGTATTCACTCCTACTCTCTGAATCAGTGCCATATTGAATGTATTGGATTGAAACCAACAGATGGGGAGAGCCAGTACAGCCATGGCAGTGGATATTCACAGGCCTGAGAGGACCTTTACTCAGTGTGACTCTAGTTCATAAACCTTTGCCCAAGAGTATTTGAGTGAGCCAAAAGAATTAAGTCTTCATAAAGGGGTTACCAACATGAGCTACTTCTCTTCATATGAACTATCTTATTCTTAATGTGGGTGAGAAAGAGAATTTTTGAAATATTGTGGAATACAGGACACATAAATAAAAACATTGTGATAGATAATTGAAAGTCTGTCTTCCACAGAGAAGTAGGTAAAACTATAGAAGAAAAAATAAGGAACTGAGGTAACAATCTATGAATACTCTTTATAAACATGTAATAGGAATTTTACATATATTCTGGTGGTTTTTTAAAAAGTGAAATTAGAAGTAAGCTGAGTTTTCTTATATTCACTTTTCATTAAGTAGCATTAAAAAAACATTATTGTATGACACAAACTTGTAGAAGCATGTGCAGTCATTCTAAGAAAACAGTGCAGAATGGTATAGGTTTGTCACTGCTCTAAACTTTTCAGTGATTGCAAATGAACATTTCAACTTAAGCATATAAAACTACAAAGTAAATTGCATTAATTCTCAGTAGTAAAATGCTTATTAGGGCTACGGCTGTTAATAGAATGTTCAAGTTTTCAATTTACATTGCTTTTCAGAATCTAAGGGTAACTGAAATTATTCCATGAAATGTAAAACAATATGTTGACTTTTATCTTTTGCTACTCATTACCTTATATATGATATCAGCCATGCTGGTATTTTTTAATGATTTTATTTATTTATTTTCAAAAATTTATTTATTTATTTTAGAGGTAGAGTTACAGAGAGAGAGACAGAGATAGAGAGAATGGTCTTCCATCCACTGGTTCACCCCCTAAATGGCTGCAATGTCTAGAGCTGAGGCAGTCCAAAGCCAGGAGCCAGGATGTTCTTCCAGGTCTCCAACGTGGGTGCAGGGGCCCATGCACTTGGGCCATCTTCTCCTGCTTTCCCAGGCCAAGGCAGAGAACTGGATGTGAAGAGGAACAGCCAGGACAGGGACCGGCATTCACATGGGATGCTGGCACTGCAGGCAAAGGCTTACACTGCTGTGCCATAATACCAACCCTGCTAGTAGTTTTAATAGTGATATGTGCAGTGCCATGGCTCACTAGGCTAATCCTCCACCTGCAGTGCTGGCACCCCAGGTTCTAGTTCTGGTTGGGGTGCCAGATTCTATCCCAGTTGCTTCTCTTCCAGTCCAGCTCTCTGCTGTGGCCTGGAAGTGCAGTGGGGGATGGCCCAGGTCCTTGGGCCCTGCACCCGCATGGGAGACCAGGAGGAAACACCTGGCTCCTGGCTTCAGATCAGCACAACGTGCTTGCCACAACACACCAGCCGTAGTGGCCACTTGGTGGGTGAGCCAATGGAAAAAGCAAGACCTTTCTCTCTGTCTCTCTCACTGTCTAAATCTGCCTGTCAAAAAAAAGTGATATATAAGAGGCAGCTTAAAGCACATTGCAGTTGCACTATTTTCTATTGCATCAATACAACACAACACTTAGTGCTCAAAGCAGACCATGCTGTTTTATTTTTTCATGCCATTTGCTCTTCCAGGAAAACCTAATTCTCCTGATTCCCGCTTTTACACCCCAGGTCTTACTTAATTGATTTTTAGTCCTACTGCAAAGTAACATTCATATCACCTCTACTAGAAAGATTTTTCTGACAGCCTGCCACCATCCACATGCTTTCTCCCATACCTACTGTGACTATGGAAATGCTCCAAATTTTTGCACTTATCATAGCACCTTGAACTTTCTTATTTCCTGAATCTAATCCATTCAAGTAAACTGAATAATAATTTTTTGATAACAATAGCCTGTATTGCTTTATCTTAGATGGAAGAAAATGCAACCTATATAATAATTTGCTAAGGGTATTTGCAATACATAAAGCTTTCAAAAACTAACTTCCTAGAGTGAGCATTTGCCTTGGCAGTTAAGATGCTGGTTAAAATGCCTGTATCCAGGGTCACTGCTGCAGTGTAGTAGGTAAAGCCACCACCTGCAGCACCAGCCTCTTATATGGGCATTATTTTGAGTCCTAGCTGCTCCACTTCCATCCAGATACATGATAATGTGCCCAGGAAAGCAGTGTAGGATAGCCCAAGTCTATGGGCCACCCACCCACATGGGAGACCCAGAAAAAGTTCCTGGCTTCTGGATTCAGATCAGCCCAGCTCTGGCCATTCTCTCTCCTTCTATAACTCTGCCTTTCAAATAAATAAACAAATCTTAAAAAAACTTACCTGTATCCCATATAGGAGTAACTCACTTTAATTCCCAGCTCTAGCTCTTCATTCCAGCCTCCTGCTAATGCAGATTCTGGAGGATGAATTCCTGCCACCCACTGAGAGATCTGGATAGTTCTTGGCTCCAGGTTTTGGCCTCCCAGCCACTGCAGACATTTGAGGAGTGAACAAGGGGAGGGGAGCATGCTCTTTCTTTTTCTCTCATTCTTTCTTTCTGCCTTTCAAATGGGTAAATCTAAAAAAAACCTTTTAACCCATTAATGGAAATATTTGAATGTAGTATGAAATTATGAATGCACAGTATCTGATGTGAATCTTTTAGCCTATTATTGCAAAGAGGACCAATACAATGTAAATAAACATGAAATACTACATTAAATATGAATAATGTGAAGCACTTTTGAAATATAGGAATAAGAGACGCACCCAGAGCCTCCCACCCACTGCTGCTGCACCTCTTCATTTGCTGCCTGTGGGTCCCACATGCTGGGGACTTTCTCTGCTCCATACTCTGCTTTGCTCCTCATGTGCCCGGAGGAAAGAGGACGTGCTCCCTGGACATTCCACAATGATGATGGCATTTGAAGACCTGGCTGTTTACTTTACCTGGGAGGAATGGCAGAACATGAACAAAGTTCAGAAAATCCTGTACAGGGATGTGATGCTGGAGACCTACAGCAGCCTGCTCTTCTTGGGACACTGCATTACCAAACCCGACTTGATCTTTAAGTTGGAGCAAGGAGCACAGCCATGGATGGTGAGCGAATTCCTAAATCAGAACCTTCCAGTTGCCATGAAAAGTGATGACATTATTAGAACCAACCAGGAAATTCAAGAAAACATTTTTAAGCAGAATGTTATTACAAATAACAAGACATCAACTCCCCAAAGAGTTATGTCAATAAAAATACTTAGTTTAAGTTCAAGTCATGTTTCAAAGCTGATTAACAAAAAAAGAAATTATTCATCAATGAAACCTGAGGAATACAACGTGTGTCACAATGTGTTTCCCCACTGTGGGCATGATGAGCTGCAAGCTGGAGAGAAATTTGATGCCGCTAAGGTACCTGAGAACTCTGCCCAGTGCTCTGAGCCTCTTAGTGAGTATCACAAGATTCAGACTGTGAAGCCTTCATTTGAACATAGTGCACAAGGGAAAGACTTCAAAAAGAAGAAGATATTCTTTAGATTTGGCACGGTCCATATGGGAGATTCCTGTAATAAGTCAACTGTCACTGTTGGAAAGACAACTCAAATAGAAAAGACTCTTCATAAAAATACTAAACTCAGTAAGCATCAACAAATCAACACAGGAGAGGGACTCTATGAAGATATGGGATATGTGGAGCCTCTTATTTATAAATCAAATCTTGCAATAAATCAGAGACAACATACACAGAAAAAAACCCTATGCATGTAAGCCTCGTGGAAAATCCTTCAGGTTTAAGTCCTGCCATAGCATCATTCACAGTACTTCCACACAGGAAAACTCCTATGCGTGTAATGAATGTGGAAAAGCCACCTACCAGAAGTTAGATGTCATTAGACATCAGGAAATTCACACAGAGGACAAACCTAATGAATGTAAAGACTATGGAAAAGTCTCTGGCAAGAAGTCACATTTCATGATGCACAGAGAATTCACACAGGAAAGAAACCTTATGAATGTAATAACTGTGGCAAAGCCTTCAGCTATAAGTCACAACTCATAATCCATCAGAGAATTCACACAGGAGAGAAACCTTAGGAGTGCAATGACTGTGGAAAAGCCTTTGGACGGAAGTCGCAACTCATAATCCATCAGAAAATTCAGACAGGGGAGAGACCTTATGAATGTAAAGACTGTAGAAAAGCCTTTGTCCAAATGTCAGACCTCAGAAGACATCAGAGAATTCACACAGGGGAGAAACCTTATCAATGTGATGACTGTGGAAAAGCCTTCAGCTATAAGTCACGACTCAAAATTCACCAGAGAATTCACACAGAGGAGAGACCTTATGAATGTAATGACTGTGGAAAAGCCTTTCGCTATAGGTCACAACTTTTAATCCATCAGAGAATTCACACAGGGGAGAGACCTTATGAATGCCAAAATTGTGGGAAAGCCTTTGGCCAGAAGTCACATCTCATAATGCATCAGAGAATTCATACAGGTCAGAAACCTTATGAATGTAATGACTGTGGAAAAGCATTTGGCTCTAAGTCACAACTCATAACCCATCAAAGAATTCATAGAGGGGACAGGCCTTATAAATGTAATGACTGTGGAAATCCCTTCAGCTATAAGTCACAACTTATAATCCATCAGAGAATTCACACAGAGGAGAAATCTTATGAACGTAATGATTGTGGGAAAACATTTGGCAAGAAGTCACATCTCATAATGCATCAGAGAATTCACACAGGGGAGAAGCCTTATGAATGTAATGACTGTTGAAAAGCCTTCAGCTATAAATCACAACTCAAAATCCATCAGAGAATTCACACAGGAGAATAACCTCATGAATGTTATGACTACAGAAAAGCTTTTTGCTGTAAATCACAACTCATAACACCTGACAGCTTTTGTAAGGCTGGGTGAGTGTTGACAAATTCAGTTTCTTTTTGTTTGATAGGTCTTTACTTCACATTCAACATAAATGAGTACTTTGCAGGGTATAGTATTCTCAGTGGATGGATTTTTTTTTCTCTTAAGACTCACACTATGTCTCTCCATTTTCTCATAGACCATAGAGATTCTAATAAGAAGTCACCTGTGAATCTAGTTGGAAATCCTTTGAAATTTATCTGACATTTCTGTATTGCACATTTTGGTATTTTCTTTTTGTTTTATTGTTAAAAGTTTGCAATATCTTTTGGCAGCCTATAAAGTCCTTCTCATGAACCTGAGCTGGTGAATCAAGGGAGCATAAGATTACATTTCCTGCACTGCAGCCATCCATAACTAAACAAGGAGGATGATCCCTATATTTTCTTTGCAGACAGCCCATCTTCCTGGAAAGCAAATAGGATACAGCAGAACTCATGGACAATTCTAACTTTTTTATTAATGTGTGGTTTAGTAAGTTCGTATTTGAAATAAATGTGCTATGAATGAATACATTCAAATATAGAAAGAACATTTTCTATTTTCGCTAACTTTACTTCTATTTAGTTTTGATAATTATACTGTGGTTTGAAAACTCACACCAGATTATTGCCGATAATTATTTAGAGAAATGCTTATTTGATGGATAGAACTGAGAATGCATGGAGACTGTACTGCAGATCCTTAAATAAATCTCCATATATTTCCATATGTGCAAGTTATACTGCCAACTGTCCAAGCTATATTTTCAAGAGAATATTTGCATTTCTTTTTTTTCTTTAACCAACTCAATATAGACTCACTTTAGCATTTAAGAAATTTACCAATAACTAATTTCTAGTCAGATTTAAAGACTACTTTCTACCCTTTGTACTTGAATGTATTTTTAATTTTTTACATATTTGAGAGCTAGAGAGACAGATTGACCAAGTGAGAGAGACAGGCATATACAGAGTTCTCATCTACTCTTTCACTCCCCAAATGCCCAGAGCAGCTAGAATTTGATGGATACTGGCCCAAGTCACCCAAATTAGGGTTACACTCTGCTAGACTACAATGGTCTACATGATCAGGAAGGTGTAATGAGGAGCCGGAATAGGGAATCAAACAAAACCTCTCTGATGTGGAACTAGGGCAGCTTAACTAGCATCTTATCTACTATGCTACATCTTTGTCCCATTTTAAAATCTTTTTGCCATTTTTGCAACTACTGTCCATGATTTTCTCTTGGCAATTCTTCTTCATTAGTTTCTACCAAGAACTAACTGGTGTTATGCTTCTTTCATGGACTCCTCAATGACCTTCATTGTATGACCCATCCTAATGCTATATGTAGTTTCTCATTCATTCCACCCCCTAATTCACCATGACTGATTTGGCCATATGTTGTTTTACATTCCTGTTTCTAGCTTGGGCATCTTTCCAAGCTCTGGATACTTTCAACTTTCTGTTGAATTCTTCTTTGTAGATTTCCAAATGGTACCTCAAGTTCAATAAATCCAAAATGATAACCAAAAAAAAAAGAAATATAGGAATAAGAGCCTCTGATAACCTGTTCATTTGTTAAGCCAACAAGAACCATGGTAATATTATCCAAATCAGCTTTCTGAGACCTTTGGAATTCAACCAAAGGATGACAACAATCTGAGGGGGTAGTTATTCAAGAAAAATGCTGAATCTCAATAGGAACAATAGGGTTTGTGGTGTTTTACCTTGCCTTATTTTCATATTCATTTCCTAAGCTCCATAGTAATCTTGAAATATTAGCCTTTAATTGCCTTGTAATAGCTGTGAAAATTAGCAGCCCAGCAGCTAGTGGAGAAGGCAAAATGAAGATAGACCTTCCAAGAAGCCCCATCCTCAGAGAGCTGTTGTTTTTTAAATTGACTGACAGCTCCCTGGAAAAGCAGTGTTTACAAGGCATGTCTTTGACCTGACTCAGTGCACACTCTGTGAGAAAAACTTCACTGCTGGTCCTGTTTTTTGAAAACAATTGGAAGCAATTGTTTAACATTATAACTGCCCAAGACAATGATTCTAATTGAGGCCAAAAAAAGGCTGACCAAAAAATGTAAAGTGAAAATATGGGAAATGAGATAACTATAGTGGGCTTTGAAAATCTTCTAAATGTTCCCAGAGATCTAGAAGGCCACACATTTGTGTAGCTTTTTGCCGACTGAGAAAATGAGCAGCCATAGAACTCTCACCTCTGTTCGGACTTGATGGAGTGTGCAAACAGGAAGTGGTTGCTAAGGCAGAGCTGTTTACTCTGTAGTGATGAAAGCATGTGCCAGCACACACACAGAGTTTAATAGGGTAATAAATAGTTGAAGAAATTTAAGAAAATAATAATAGGGTAGTAAGTAGTTTAAGAAATTATAGAAAATTTTTGTCTAATAATTAGCTATATACTAACAAAATTAACAGAGATTTAAGTGGTTAACATACAAAGAATATTCCAGGAAGGTTGGCTAAAATAAACAGCAGCAACTACAAGCCCTGTTGAGTGGATATAGAACGTAATTCATAGAGTTTACGCATTATACTATTCATAATGTGGGTTTTTCAAAAAATATTAAAGGAAAACAGTAAATATAAGAAGACATAGCACATAAATATAGAGATAAAAAGCAGTTCTCAGAAACTCTTGTTAGGAAGCCCAGGTGTTATATTTACTAGACAAAGGCTTAAAGTAACTGTCTTTTTTGTGTTTTGACAGGTGGAGTTAGACAGAGAGAGAGAGACAGAGTGAAAGGTCTTCCTTCTGTTGGGTCACTCCCCAAATGGCCGCTATGGTCGGCACGCTGTGCCAATCCAAAGCCAGGAGCCAGGTGCTTCCTCCTGGTCTCCCATGCAGGTGCAGGGCCCAAGCACTTGGGCCATCCTCCACTGCCTTCCCAGGCCTCAGCAGAGAGCTGGACTGGAAGAGGAGCAACCAGGACAGAATCCGCTGCCCCAACCAGGACTAGAATCCAGGGTGCTGGTGTCACAGGCAGAAGATTAGCCTAGTGAGCCATGGTGCCGGCCAAATTAACTGCCTTAAATATCTTCAGAGAACTAAAAACTTATGTCCAAAAATTACAGAAAAGTATGAGAACAATGTGTTACCCAATATAGAATATCAATTTTAAAAATAGCTATTATAAAAAGGAATGAAATAGAAATTGTGTTTAAAAGTATAATAAATGAAATTAAAAATTCATTTTGGCAGTTATCCCATGCATATAGCAGCTACCTTGGGCTGCAGAAGAAGATGGTGGTCTCCACAACAGTTAAAATTCCTCGTAATTTTTGCTTGTTGGAAGAACTCGAAGAAGGACAAAAAGGAGTAGGTGATAGGATGGTTAGCTTGGGTCTTGAAGATGATGAAGATATGACACTTACAAGGTGGACAGGCATGATTATGGGGCCACCAAGGACAAATTATGAAAACAGAATATATAGCCTGAAAGTAGAATGTGGACCTAAATACCCAGAAGCTCCTCCATCAGTTATATTTGTAACAAAATTAATATGAATGGGATAAATAATACCAGTGGAAAGATGGCTGCACAGAGCATACTTGAAGTAGCAAAATGGCAAAATGCATATAGCATTCAAGTTGTACTTCAAGAGCTAAGATGTCTAATGGTGTCCAAAGAAAACATGAAGCTTCTACAGCCACCAGAACAAACATACAACAGTTAATTTTAATGAAGCTCAGACTTGCCTTAAATCAACAACCTGCTACTCACATCAATGTCTTGACTAAACATCACAATGCAAAATACCACACATTCAGTAAAGAATTCCAGCTGGAATACATGGTCTGGACATTTGTAATATATTTAATGTATGTACACCCATTTTGTTTTTAGGTAACGGGAGGAAAAATGTAGCACAATTTTTCTTTCTCTTGTTGAGGCACTGTCATTTAAACATTAACCTGGAGTGCTCCAACTAGGATTCAGGTTTTCAAGATGCAAGCATGGAGAGACATGCGAGATGGCAGTGGAAACATGCGTTTCTGAAAAGTAAAAATCCCAATAAGGACAAACAGAAATGGCATGTTTTATCCATCTTGTTTAGTGAAAGAGCTGCAGGTGACATTATTTAAAGTAGCAGGTACAATGAATATTGTCACAGATAGTGTTAAATTTTGAAGTGCTGTAGGTGCTGACTACCAGTAGAATAAAAATATGTTCAGGATTATATTGATACCTTTATTTATAATAAAAATTTGGGGGGTTGATGAATTTCTGTTAAAAGCTATTCCTGCCTGTTACATGTAACAGACAAGGTGAATATTTGTTCACATTCTTTGCTTAACAAACCATGCATTTAAGTTTAAGTGAAGTCAACAAAAAGGGGAAATATTTGTATAGATATGTGATTTTGAGATTAAAGTTAGTCTTAAAATGTAAATAAAATGTGGAAAGTGTCCTCAAGAAAAAAAATCACTTATTTAGAGGATCTCATTCTGATATCTGAGCTGGAAGAAAAATGAATTATTGAATATAAGAATAGATAAGATGAGGTTATCCACTCTAGGGGTAAGAAAGACTAAGATTGAAGGAAAATGAACAGAACTTTAGAGACCTGTGTGATACTATCAAGCATACCGACATATGTATGAGAAGAGGTCTAGAAGGAGAGGACTGATGGAGCTAATAGGGTATTTAATAGTGATAGAAAACATTTCAGATTTGATTAAAAATAATCTATACATCTGATAAGTTCAGTAAACTCCAAATAGGATAAAACAAAGACATTCCCACTTAGATGTCCTAGTCAGACTATAAAATGATATAATCTTAAAAGCAAAATATAAAAATAACCATCCTGTGCAAGGGCTCCAGAGTCAAATTAGTAGCTAAGTTTTCATCAGAAAGAGCAGTTAAGACACTACTTGGTATACCTGCATCTCAAATTGGGATGCCTGATTTGGTCCTGGCTCCTCTGCTTTATATCCATCCAGCTTCCTGCTAATGCGTACCCTGGGAGGTAGGAGATGATGCCTCAAGTCCTTAGGTCCTTACCACCAACATGGGAGATAGGAATTGAATTCCAGACTCCTGGCCCAACGGTGGTTACTAAGGACATTAAGGAAGTTAGACTAATTGATAGAAGTCTCTATTTCTCTCTGTTATCTCTTTGTCTTTCAAATAAAAATGAAAAATAATTCTTAAAATAAAAATATAATAAATTATACTTAATTATATAATTATAAAAATTTGTTGATGAGCTTATAATGTATGGAATTGTAATTTGTATGACAGTGATACTACCAAGGAATTATTGGAGGAAAATGTGTGTGTACAGTTGGAATTAGTTCAGTTTTTATCCAGGTTAGATTGTTTTGAATAAAGACGTTAATTGGAATCCCCAGAGCAAACACTAAGAAAACAAGCTTGAAAAATCTATGGTGAATGGGGCCAGCTCCATGGTGTAGAGGGTAAAGCCATGCCTGTGTTGCCAGCATCCCATATGGGTTCCAGTTTGAGTCCCGGCTGCTCCACTTCCAATCCAGCTCTCTGCTATGGCCTGGGAAAGCAGTAGGAGATGGCCCAAGTCATTGGGCCCCTGCAACCATGTGGGAGACCCAGAAGAAGATCCTGGTTCCTGCCTTCAGATCGGTGCAGCTCCGGCCATTGTGACCAACTGGGGAGTGAACCAGCAGATGGAAGACTTCTCGCTATCTCTCTCTCACTCTCTCTCTCTCTCTCTCTTTCTCTCTCTGCCTTTCCCTCTCTCTCTGTGTGTAACTCTGACTTTCACAGGAGTGTCAATTTGTAAAGTCAACAACAGGAGTCACTGTGCACTTACTCCTCATGTAGCATCTCTGTCCTTAATGTGCTGTACATTGAGACTTAATGCTATAACGAGTACTCAAACAGTATATTTCACTTTGTGTTTCTATGGGGGTGCAAACTGTTGAAATCTTTACTTAATGTATACTAAACTGATCTTCTGTAAAAAAAAAAAAAGAAGAAGAAGAAATTGTCAATTCCCAACTTGACTCTCACTGGGATTAAACATGACAATAGGTCTGATCTGATTTCATCATCATTTAAAAAATCATCTATTATTTTTCACTTTATGTTTCTGTGTGAGAGCAAACTGTTGAAATCTTTACTTAATGTATGCTAAACTGATCTTCTGTATATAAAGAGAATCGAAAATGAATCCTCATGTGAATGGAAGGGGAGAGGGAGTGGGAAAGGGGAGGGTTGCGGGTTGGAGGGACATTATGGGGTGGGAAGCCATTGTAATCCATAAGCCGTACTTTGGAAATTTATATTCATTAAATAAAAGTTAAAAAAATAAATCTTTAAGGTTAAGCCTTTACCTGTGATGCTGGCATCCTGTATGGGTGTGGGTTTGTGTCCTGGCTGCTCCTTTTCTGATCCAGCTCTCTGCTAATGGCCTGGGAAAGCAGTAAAAGATGGTCCAAGTGCTTGGACCCCTGCACACACATGGAAGATCTGGAAGAAGCACCTGGCTCCTGGCTTCAAATCATCCCAGCTCCAGCCACTGAGGCCATTTGGGTAGTGAACCAGCAGATGTGAGACTTCTCTGTCTCTCCCTCTTATCTGTAACTCAGCCTCTCAAACAATTAAATATTCTTTTGTAAAAAGTTGTTGGAAAATATGTACTATGAAAAATTTATGCATGGGCTTCAACTTTTTTTTAACTAAAACAAACTCATCTTTTCTTCCTATTTTTTTCTTGAACTTTTTGAAGTATTCTTATACTACAGAAACAAAGAGGTAATGTATCAAGAAGGTATAGAAATTATAAACATGTTAGCACTAATAACACATCCCAAAATGCACAAAGCAACAATAGACAGAGAACAGATAATTCAAATATAGTAGTTGCAGGTGCAGTTGTTTGGCCACTTTGAATGTTCTCATCTGATATTCAGAGTGCCTGGTTTGAGTCCTAGCTCATTTGCTTATTTTCTAGCTGCCTGCAAATGCATACCCTGGGACACAATAGATAAGGCTCAATTACTTGGGACCCTGCTACCGCTTGGAAGACCCAGATTGAGTTCTGGACTCCTGGCTTCAGCTTGACCTAAGCCTGGCTTTTGCAGACATTTGAGTAACCCAGTGGATGGAAGACTTCTATCCTTCTGCCTTTCAAATACAATATGAAAATAAATAAATATTGTTACAAATAGAGATTTCATATCTCATTTTCAGTAATGAATAATAGCTGAAGAAGGAAATGTAGGAGTAATATGAACTGATTAAAAAAGAATCCTTCAGGAGGTACCTTTCTCTGAAGGGAGGAGAGAACTTCCACTTTGACTACGACCTTGTCTAAATATGATCAGAGTTGGTGAACTCAAAAGGCTTCCACAGCCTTGGTGACTCATGACAAGAGCCTAGGGTGATTACTGATGCCATAAACAAGAGTGTCAATTTGTAAAGTCAACAACAGGAGTCACTGTGCACTTACTCCTCATGTAGGATCTCTGTCCTTAGTGTGCTGTACATTCTGATTTAATGCTATAACCAGTACTCAAACAGTATTTTTCACTTTGTGTTTCCATGTGGGTGAAAACTGTTGAAATCTTTACTTAATATATGCTAAACTGATCTTCTGTATATAAAGAGAATTGAAAATGAATCTTGATGTGAATGGAAGGGGAGAGGGAGTGGGAGAAGGGAGGGTTGTGGGTGGGAGGGAAATTATGGGGGGGGGAGCCATTGTAATCCATAAGCTGTACTTTGGAAATTTATATTCAGTAAATAAAAGTTAAAAAAAATAAAAAAAATCCTTCAAACACCAGCAGAATATAGACTTCTGAAAGGTTCATGGAATATTCTCTAAAATAGTCCTGTTATAAAATTGGTTATTAAGTAAGTCTCAGTCAATTTAAATAATGAAAATCATGCAAATTCCAAAACTTAATGAAGAAGGATTAAAATTTTGAATAGATTGTGTAACAAGTAAAGAAATTGAGTTAGTAAACTTCCTACCAGCCCAGGCCAAGAAAGCTTCACTGAGAAATTGTAGCAAATGTTTAAAGAACAGTAACATCAAAACATCACAAACACTTCCAAGAATACGGGGGGAGGGAATACTCCCCACTTACTCTATAAGGCAGTGTTGCCCTTTTACCAAAGCTAGACAAAAACATCAAAATATACTCTTAACCAGTAGTCTTTATTAAATATAGATGAGAAAGTCTTTAATAAAATACCATCAAACCAAATCAGCAATATTAAAATAATAATTTAAACATATTATGACAAAATAGGATTCATGTCAGGAATAAGTTTGGTTTGACATCTGAAAATCCATTAATATAATATATCAAATTAGCTGAATCAAGGACAAAGTTACCTGATTATTATAGATGTAGAATAAATGATAAAATTCAGCATCCTTTCATGATAAAATCACTCAACTAACTAGAAGTACCCAGCAAAGTGCTCAACCTGATTAAAAGCCTTTATGAAAACCACACAGCTAATATCATCTTTTGTGGAGAAAGACTGCTTTTTGGGAAGATCAGGAAAAACATGAGGATATCTACTCTCAAATACTAGTATTTTACATTGTACTAGAACTTCTAGCCAGGGAATTTTAACAAGAAAAATGCATTCAGATTGGGAGAAAAAGAAAATGGAAAACTAGTTTGTGTATAGGAAGCTAAAGAATACACACACACACACACACACACAAGATTAGATCTAACAATTCATCATTGTTGCAGGATTGAAAATAAATATTTAAAAATAAACTGTATTTCATTCAAATTTAAGTAGTTCTTAACAATGTGGTCCCAATTTCAAAGCTTATCACAAAGCTGTGGTAATCAGATTCTGGTCTAGCATAAGGACAGACAGATGAATGAATGGGATTGCAGAAACAAACTTACATTTATGGTTAATTGAATGCTGGCTGTGCTGCAAGATAATTTAATGGGAAAATAACATTGTATCCACATGCAAAAAGATGAAATTTGGCTCCTACCTCAAACAATATCTCAAAGTGGATCCAATTCCTAAATTTAAAGGTTAGAACTAAAGAACTTTTTTAGCAGAAAACATAAGAATAAATCTCTGTGTGTGTGTGTTTAGCTTTGACACCAAAAGCACAAATGACAAAAGAAAAAATAGCAAAATGGACTTCATCGCAATTAAAACCTATGCTTCAAAGAACTCCATTAAGAAAATGAAATGACAATCCATAGAACTGAAGAGATTAATTATACATTATACACCTCATAAGTGGCCTATAAAAGGAGTATATTCTTTAAAAAATCACAGCAATAAAAGCACCAAATCACTGTACTTAAATCTAAAATGTTTTGAAGTTTTCAAAAGCTTATATACAAATGATCAACAATCTTTGAACAATTAATGAAAGAAAGACAAAGCAAGCATTGACAATGGTGTGCAGTAGTTGGAGCCCTCATATATTGCTAGTGGGAATGTAAATGGCACAGCCAAGTTGGAAAGCAGTTTTCCAAAATGAGTTAACATATGACCCAAATAAATTCCATTCTTAAGCAATGCTAACCAAGATGAATGAAAACATGTCCACAGAAAAACTTCTACACAAATATTCCTTCCCATAGTTTTTCACTGTAGTTGGTGAACAAAAATCTACTTGGAGGTAGAAATGGGAAACAAGCCAGAGTGTTAGGGGTATGCCAAGACTTTTCCTAGGAACTGATAGAATCAGCCATTGTTTTCTGGGTAGGTTCTGGGTAGTTGGGCAATATGTTGAGAGGAAATGGGATCCCAGAGGAATATAACTTCTTCTAGCGGTAATACCCATTTTTCTGGATCTGAGATAGGTGGGGCTTCCTTTTATAATATGGATAATACATCTATTCTTGATACTTTTAATGATTCTTTTGCACAAGTTATTTTATACTTTTTCTATACTGGAACAGATTCTAAACACGAAATCTCTTCAGTAACAGATTAAGTACTTAAGAAATCATAATTTTTCTGTTTTTAGAGGCAACTTAAGCCAGTAAATTTAGTCTCAGTAACTGCTGATTTGTAAGGATTTATTGCTGAGTATCAAAATAGGTTTTTCTCCATCTTCAACAGCTTTAAAAATATGGTAGTGGGGCTGGTACTGTGGAACAGCAGGTTAAAGCCCTGGCTTGCAGTGCCGGCATCCCATATGGGTGCTGGTTTGAGGCTCGGCTGCTCCACTTCCAATCCAGCACTCTGCTATAGCCTGGGAAAGCAGAAGAGGTGGCCAAGTCCATGGGCCCCTGCATCTGCATGGGAGACCTGGAAGAAGCTCCTGGCTCCTGGCCTCAGATCAGCTCCGCTCTGGCCATTGCAGTCAT
Source organism: Oryctolagus cuniculus (assembly GCF_964237555.1). Lineage (NCBI taxonomy): Eukaryota > Metazoa > Chordata > Mammalia > Lagomorpha > Leporidae > Oryctolagus > Oryctolagus cuniculus. Next base: position 358,919 of record NW_027208392.1, on the reverse strand, counting down.
CTGGGGAGTGAACCAGAAAATGGAAGACCTACCTCTGGCTCTATCACTCTCTGAAACTCTTTCAAAAAATAAAATAAATCTTTTAAATAAATAAATAAAATATGGTTGTTATGCAATTTCATAGATGTTATAGGGGTATCAATTGTCATGTGCTTTGAAATTCTAACACAAAATGAGAATCATATTACTTAACGTATCCAACAAAACATGTTAAAAATTAAAAATAACATAAAAATCCATCAACTGATGAATGGAAAATCACAAATATATCTGTTCAATGAAACATTATGTGGCCATAAAAAGGAATGAAGAAGTTATACATGCTACAACATGAATTTTTTTAATGATTTTATTTATTTATTTGAGAGGCAGAGTTACAGAGAGAGGGAGAAACAGAGAGAAAGGTCTTCCATCCACTAGTTTAAATGGCCACTATTGCAGGAGCTGGGCCAGTACAAAGCCAGGAGCCAGGAGCTTCTTCTGGGTCTTCCATGCAGGTGCAAGGACCCAAGTAATTGGATTGGGCTGTATTATACTGCTTTCCCAGGCCATTAGCAAAGAGCTAGATCAGAAGAGAAGCAGCTGGGACAAAAGCCTGTACCCCTAATGGAATATCAGCACCGTAGGCAGAGGCTTAGCCCCCTGCACCACAGCACTGGCCCCCATGGATGTGTTTTGAAAGCATTATGCTAAATGAAAGAAGCTGTTCACAAAAAAAATGTTGTATGATTCTACTTATATAAAATGTTTAGAATCAGCTAAGCAATAATATTTTGAATCATTGAGTTTCTTCCTTTTGTGGCTCATGTTCCCTCCAGCCCTGCTACCAATTCCTATATATTCCTCCTGGTTGAAAAAGTCTTCCTTTTCCCTCAGTATGTTATTTGTTTCTTATGTTATGCATCAGCAATTATTTGAATTTTATTTATATTATTTTGACAGGAACCAATTTTAGTACATATCCTTAAATATATTTATGGGTGAATAAACATGATAGTTTTTCTTGTCCCTAGCTATAGATACAAAGCCAATTTGGGAAACATTTGGCTACATATCACTACTTTTTTTTCCCTAATAAGTCTATCACTTTACTGATCAACTTGTATGCCCTAGGGACATTTCCTGATGTAGTATCCCCAGCAGGGTCCTTTTTAGTCATTCAGAGTTGCCTTCCAGCATGAGACCTGTTTGTCATTCCTGAGATGAATGTAACTGAAGTCTAGAAAATTTTAGAATATGACATTTTGTTTCATTATATCTCTTGGAGAGCATGTCAATGAAAGGTAATTTATTTTGTTATATTATTTTTTTAACTTTTATTTAATAAATATAAATTTCCAAAGTACAGAATATGGATTACAATGGATTGCCCCCCATAACGTCCCTCCAACCCTCAACCCTCCCCTTATCCACTCCCTCTCCCCTTCCATTCGCATCAAGATTCATTTTCAATTCTCTTTATATACAGAAGATCAATTTAGCATACATTAAGTAAAGATTTCAACAGTTTACTCCCACACAGAAACATAAAGTGAAAAATACTGTTTGAGTACTAGTTATAGCATTAAATCTCAATGTACAGCACACTAAGCACAAAGATCCTGCATGAGGAGTAAGTGCACAGTGACTCCTGTTGTTGACTTAACAAATTGACACTCTTGTTTATGGCATCAGTAATCACCCTAGGCTCTTGTCATGAGCTGCCAAGGTTATGGAAGCCCCCTGAGTTCGCCAACTCTGATCATATTTAGACAAGGCCATGGTCAAAGTGGAAGTTCTCTCCTCCCTTCAGAGAAAGGTACCTCCTCCTTGATGACCCATTCTTTCCACTGGGATCTCATTCGTGGAGATCTTTCATTTAGGTTTTTTTTTCCCACAGAGTGTCTTGGCTTTCCATGCCTGAAATACTCTCATGGGCATTTCAGCCGGATCTGCATGCCTTAAGGGCTGATTCTGAGGCCAGAGTGCTGTTAGGACATTTGCCATTCTATGGGTCTGCTGTGTATCTCACTTCCCATGTTGGACCATTCTCTCCCTTTTTGATTCTATCAGCTAGTATTTGCAGACACTATTCTTGTTTATGTGATCCCTTTGGTTCTTAGTCCTATCATTATGATCAATTGTGAACAGAAATTGATCACTGGGACTAGTGAGATGGCATTGGTACATGCCACCTTGATGGGATTGAATTCGAATCCCCTGGTATGTTTCTAGCTCCACCGTTTGGGGCAAGTCAGCTTGAGCATGTCCCGAATTGCACATCTCTTCCCTCTCTTATTCCCACTCTTATATTTAACAGCAATCACTTTTCTGTTAAGTTTCAGCACTTAAGAAGAATTGTGTATTGATTACAGTATTCAACCAAAAGTATTAAGTAGAACAAACAAAAAAGTACTAAGAGGGATAACATATTAAGTTGTTCATCAACAGTCAGGGTGAGGGCTGATCAAGTCACCGTTTCTCATAGTGTTCATTTCACTTTAACAGGTTTCCTTTTTGGTGCTCAGTTAGTTGTCACCGATCAGGGAGAACAAGTGGTATATGTCCCTTTGGGATTGGCTTATTTCACTCAACATAATGTTTTCCAAATTTCTAACAGTGATCACTTTTCAGTTAAAATTTAAACACCTAAGAATAATTGTATGTTAATTACAGAGTTCAACCAATGGTACTAGGACAAAAAAAATACTAAAATGGATAAAGTATTACATTGTACATCAACCATCA